>NC_051086.1:88267190-88626356 GCF_004664715.2 Peromyscus leucopus | reverse complement strand
TTGGTGCATTTTGATTAATAAATATAGATGAGTGTAAATTAAATCATGGTTGTCGCCCTCTCAAAGGCGTTTGAATTGCAAAACAGCTTTCACTAGCTTAAATTAGCATGGGCTTTCTAGCAATTTATATTTAGTAATTAAGCTTCCTGTGACGGACCCGAGGGAGGAACACACTAGAAAACATCTTCCAACTTTAACTGATATGGTTATTATGGGATGTGATGACATATCAATGTGTGCATACAACATATAATGATCAGGTCAAGGTAACATATCCACCACTTCAAGCATGCAACACTTCTTCATTTGGGAGGCATCAAAATCCTCTCTACTATTCTGAAATATAAAATTAATTGATGTCAATCATGATTCTTTTACTTTCTATGTTTAACACTAAAAAGAACAACAAAAAAATAACAAAACAGAAGAGAATACACATAATCTAAACATAAAAATATATAAATGACATAAATTAAGTGATGAGCACAATGAACCTAAGGATTAGATGTGGTTATATTAATCTCTGGTAAAAATACAATCGCTGTTTGGAGGGCACGAGACATGTGCTTTGTTTGAGACGGGTCTCTCTATATAGCCCTGGCTGGCCTGGAGCATCGACTCACTCACTTCTGCCTCCACACACCCAGCCTGTAAAAATGCAACCTTTCAAAGAGGCTGACGGGTCACTGAAACGGCTCAGCAGGTAAAGGCTTGATGACCTGAATTCAATCCCTGGGACCCACACAGTCTAAGAACTGATTCCCACAAGTTTTCCTTTCACCTCCACACACATGCCATGGTACATACATATCCACAGTCACACCCATACTTACACACACACAAACATAACACACACACACACACACACACACACACACACACAATTTTAAAAGAAAGGGTCAGGGATGAGCGATGGTTCAAGCCTGATGACCTGATCAGATCCCTGAAATCTCCATGGTGGACAGACAGCTCCCAAACAGGAGGACCTCCAAAAGGTCAGTCCTTGCACACAAACACACACAAAATAATTATAATCAATTAAAATAAGAGATGTATTTTTACCTTAGGAAATATGTTAACAGCAAAAGTTATAAAACAATTAAAAATAAAGTTAAAAACTACTCATCACCTAAAGATAAATGGTATAAATATTATAACAAATTTTTATTTTTTTATATTTACAGTTATTTATGGTGGTGGTGGTGGTATGTGTATGTGTGTGTGTACATTTATGTGTGTGAGTCATGGATCACAAGAGGTCAGAGCACATCTTCTGGGAGTTGGTTCTTTCCTTTCACCATGTGATCTCAGGGGTCCTTTACCCACTAAATCATCTAGGTGGCCTCTACAGATTTCTACACTTTAATTTAAAAAATGGGAACTCATCACACCTTGTATTCTCTTAAACACTTACTGTTCTCTGAAAACAATTTCAAGTACTTATTTTTGTTTCTAGTTGTTTTAAAGTAAAATATGTTGCTTTTATTTGTTAAAATTATTTTCATGAAAAAATATTTTGATTGTATTCTTTCCCCTCCCCCAACTCCATCCAGATCCTCTCCACCTCCCTACCCACCCAACTTCACATTCTTTCTCTCTCTCAAAACAAAAACAATACAAAAAAATAAGTCAAAACAAAATGCCATCAACAAAAAAACAATAAGGAAAAAAAATACCAAGACAAAAAGCATGCATGCAACACAGACACACAACCACAACTGCACACACACACACACACACACACACACACACACACACACACCATGGAGTCCATTTTGTGTTGACTAATTCTCCTGTGCATGGGTCCTGCCCTGGAGTGTGGTTGATATATTCAGTGACAATCAGAGAAAACTGATTTGTTCTCTTCTAGCAGGTATCAACTGCAAATAGCTTCTTGATTAGGGGTGGGACTCTGTGTCCTCTTTCTTTTCTCCCAGTGTGGTTTTATCCAGTTTAAACTTGAGTAAGTCTTGTGCACACTGTCATGGTCTCTGATTTTATATGTGCATCAGTCCTGTTGTGTCTGGAAGACTGTTCCCTTGGAATTATCCACCACCTCTGGTTCTTACCATCTTTCTGCCTCTCTTGCCTATTGGTCCCTGAGCCTGGAGGAGTTTGATTGTTGTGGAATAATTCTCTTGTACACTGTAAAGATTTGTCACTTGAATTGGTTTAATAAAATGCTGATTGGCCAGCAGCCAGGTAAGAAGGATAGGCGGGGTGACCAAACTAAGGATGATGGGAAGGAGAAGGGCAGAGTCAGTTGATGGGAAGGAGAAGGGCAGAGTCAGGAGTCACCATCCAGATGCACAGGGAGCAGATGAACATGCCATGCTAATAAAGGTACTGCCATGTGGTAAAACAAGCTAGTTAGTAATAAGCCTGAGCTATTAGCTGAGCATTTATAATTCATATTCAGCCTCTGAGTTATTTGGGACCGGGCAGTTGGGACATGGAAATGTCCATTTATATTAATAAAGACATTCCATTTAGGGCTGAGTATGCCAAAAGTCTCTCACTCTCTCTAATTGCAAAATACCTAATTGCAAAATATACAATGTGGGAAAATATATGAAAACATAAAGAGATCATAACCACCAAAGTCAACTAGCCAAAATATTATTACTGTGTAATACTCTCAGCCTGCTTGCTTTTCCAGTCTAGTTATTACCTTAAATCCAGAACTACAATATGATTATTAGTAGCTCTCTAATATTTCATCATGACTGGTTTCACAGTTCAACCCCCAAACTCTACATTAATTCCTTTCTGCTAGATATTTAATTATTTCTAATTATATATTTCTAATTATATATGTTGCTGCAATTAACATTTTTATATGTAAATCCTTGACAAAATACATAATTACTTCCTAAATACAACTGTTAGGTTAAAGGGATATACTGGATGTTTTAAAGACCTTAAAATAGAGTGTCAAATGCTTTTCTAAAATAATTCGTTGTTGCTGTTTTGTAGTCCTGGGGATAAATTTAGGGTTACATCATCAGTCCCCTCAGAAAAAAATTGTAAATCAGTTTAGAATTCCACAATGCATGACTGTGCCTATTTTGTTCTGTTCTCACAAGTAAGAAATATCAGAAACTTTAAAAAATAATTACCAATGTGCTAGTACCTTTCTCTGTGTGTTTCATTGGTTTTAATGGTACTAGGAACTGAGTTTTCTACTTTTTTTTTTTTTTTTTTTTTTCGAGACTGGGTTTCTCTGTGTAGCTTTGCGCAGTTTCCTGGAACTTGCTTTGGAGACCAGGCTGGCCTCGAACTCACAGAGATCCGCCTGGCTCTACCTCCCAAGTGCTGGGATTAAAGGTGTATACCACCACGGCTTGGTTAAATTATATATATATATATATTTTGGTTTTTCGAGACAGGGTTTCTCTGTGTAGCTTTGCACCTTTCCTGTAACTCACTCTGTAGACCAGGCTGGCCTTGAACTCACAGAGATCCACCTGCCTCTGCCTCCCAAGTGCTGGGATTAAAGGCGTATGCCACCACAGCCCGGCTAAATTATATATTTTTGAGCTGGAGAGATGGTTCAGCTGTTAAAGGCTAGGCTCACAACCAAAAATAGAAATTATATATTTTTTACCATTGCTAAGTTTTTCTTATTATTTGATTTGTCTCCTGTATGTTTCTTTCATTACTGATTTATAAAAAATGCTTTTTAATTAGGTCTATTAATATATTTTGTAAATATTTTATTTCAGTTTGCCCTTGGTTATCTTAATATTATTTATAGCATATTTTTTGCTAAGTAGAAGGTACGTGTTCTCTTTGGTTTTAGTATTGAAACAGTGTCTTAGGGTTTTATTGCTGTGAAGAGACATCTTGACCTGGCAAACTCTTATAAAGAAAACATTTAATTGGGTGGTTTACAGTGTCAGAGTTTCAGTCCGTTATCATCATGGTGGGGAACATGGTGGCATGCAGACAGACATGGTGCTGGAGGAACAGCTGAGAGTCCTACATCTTACAGGCAACAGGAAGTCGACTGACACACTGGGCAGCATCCTGAGCACAGGAAACCTCAAAGCCCGTCCCACAGTGACACACTTCCTCTAACAAGGCCATATCCACTCCAACAAAACCACATCTTCTAAGAGTGCCAATCCCTATGAGATTATGGGGGCCAATTACATTCAAACTACCACAAATAGCCAATATCAGCTTTTATTTTTATTGTTTTCTGTTACTTTTTAAAAATCCATCTCCATTATATAAACTGATGGTCACCTACATTTTATTCTCTTTAAATTTTTACAATACATACTAATTTTTATCTGGTGGGGGTTTCTCTCTCTCTCTCTCTCTCTGTGTCTGTGTTGTGTGTGTGTGTGTGTGTGTGTGAAAGCTCTTACAGAGGACTCAGATTTGACTCAGCACTCTCGTAGCAGCTCACAAACAACTGTAACTCCAGTTCTATGGGATCCAATGCCTTGTTCTGGTTCTGAGGGTACCAGACATGTATACGGCAAATGTATATGGTATGTTCCTGCATAAACATGCAGGAACTTACAAATACACACCAAATAAAAGAAATAAATGTCTTAGCTTATCCAATAAAAGCATTTAGAACACTTCAAAGGAAAAAACAAAAAAAAAAAAAAAAAAAAAAAAAAAAAAAAAAAAAAAAAAAAAAAAAAAGAAATAAATCTTTTTTAAAACCATTTTGAACCATGTTTACTTCTAAATGGACATCAGAATCATCCTAACATATGAAAACCCTCCACCAATGACAACCAAAAGGAAAAAGTAAAAAATACAATGAAGAACGGGGCTGGGGAGATAACTCGCTGGGCAAAGTGCTCACTGCACCAGAATGAGGACTCAGTTCAGACGCCCAGCACCTGTATAAAAGGTGGCCAGTGGCATGCACCTGAAACCCCAGACTAGGTGGGCAAGACCGGCAGATCCTGGGGGCTTGTCAGCCAGCAAGTCTAGCCAAATGGCAGCTGTAGGTTCAGTAAAAAAAACTGTTTTAGAAAATAGCAGGCCGTGGTGGTGCTAGCCTTTAAAGTGCTGTTCTAAATTTATCGAGGTGACCTATATGGAAACACTCATCTCTGTCAGCCTGGACTGTCCAGAGTCACAAAGGGGAGGCTTTTGTGACACACATTTACCCTCCATGGGGTCATTAGCTGGGTATACAGAAGAGGCTGCGTATGGTTAATATCCATCTAGAAACTCTGTGCCAGTGCAGTTTTATCATTAGTAGTGCCATGTTTAAGCTTTGAGTTTAAAAACAGTACCAAAATTATCTATTTAGCGACATGGAAACTCTCACAGTGAGATTTTATGAGCTGTTCCTCTAGACTAGGCTTCAACTCATCTTTGTTTAGTGCATAACTATCTTGGCTACCATTAGGCTCAATTTTACCTTTTTAGGTTTTTTTTTTTTTTTTAGTTGACACTATTTATAGGGACTGTTGCCTCATGCTTTTTCTTTTTTCTAAATTTCTAAAGAACAACAACAAAAAAAAAAAAAAAAAAAAAAAAAAAAAAGAAAAAACCCTACAATGTATTCTTAAAATATACTAAACCTCATTTTATCTTTCAATAACCACAAAGTCCGCTGGCCCTTTCCTTAACTCTAAGATGGACTGTGCTGTTTCACCATCTTTGAGATGACAGCATTAGCAATTATTCCCTGCTGTGTTTCAAGAAGGTTACGATGGTAACACAGTGGAAGAATGCCGGAGTTACGTGAAAAACGATGCAAGAGTTCGGTTGACATCATAACGCCGTTGCTGGCCACACAGAGCAAAGAAAATTCAACGGAGAAGGACCATCCTGACCTCCTCAGACCAGGAAGCGCAACGTCATTCAAATGTTAGCGTGAGTGAGAAATTCATTCATTTAATTTTGCAGTGCTGGGATTGAACCTAGGGCCTCACACAGTGCTCCACCACTGAACTATACTCTTAGCCCAATAACTCATATTAAACTAAAAAAAGAAAAAAAATCAATTTTTCTCTCAGCTCTTACAATGTAATTCAGTGGCTTCTAGGTCCTTTGTTTCTGTTTAGAAGACATCAGCTCAAAGTGAGAAGACAATCTGCTGTACTCAGCTGAACAATTCAAAGTTAATTTTACCCAGAAACACTTTACAAACACACCAGGATGTGCAACCAAACATCTGGGCAACTTCTGGGCAGTCAGAACAACACATCAGACAACTGTCAGCCAAGAAACCCAGGTCTGGCTTTTAAATCATTTTTTCCCCTAAGGCCCAAATCCAGCTTTTGAGTTTTTAAACTTGTAGTCAATTTAAATATAGCCCTTGGAGCTCCAAAATAACTTCCGAATTCTTCCATTTCATTATAGGTGGGAATAATTGGTAATGCTGTAATTTGAAAGATGCTACTCCACAACTGAGCTGACTCAGTGGGACTAAGGTTGTTACTTCATGGGGGACTTTACACATGGAGGATTCCTACAGTCTATTCATGGACTTAACTTCCCTCCTTTCCCAAAAGACAAATGAGTTCAACTGTTTGGAAACAGTGTGGTCCAAAAGCACCACTTGAATATATATCCAAGATCTGTTTTTGAACATGTGAGTAACGGCATTTCACATCATGTAAACCCCACATAACCTCTAGGCCAGGTTCTCAATCTTCCTTAAGTTGCAACCCTTTGATACAGCTCCTCATGCTGTGGTGACCCCCCAACCACAAAATTATTTTCATTGCTTCTTCATAACTATAATTTTGCTACTATTATGAATCGTAATATAAATATATGATATGCAGGATATCTGATATGTGACCCCTGTGAAAAGGTTGTTCACCTCCCAAAGAGGTCACAACCCACAGGTTGAGAACCACTGCTCTAGGGCAATGCTGTATGTAACTAAATTTTTCCTGCAAGTTGTTTCAAAATATAGATCACAGGTCAGCTCTGTGTCTCTGGGTGTCACTCAGTGTCCATCATCATGTAAGCCATACGAAGTTTTTATGCTCACATACCCTCCTTTGCTCCTCTTCAGCATCAGCAAAAAGTTTACGGATGTTGGCCTCTGATTCTCCCACATACTTGTTAAGGATTTCTGGTCCATTGACCACCTTGGGTTCTCTTGCATTCAGCATCTTGCCAATCTGTCGAGCCAAGAGAGTCTTACCACAACCAGGGGGTCCATACAACAGGATGCCTTTAACATGTTTACAACCTAAAAAGGAAAGAGAGACAGACTTACTTACACCAATTGACTGAAATCAGGGAGGACATCTAAAGGAAGTCTGCCTTCTTCATATGCACCTTAGGACAAGCCACTGAGGTCACTTATATACAGCAATATACGCTTGCTGAGGACAGACAAGAATTTTTTTATCCCTCCCAGAGCTGAGGACCGAACCCAGGGCCTTATGCTTGCTAGGCAAGCACCCTACCACTGAGCTAAATCCCCAACCCCAAGAATTTTTAAAGTCAAATTTTTAAACAGAAAATTCAGAAACCAGCCCTAACGGCGGCTATATTTGAAGGGGGAAGGGAAGCTGCCAGTTACCAATTTTTGGAAAACTCTTTAACTAACACTTAGAATGAACACTCTTACTCTGGAACTGTGTCTTTGACCTAATATCTAACTAGGAATTATTCCTTGCTTCATTATCCTTTGAGATTCAGAGGAAAGTCTGCCTTGGAGAAAGTCTAATGGAAAACACATCAATTAGAAAACAGTGGGCTATGGGAACTACACCTTCATCACAAGACAATAGGTTGACCAGCCGAAACAAGCTTGGAGAAACACGTGTGTCTAGGCTGGAGGGGTACGAAGAGTTCTGAGGTCTAGATAGATGGCACCAATTTGTGAATAAAGCTAGATGTCTGCACCTGACAAATGCCGAGTGACAATGTATGTGTCTTTTTAGGGCCATCCAGATGGAAATGAAGTTTCAAAAATAGTATTCAAGACTTGTCACTGATAAGCCAAACTACCAAGACTGATGTTCTAGACTCCCCAGGGCATCTCCAGCCAACTACAGGGCTGTTTGCTCAGTTTCTTGAGATGAAGATGACCTGTGATTCTCTTTACTCTTCTGGGACACCAAGCTTCAGCGTTTTGCTGTCATGGTCCATGGTTTCTGTTGAACACAGTTTTCCTTTATACTACACTGAAACAGCACTCTATGAAGTAGCTCATTATCAGACTTCAGCGCTGTTCTCAGAACTACAGGTAAAAATGCTGCAAGTGCAACCGTGTGTTCCTGTGAGAAACGGCCTACCCTCTTCTGAAATGAGAGTC
This sequence comes from Peromyscus leucopus, assembly GCF_004664715.2. Taxonomy (NCBI): domain Eukaryota; kingdom Metazoa; phylum Chordata; class Mammalia; order Rodentia; family Cricetidae; genus Peromyscus; species Peromyscus leucopus. Next base: position 88,618,096 of record NC_051086.1, on the reverse strand, counting down.
TTAAGAAGTCTGTCTCGAAGGGGAAAAAGTACAATGCCACCGTTGACAGCAAGTAAAATAAATCACACGATACAACTAACCACTCTGAGGGGGGGAAGGTCTTTGGGGCTGACAGTGATATCCATATGTAACATCTTTATGTCAAGAAAAGACACCATTACAACTTCTTGAAAACATGAGCTCTGTATTCCTGGGTAAGCTCGAAGGCAGAAAGGGAACTTACTGGAGACTCATGAAGGCTTGGTACCCCAACCTCTTTCATCACAGGGTAAGGGCTCTGCCCCAAGAACCTAGGCAAGTAAAATGTCTTTGACTTCTGGTCCAGCCCTCAAGCAAGAGGTTCATACTACATTATGGGGTAAACCTGGTTCTTCTCCTGGAAGCTGGCACCACCGATCACAGGCCACATTCAAGCCTCAAGGACAACTAGGCTTTGGAAAGTGACTCCTAATCGTCCTGTTTAAGCCAGCTGTTACCATCTGACTGTCATATGCACAGACCATAGGTGGGCGGTGGCGGGAGTGAAAGAAAGCCGGTTAGGGCTCAGTGGTGAAGAGCACCTGCTGCTCCTCCAGAGGACCTGGGTTCAGTTCCCTGTGCCCTCACAGCGGCTCACAATCATCTGTAACTCCGGTTCCAGGGGATTCTGCCATCTTCAGGCATGCACATGGTGCACCAACACACATGTAGGCAAAACCCTCCTCATACGCGCACACACACAAAAGTAAATAAACATCAGAAGAAGAGAAGGAGCCAAGTTTGCCGAGGACCTACAGGGTCCAGGCCTATTCTCATCTGGTCTTGACTTTCTCCAAGTCTGTCAGCCTCCTCTTAAGGAGACCTCTTCCAGAACAGGCCATACTTTCCTGTGAGCCCTGGGCACAATATGGCCATAGAGCAGAGCGGGAGCAAATTACAGCGCTGTGCTGACTGAGGGAGCCTCCTCCCCCACACTATCCAATTTCAGCTCGGCTCTCACAGCTTTCTCGTACCACATGCCATCCTTGACTTGTCTTTGTTATCTCTTTCCTAATTCTCCTTATGAATTATTGAAATACTCATTTCTTCTCAAGAGCTACCTCATGCCACTAATTCTCAGAGATGACCTAGATTCCCACTTGGCATATTTTAAAAAAGAGATTATCAATTGTGACCTCCCTTCAGCACTCGGCTTCGCCTGCAAACCCTGGTCTGCAAACACGTCCATTCTTAACCTCAACCTTGGCTCTCAAAGGAGGAGTTTTCCTTTCTCTTCTCTGAGGTTTACATTGCAATCATTTGTTTGTATACCTTCTCTCTGGGATGGTGTGCTGTGTAAGGGAAAATACTGTTTTATTGATCTTGAATCACAACTAACCCAGCATAATGCTTAGCCCATAGCATGCACTCAAAAAAGGGCCAAATAAGCAAATCCTTGATTCCTTTTCTTAGAAATTCAAAGAATCTGAGGGAGAAAAATACCATTTTTCAAAATTATTTGAAACCCTTAATTTGTGAATCTTACTACTGAACTAATTTAAATCTGTAAAAGCAAAATAAATAAATAAATAAATCGCCTATTTGAGTGACCAAGCCGTTGCAGATTGGCAAACAAACTATACAGGAATACCAGATTCCAAACTTTGGCATTCTGTTTTTGCGTCTGGAAAATGCTTAGTTTAGTGTGGTTTGAATTAAACTAACTTGGATCTTATAAATAGTCCACAAAACATTGCCATGACAATGAAGAGAAAAGGCTGAGATGCAGGCTTATGAAAGGCATTGTATGTTATCTTTGACATGGCCATACAGCCCGCGTAACATCCACAGTGCATCTGTGCTGCTTCGAGGCCATATCGGTCCTAGATTCCTGTCTAGCATATCAAAGAAATACACATCGACAAGAAGATTTTCAAAATCCAGCTCCACAAAAGAATCAGTTATTTGGATAAGCAGTGGAAATGAGACTTTGTTATTACTATTATTATAGTCTGTCCTGACTTATTAAATAAGCACTGGTCTCTAATTTTAAGTGAGTCATATAAACTGATTCCATTCAACAAACATGTACTAAGCTCCTGTTGGGAAGCACTGAGGGAGGTGTTAGGGATACAGACACGCAAGAAGGAGTCTCTACCTGCATGGAATTCCTGGCTTAGCAGGAAAGACGCAAGTCAAGCATCCACACTATACCATAACCTATCAGTGAAATGTAAGAAATACCTTTGGCGTCTACCCAAGAAAGACTGATTCTGCTGAGGTGATAGGAGAAAATTAGGACTGGATACTGGGACAAAGAGATCCTGAATCTAGCCTGGAAGGATGAGAGGGGGTCATATTTGGACAGTGGAAAGGAAATGATACCAGGAAGAGAGACTAAAGAGAGCCACAGGCACAGAGGTATGGATACAGATGCCAACAGCGACTTGCTATGGCCAGAGCCTTAGAGACTCATGGCCTGGAGACTGACAGGTCTGTGGTAGACCTTCCCATCATACCAGTGAGTTAAAATTTTATGTGTTTATTTGGTCGGGGAGGGTGCAAACATGCCATGGTTAGAATATGGAGGTCAGAGGACAACTAGAGGGAGTTGGTTCTCTCCTTCCACCATGTGGGTCCTGGGGATTGAACTCAGGTCATTGGGCTTGGCAGCAATCACCCTTAGCCACTGAGCCATCTCATCTAGCCAACTCATCCACGAGTTTTGAACTTACAGAGGATGGAAGGGTCGCCGAAGGGATACTCAGCCTTTTTCTGCAGAGACTGACTCCCTAGCTGACTGGATTTTTGCCACCTGAACTTTCATATCACTCCTGGTTCTCTGGGACCGGGGACCTGGGGGCCTCAGGAGGAAGCCCCATGCTACCGCTGATGCCCAGCTTTCTCCTGAGCTTTTCCTGGCTCTGATTTTGAGGCTCTCAGATCCCAGGCTGTAGAAACATCTGCTGCCACTTTTACCCCTGTTTGATGTTATACAAGCTCCTCGGTGATCAGTACCCTGGACCAGTAAATTAGAAATAAAAAGGAAGATAGAGAGGAAAAGAGACTAATAGAAATTATTGACGCTGACATATTCTTTCAATTCATTCTCATTTCCATCCCTCCTCCACCCACTGTGTGTGTGTGTGTGTGTGTGTGTGTGTGTGTGTGTGTGTGTGTGTGTGTGTGTTGATTTTGTTTCTTTGGGACAGGGTCTCATCTAGCTCAAGTTAGGCTTGAACTCCTGATCCTCTTGCCCAGACCTTCCACGCCGTAGAATTACAGGCATACAACTTCATGCTCAGCTTCTTCCTCCTTTCCCACGGACAGTCTAATGGAGCTCCCTAGGAAAATACACACATGCATCTCCACACAACTGAGGGATTCCTAGACTCTCGAAGGTCACCCTGGACACTAAATGAGAGGCTCTGAGGATGCAGCTCATTCAAAGCACTGGCCTGGTGTGTGCAAGGACCTGGGTCTGAGCTGAAGCATTAGAAACACAAATAAAAGCAGGCTGGCAGTGGTGGACACCTTTAATCTCAGTCCTTGGCGGGCACAAACAGAAGGATCTCTGTGACTTCCAGGCCAGCCTGGTCTACACAGAGAAACTCTGACTCACCCCCCCCCTCCCCAAACAAAAAGAAAAAAGAAAGAAAGACAAGACAAATATAAACACTATATAGGAGCCAACAAGATGGCTCAGGAGGTAAAAGCACAATGGAAGGAGAGAATCAACTCCAGCAAGTTGTCCTCAGATTTCCATGTGCACATGCACACCCCACCCCCATCCCATGTAACAAATGAACAAATGAGAGAGGGAGGGAGGGAGCGAGGGAAGAAAAGAAAACTCTCAGAACACATGACTGAATAACCTGGATAAGGAGTGGAAAGGAATGATAATCAGGGGCTGGCGAGATGGTTTGCTGGGGAAAGGCTCCTGCAACCAAGCCTCATGGCCTGATGATTTCTGAGTTCAGTTTCCAGGACCCACACGGTGGAAAGCAAGATTCTAAAGATTCTAGGCTACTGGGGAAGCTGGAGGGTGGGGGAGGTAGAAAAGACCCAGTGATCTCAGAGAACTGGACAATAGGCCGACTGGGTGAGACCCAGGAACGAAACACCCAGGGACCATCTGAGCTGTGTTGGATCCTAATTTTAAAGTGATATCCCACACCACAAGTGTGGCTTTTTTTCTAAAGTCAAACTTAACAGGCAGATACTGGCCCAGGCTCGGCAGGCTGGGAAACACTGGGAACTGACACAGATGAGCAGCAAGGCAACAAGGGAAGGGGATGAGTCCGACAAAGCATGCAGTGCAGGCTGGGTAAAGCGGGACAAGAGTACAGTTAAGGCTGGAGACTAACTGAGGCTCCAGTGGAATCTAACTCACTGGCGTTGGGACTGTGCGTGTGTGCATGTGCGTGTGCGTGTGCGTGTGCGTGTGTGTGTGTGTGTGTGTACTGGAAGTAAGGGGAAGAAAACAAAGCTAAAAAGGAAGACGGCAAGAAGCTGGAATCTGAAGTGGTTACTGGCGATCCAAAGCCTTGGGTGCAATCAAAGAGTGGGTGTGTGAGACGACCAAGAGCGAAGTTTAGTGGACAAAACAGTATAACCAGGGTGGTAAAGTTGCCAACAGCACACAGCTAAACAGAACACACAGTGAAACTGCACTTGGGAACAAGTAATGCAGACAGCGTCTGCCGGGCTCTCCTGCCTGCTCTTCCCTACAATGGCTCCCTTCACACTCATTGTGTTACTCGAACACCAGTGACAACACTCCTAACATTCACCAGTTCAACACGCACTATCGATTACAAAGAACACAAGATACCAAACAAACAGCATGTCTTGGGTTTCTATTGCTGTGAAGAGACACCACGACTATGGCAACTCTTTTGTTGTTTGTTTTTCAAGACAGGGTTTCTCTGTGTAGCACTGGCTGTCTTAGAACTTACTCTGTAGACCAGGCTGGCCTCGAACTCACAGAGATCCATCTGCCTCTACCTCCCCAGTGCTGGGATTAAAAGCATGAGTCACCACTGCCTGGATTTCTCCCCCTCCCCCCACTTATTTTTTTTTCATGGCAACTCTTATAAAAAAAAAAGTGTCTAATTGGAGCTGGATTACAGTTCAGAGGTTTGGTACATTATCATCATGATGGGAAGCATGGTGGCATGCAGACAGACGTGGTGCTGGAGAAGGAGCCTAGAGTTCTACATCTGGAAGCAGGAAGAGAGAGACACTGGGCCTGGCTTGAGCATTTAAACCTCAAAGCCCACCCCCAGTGACACACTTCCTCTAACAAAGCTACACTTGCTCCAGCAAGGCCACACCTCCCAATAGTGCCACTCCCTGTGAGCCTATGGGGTCCATTTTCATTCAAACCACCACATAGCAAATGATCACAAGCTGCTTTAGTAGTGATTTAAGCAATGAGATACTGGAAGACTTGGCGCCCAACGTGAGACTGTCTAGAAAGAACCCAGTTGAAAACTGATTGGCATCTCATTCCAGGTCCTTTAAAATAAGGCAGTTCCAGACATTTCCTAAACTCTGCAGCACAAAAGCTCCATCTTAATTATGTTTCTCAGAAGACATTTGTCAAAAAGATTGAGGGTATGATTTGTGTTAAGGTGCAAGATAGGTTGAAGATTGATTGGACTAAATAGGAAATAAATCAAGTGGAGATTTCTAGAGAACATTAAAAATTACTATGCATTGATTTTTCTAACCAGTTCTTAGACTCGGATGTCAAAGACTAGAAAGCAAAGCCAGACATGTTTTAAGACAGGTCAGGAGCAGGTGGGGTGGTGCATGCCTGTGACCGCAGTGCTCAGAAGGCAGAGGCAGAAGGATGGAGAGTTCCAGAGCAGGCTGGTGAGATGGCTCACGAGTAAAGATGCTCAGCAGCAAGCAGATGACTTCAGTTGGATCCCTGGAGCCCACTGGTGGAAGGACAGAACCAACTCCTTTGCAAATTGTCTTCTGACCTCCCCGTGTGAATTATGGCATGTGCACATGCATGTGTACACACACACACACACACACACACACACACACACACACACACACACACAATAAATAAATGTAATAATAATTCAAAAACCACTCCCCATAAACAAGAGAAACACTTCCCTCCAAACTGGGGAGGAATGCTGTAATAGTGTTGGTTAGGGTTTTGTTTGTTTTTAATTTTGTCAGGTAAAGGTTTCTTTTTAAAAAAGAACTATGTACCCTTTAATCCCAGGACTCAGGAGGCAGAGGCAAGTGGAACCTTATGGATTTGAGACCAGCTTGATGTACATCATGAGTTACAGGACGGCCAAGGTGACACAGTGAGACACTGCCTCAAAAATAAATAAATAAATAATAAATAAATAAATAAATAAATAAATAAATAAATAAATAAATAAATAAGAGATATGACCATTATTTCATATAAGAAAACACATTTATTATCAAAAGGAATGAGAGAAGTAATCTCAGAATAAAGGACAGTCTTTTGTGTTAAACTCAGTTATGCATACTGTTAAAAAAATAGGGGTTCTAGAAAAGGAAAATCATGTAATTATATTATAATCTCAAAACTAAAAGAAAAAGTGTGTGTGGGGGGAGAGGTTCTGCAATTGAAAAAGACACCTCCACATACATTTGAACACATGTGCACCATGTATATACACACATACACAAATGCACACACACATACAGTAGAGATGTTGGAATCTGCTTGTCTATATTAAAATCCACTCACTAGGTGGAAATAATAGTAAGTACCTGAAGGTCACTGTGATAATCAAGTATAACAAACAGAAAGCAACTGCTGATTCTCAATGACAATGCCTAGATGTTTGTTGCTAAGTAATAGAAGCTTATTTTTATCATCTGGCTATGGATGAACAATGAAATGAACCAGACCTTTAACTACTACTTAAGAATTAGATCACATCAGATGCAACCGTAAAGCTTGAAATAATTAACTACTTTGCATACGGCTCATCACTTCTGAGCATGACAAGGTGGCCATCTTGCACCTTAAAACTTTTCCTAGCACTACTATTGTCATGGAATGCTGAGAATTATAGTGTCTGTTACATTGAAGAAACTCAAGCTCCAAATGAACACAGCAGCACATACACCATACCATAGCATTTCCCCAGAGATGTTCCTATCGGGTCAGTGAAGTCAGGATTTCCCACAGTGTTAGCTGTTCTTCCAGCTGGACTATCGGAATCAATTCTCTTGCTTCTCTGGACCTCACGCAGAGCCCACTCCACCAATTTCTCAAATTCCTAAGCTCACGTGGCATCAGTATGTAGCCCCCTCCATAAAAGCCAAGCCACCACGATGACCAACTCGACTGGTGCACATCCCTCTATCCTTTCTCCCATTATCTTCAGTAGGTTTCTTTCCAAAGTTCTCTTCATTTCCCCAACTGCAACCCCTCTTAAAGTCTCTACCAGTATTAGAAGGGTAACACTGGCTCTTTAGGGGCATAGTCTTTGCTCTGCTTGCGCTCACCTGACAAGACCTGATTCTACTGGGAACCACATGAGCCGTTTCTCAGTATCTGCCCCAAAGTATATTATTGCAATCTAGACTAGCACAGTACATCTTTCCTGTTAGTTTGAGGGGAACCAGAAATACATTATTTCCCCTTCTAACTGCTAGTCTCTTAGCTAAATCAACAATCCTTCAACAACATACAAAATCAGGACACACACTTAGACCCAGGTGTTAACATACATGTAAAAATTGGGGTAAACTTCAAGAGATGTTAAGGTGTACATTACAGACAGCATGAAGTGATTGCTTGTCTAAAAGTCTACACAGAACAAGGCTTCACCACAATGACAAGCATTTCTAGCCCCACTGATGAAGATAACACACAAAAGTATTTATAGGTCACTTAATAAGTTCATTATGATGTCCTAAAATAGAGTAATAAAAAACTACATAGCCTTAGTTCTGTAACCCAAGGAATAAACAGTAATGTTTGCTGTTTAGAATCTTTGAAAATACCATCCAAAATGAGACATGTCAGTGTGAGTTAAATAAACATTTTTTTTCCTAGATGTCACCAGAGGCCAACTGCATCAAGGAAAAACTGTCAGCAAAATCCCAGGTATTCAAAGGGGGAACTCACTGTCAGGATGTCAATAAGTTAGAAATGATCTCTATCAAATTAGCATTGAGATGGGAGTGCCTAATTCATTTCAAGGGTGGGGGCAGGATATGAATGATTAGTGATATTTAAAGGGGAATCCCAAGTGGCTTCCAGCTCCAACACAGACAACGGCGCTTGCCAAGGAGGAGTCTGTCGAGACCAGTGCAAGTCAGGGCATCGTCACGGGTCTTGCAAGCTTCTCTAAGCAGGTGTGCAAACCAGCTCTGAGAGTTTAACACTAAAAAGTGCACGGACTTGTACAAAGTGCAGTCCCAGTTATTATTAATATTTGATCTCTGAGTTTTCATAATTTTGCTTCTGTGTCTTTAAAAAGTATGAATTGGAACTAACAAATATAGTTCTACTTGACTTCCTCTTTTCAGAGTACAGGATGATTATGTTAAGAAACGGGTTTTTTAAAAAAAACTTTACTTATTTTATATTATCTATTTATTATGACACAGGGTCCATTTATGTAGTCCTGGAACTTGTTATGTAGACCAGGCTGGCCTAGAACTCAGAGATCCACCTGCCTCTGGGTCCCAAGGGCTGAGATTAAAGGCGTGCATCACCACTGCCCAGCAAGGTTTACTTTTGTATGTGTTGCTATGCACACGTGAGTGCGAGGCTGTGGAGGTGAGAGAGGCATTAGATCCTGGGAGCTGGAGTTACAGGCCACTGTGAGCTGCAGGACAAGCTGGAAGCCACTCTCGGGTGCACGCTTTACACATCGCTCCAGTGCCAGTTTTTGTTTTTCTAACCGGGCAGGAAAAACTTGGAGTGTGACTTTCATCAACTTCTGTCTCTCAGAGTGTTGATCAGATGGAAGGGAGGTCGCCCTCCACACTCCTGCATCTGTGTGCTTTCCACATCCTTAAGGAGACATTTAAGATGAAGACCACTCGACTCCAGCCTCCATTCTCTTTACAGCGTGTTTGTCTGGGGGCGGGGGGTGTGTGTGTGTGTGTGTGTGTGCGCGCTGCAAGGACACACTGAGCTCTGCTGTGGGTAGAAAGGGACCCGGGCCTGAGCACCAAGCAGCTGTGATAGCTGTCTACCATCTGACTGGTCCAGATCCAAATTAGTCAACTGCGATTCAGTATAGATCTTCTCATCAGATAGCCTAGAATGAGAGATGGGATGTGTGGGGCAACCTTCCCAACTAATCTTTGCTGACACCCCCACCCTTTTACACTCCCTCCTAGGGTGTTGCCTGGTATTTCACGAATTCTTGATGACAAAGATCATGCTCTTCCGTAGCAGGTCCTGCCTTGCTGCCATCTGGCATTGTCTGCTTTCCGATCTCAGCAGTCTGCAGTTTGTCCTTCCGTCTCCTCTGTCCCTCAGCCTTCACGTTCTTCTTGCTGCTCTACAGGACATCATCTGCTTCAGCCAACCCCACGGTCTGTTCTGGCAGACAACTCAGGGCTGCCTTCTTTTCCTTCACCTGGAACCTCTTCCTCACTCTCGTTCACTGTCTTCTGTTCCTCAGAAACCACAGCCTAAAGCCAGGCTTCGTGTTAAACGTCTGTAACCCCAGCACTCAGGAGACTAAAGACTGTTGTGATTTCAAGGCCAACCTGGGCTAAACAAGCGAGTTTAACGTCAGCCTAGGCTACCAAAGGGGGGAAATCATTTCCTTAATTAACACTATTTGACTTTGATCACATCTTTGGACTCAATTCTTCAGTACCTATAGTAGCCATTGTCAAAACAATGTGTATCAAGGACGTACAGGATTTATTTAAATGCGTATTTCCAGGCATCACTCTAAGAAACGGGAATTCATGAAGTCTGAAGGGGACCTGGGATAGGCGAATATGTAATGTGTGCGCCTCCATGCCTCTAAAAGCAAGGCAGAGGACACACCAAGCGTAGTTAGAACTAATAATGTACCAGCTGCCGGAGCCTCCCTGGCTTCTTATTTCACTTCGTGTGTATGTTCTTGGCCTCCACTGAGTCACAAGCTGATAAGAACACATTTCCTATCCTTTGACAACTGTAGCTGCAGAAGACAGCAAGTCTAGAGAGATCAAATTATCAGGACTAGATGGAAGTTTCCTCTACATGAGTGCGGCGGGAGCAGTAAGAATTTGCGAGAGATGGTTTTCCCCAGTGGTAAATTCAATGGGAGTGAAGACAAAACGATGTCTAAAATGGTAACACATTTAGCTCTAGCCTGCACTGGGAGACCGATGTGTCTACCAAAGGACCCACACTCACAGCACTCCCCTCAACCCTGGGGGCCCGACGTAAAGTAACTATAAACAGACGTTAATGTTCAGAAGTGGACAGGATGGTAAAGGGCGAAAATGGGAAACAACCTGATTGGGAAATGAGCCTTGGAGAAAGATGGATCTGAGGAGGCCTGAGATCAGCAGAACTGTTTTCTTTACAGACTTTAAGAACTTTCACAAAGAAGGAGAAGTAGGATTATTCTCCTTCTGTGTGGTCTCAGGAACACCAGAGCTGGTCACAGAGACGTCTCACTTAACCTAGGAAGTGCCACCTGGAGTGGCAGAAGTCACTCAGGAACACGGCAGGAGTGTGGGCTAGCAGAGCCTCAGGACCCAGCACAATGCGGAGCCCACACAAAGCTGACGGTCTCTGGTGGGGCCAGCTAGTCCTGCAGGGGTCTGCAGTAAGCACTCCAGGATGGCGTCTCGGTTACGCGTGACCAGTACCAGACAGAAGCAACTTAGTGGAGGAAGAGTTGTTTGGGCTCCGCCTCGGTGGGTGTCCGCCTCAGTCACTCTCCACCTGTTTTTAAAAAGACTTATTTATTTATCTTATGTGTATGCGTGTTGTCTACATGTGTGTATGTGCACCACATGTACGCCTGGTGCCTGAAGAGGCCAGAAGAGGGTGTCAAACTCCCCTGCAGCTGGAGTTACGGATGGCAGTAAGCTGCCCTATTGGTGCTGGGAACTGAACCCAGGTATTCTGCAAGGCCAGTAAGTGTCTTAACCACTGGGCCATCTCTCTAGCTCACTACCTTATTTTTGAGACAGGGTCTGTTGCTGAGCCTGGAACTCACTGATTTCATGTGGCTATACTGACTGGATGGTGAGCCCCAGGGTTACCCCTACCCCAGCACTGGGGTTCCAGAGGCCAAACTTAGCTTTTGCACAAGTGCTGGGGATCTGAACTGAGGTTCTCATGCTTGTGTGGCCAACCCTTGACCAACGGAACCATCTCCCTGGCCCCCATTTTAAGCATTTTCTCAGTCAGTTCAAATGGAACTGCTTAAACTTCTTCACGTCTCTGACCTGCATACTGTTCAGTCACAGGTGGTAAAGGAGGTGGAAATGGAAAGGTTCCATTTGCTTTTCATTAGGTAAATTCAGACTATGTACTCACTGGTCTGCGAGGGCACTAAGTTAGCAGTGGTCTATGTAAAGCACAAACTGGCCCTCAGTGCTGAGACATAGCAGTAGGATGGCTTAGAGCTGTTCTTTCCTTAAGTTGGGAAGGCTTGTTTTCGTGAGCGACCATTATTAAGCTAACAGTTCTGCACTTTCACACTGAGCACAGGGAGGAGGGAGAGGAAGGGCAAGGAGAAGCTCTCTGTTAGCATCTTCACACCTACAGACACTTTCAGATAGTAACCTGCTCCTGTAGACATCATCTGTTCTGGTAAGGTGCCTGTGTTTACCAGTCCTTATTTCACAACACGAAGCTTTTAGATACTTACAGATGATAATGTGTGATGAAAGTGGAGCCAGTGAATTAAACGATTAGCAAATTCTTTTTGTGAAAATTAAGAGAAAAGAAACATCTGGGATGTGGCACTGTTAAACTATCTCTAAGCAGTCTTATCAATACTCCCTAGGTTGTTAAGAAGCAGAGATGCATTCAGATATATCCACATTTACACTGTGATTATAACCACTGATACACGCTGCCTTTCTTTTGGCTGGAGTATAGGAATACAATATTAAACAATTAAATGAAAACATTGCATATGCAAATATTATGACAGTGCAAATCTGATACTGAAGTGTCTAAAAATTTCCACTCAAATGCCACGCACCTTGTTTTAAATTAGGCATTACGTGAACAGTGTGTAGCTGTCCACCTGCCAGTATGTTCCTCCAGAGGCCCAATGGCATTTTGATTTTAAGATTTTTTTGTTTTCATAAAGATAATAAAATATACCTTCAACTTCATTGGTATCATATGCTTCGTTATAAAAATGCTCAAGGCTTTGGGACTTGTATATTAGCAAATATTCATGATATATGGGAAAATGAGATACATACATAAGCTCGGCCATGTAGAAATGCATATTTGTTATCTAAGGAATAAAAGGATACATCAAAATTGCTGGTAGTTAGGCAAGTTTTCTAGTGCTTTGCTTCTTGCAATTTTCAGTATTCTATGAGCATGCTGACCCTCAAAAGTTGAAAAAATATAAACATTATTTTTTAAATAAGTAAATAAATAGTAAATGCATACACAGAATCCAGGAAGCTAGAGATTAAAGTAACTACAAAATGAAAGGACTATCCTAAATGTTTTAATATAGTCTTTGATTTATTTTATTTTACTTAAAAATTAACCAATATGCAGACACATCAAGTTGTACCTGCTAGGGGATACCGTGTAGTGTTTGAAATGTGTTGTGTAGTGTGCAAATCAGGCTGAACCATTAGTGTGTTCTCACACGCAGTCACGGAGTTCTACGACAAGGTACTGTTCCTCCTCTCGGTAGGAAAGAGCATGGAGCCTAAATGATTTCCTCATGGAGACATGTAGAAAGAGGCAGATCTGGCTCTTGACCACCAATCTACCTGACAGGGCTGAACCCCCAGGGAGGCTCAGCTACTGCTGGAGCTGGGTCTCAGCTCTGCTTAGTCCTCATTCAGTGCACTTGAGACACAGCCTGAAAAATCTGTATTTCTTTTAAAGCCTCAAAAATTCTTATGTATACCAGAGAAAGAGATACCGTGTTACTGAATAGGAAAAGCATCAGAAGAGATGGGAGACACTTGGAATAACTCCTCAAAATGAAGAAATATGGTGGGTGCTATGCTTTGAATATGGTATGTGCCCTCCAAGGCAAATGTTGTAATGTTGAGAGGTGAGGGGATGTTTAAGAGGTCACTGAATTGCCAGGTATGGTGGCACACATATTTAATCCCAGCACTGGGTAGATAGATAGGTTGATCTCTTTGAGTTCAAGAATAGCCTGGTCTACATAGGGAATTCCAGGACAGCTGGGGCTACATAGTGAGACCCCGTCTCAAAAAACAACAACAAAAATAAACTAGTGTTACCAAATACACATTTGGGGGTGGAGATATGGCTCAGGGGTAAAAAGCACTTGCTGTTCTTCTAGAAGACCTGAGTTTGAGTCCTAGTACCCACATGGTGGATCACAACCATCTATAACTCCAGTTCCAAGAGATCCAATGCCCTCTTCTGACCTCTGTGGACACCAGGCATGCATGTGGTGTACAGATATACATGCAAGCAAAACACCCATACACGTAAAATAAAAATAAATAAATCTAAAAAGTGTTTAAAGAGGTCACGAAGTTGTTAAGAGGGAGTAATGGCCCCCTGAGGAAGTGGGCGAACTAACTGTATTCGCAGTGGGTGACCCTCACTTTTGTGGAACTGATTAGTTACTCTACGGGCTGCTGCAAGGAGTGCCTGCCTGTACATGTCAGCTCTTCTGCACACATCTGTTTGTCCTTCTGCCTTTTTCCTGTGTTAGGATCCAGCACGGAGCCCTTACCAGTTGCATCTGTCTGATCTTGAACTTCCAGCTCTTATACCTGTAAGCTGACTGTACTCCTTTTCCTTTACAAGTGGACCAGTCTCAAGTATCCTGTTATAGCAACAGGAAACGGAACAAGAAGTGGGGTCTTCAGAAGAGAAAAATGGGTGGGGTATCTGCTTTCATATGTTGGGGATATGGGCGAAGGTACCACACTCAACTTCCCTAGATATCTGCTCAGTCTCTAGTAAGTAGTTCTCAACCTGTGGGCCGTGACCCCTTTGCTGTCACTTATCTGATATCCTACATTTCAGATACATTACGATTCACAGTAGTAACAAAGTTACAGTCATGAAGTAGCAATGACATCATTTCATGGTTGGGGATCCTCACAACATGAGAAACTAAAGGTCGCCGTGTTAGGAAGACTGAGAACCACTGCTCTAGTACATAAGCAAGAACTGTGCTAAGCAGATTTCTTCCAGGACACGAGATGGCCTCTGTGAGAAGTAGCTCTGTACTAAAAATCAAAGCTACAACTATGGGAAACAAGCTTTTAAAATGCTGAGAAAGCCAAAGGCAAACAACTACCTCTAGTAGGAGCATGTTTGTGTGAAAAATCTTCCAAAGACAGTCAAGCTGTGCTGATGAGAGGCTGTGTGTGCGGCCTTCCTGTTTCACTGGAATGAGGCACTCCCATGATGGCAGTTCCACCAAGCTGATTCTCCGGTGATGAGGAAACTGAGACCCAAAAGGAAACACTTACTAGTTGAGTTTGAGATTTACTTTTGGGTCTCAGATGAGTGCCCCAACACTGCCCATCAGTGTGCCTTGACATTTTCAACATTGCCACTTCTCTTCACTCCTTATTGTCTGCTTTCATCCACGTGACAGCTTGACTTCAAAAAAGGAAATCTAAAGTTGGCACAGTGGGATCAGCCTGTATTCTCAACACTCAGGAAGCTGAAGCAGGAGGATTGCCATGACCTCTAGGCCAGCCTGGGTTACAGAGTGAGACCGTCTCAAAAAACCTATAGTAATAATGATAATAATACATAAAAAGGAAGGCTAACTTTGCCAATGCATACAAAAATGGGTATAATTACTAATGCTCTCTGATTCAGCAAGTCCACTTCTGGGAATTTATCTGAAAGAACTACGGTTAGGCTGGGCAGTGGTGGCACACACCTTTAATCCCAGCACTTGGGAGGCAGATGCAGGTGGCTCTCTGTGAGTTCGAGGTCAGCCTGGTCCACAAAATGAGTTCTAGGACAGCCAGAGCTGTTACAAAGGGACACCCTCTCTCAAAAAAACAAAACAAAACAAGCAAAAATAACTATGGTTAGGCAGAAATATAACTCTAAGGGTGCTTGTCATAAATGGTATATAATAGTGAAAATCTCAAAAATTATAGGAGACTGATTAAATAACTGATGGTATTAGCATTTTATGAAACAGAATGTTACCTATTTTTTTTTTTTTAAAAAAATCAATGTGTTGTATAGGGAGAAAAACCAGTACAAAATTAAAAAAAAATGTGTGTATATAAACACATGCACAGAAATACAACAAAAACTAACAGAATGATACACTGAAGAATACTAACCTTTTCTTTCTGGTCACCCATGCTTTTGAAACATAGTGAACATAAATTACTAATGCTTTCAGAAACAGAGCTAAGTGATCCATGAAAAGTCAAGGGACTTTTTATGACTAGGTTAAAAAAACTGTCTCCCTTCCAAACTTGTGGGCCCAGCAGGGAACCTGCAGTGACTGACAGGGGCAAGAACGGGCTCTGTGAATCAACCTTAGACTCCAGAAGACTGAAGCCTGCTCTCAAGAATTTCTCAATCAAGTTGTGAAATCTGAAATTTAAAGAAGAGCCAACAATAAATCAGATCGTTTACGTGTCTGAGTCACCAAGCCTAAAGGGCACCAGACTGGGGGCCAGGCCTAGACTCTACCTGACTGTGACTTTAGCCTAAATAAGGTGCTGGGTCTCCTGGGAGCCTGGTGTTGCCCAGAGTGAAAAAAAATGAAAAGGAGCACTTCTCAGCCTGGTGTCGGTGGAACTTGAAGGGGTGTATCTTTGTGTCGGTTTATTTGCTAATCAAGGCAATGCCAGACTAGCGATCTCTGAGGTCCCCACTCCAATACAGTCTCGATCTGAGTCAACGCTACAGCTCCCTGATGCACTGAAACCTGTATGCGCAGATACATACTCACTTTTGGTTTCTTCACAGAAAGGGAGAGGAGTACCAAATAACGCAGGATGGGTGACAAGCCACTTAAAAAAAAAAAAAATCCCCACAGCTTGCCAGCAGCCACGGAGAACAGAAAGCAAGCATTTACTAGTAAGAGGCTAAAACCATGTCCGGTGAAGATAACAGAAAAAAATGAATCTACACAGTGTCTTTCGCTCAATTTTAGTCTGTCCTTCTAAATCATATTTTTCTTCAAATCCATGATTTTCTGAAGGCAGAATTATACCAATACCAGTTCAAAACAATTTTTAAACAATGCAGCTATAAACTACGGTCTTTCACTCCAAAGATGGATCCCACTAAAGCTATTCCCACTTATGACGCACACAAATCTTCAACAACTGAGTTCCACAGCCACCTTCTATTAGTGTGGTCAGCCTGCTACAGCCAGATAAAGAAGAGCATCTGCAGAGAATTGGTGGTGCAGGTAGGTAATCCTGACCCTCTTTTTTTCTAAGCTTATCGAAGCCACAGTTGGGTCCTAAATAAGATCCACGGAGGAAGTGACGTAATTTGGTAGCGGAAAGAAAAGTAAGAAGTCAGACAGCGTGTGGGGTGGCGACATTCCATGATGGGCCTGTCCTGTCACAACCACACACAAATAGCCAAAAGGCTCTTAAGTCTAAGATTCCTCTCATGGCAGAGTACTAGACAGGTTTTTAAAACAAAGCACTTTAAAAATCAAAGAAATTGTGGACAAATTAGACTAGATACACATGTAAACAGCAGAGAAGTTTAAGGGATAGATGCATGGACCTTTCTATAGACCAATGTTTAGTCACTGAAGTAGGAACAGGACTCAAACTATGATTTTCTTATACTGCATTAAAGTAAAGTCGATGCTGCAGAACTTAAGTCACAAGTAAATCTCTGAGTATTTGATACATTACTTAAGCATTTCTTTCCAAGTAATATTGCACAATATTTGTAAAATGATATGTAAAAGGGATTAGCCCCTGTCTAATGTCTCTAAATCCTTCTCTTCCCACACACCTTAGCATCACATCCAGCCCATGGTAGTTCTTATTTTTTTTTAACACTTATTTAGTGTTGTGTGTGTGTGTGCACATGTGGTGGTCAGAGAAAACCTTCCATCACATGGATTGCATGGATCCAACTCAGATCATCAGGCTTGGGGACAAGCACCTTTACCCATCTCACAGGCCCATGTTATCTCTAGAAAACAAAGAAAACCCAAGTTCCTTGTAGGCGTTTTTAGAGTATGAACATATTAAACATATCAAAGGTAGGGTGCTCTAATAACAAACTGTATGGAACTCTGGTTAAGTCTTATTGAATCAAGGTAGTACTCTTCGACTGAGCAGCTGAATCCCAGGCCACATTTGTTAACAGGACTAATTCTTCAACCTCTTTTTCTGGCACCATACTCTCTGTATCTACCAATGTGTCTGTTGTTTTTCCAACTCAGTATATCACATATAAGAAACTCACAAGATTTATAGCAGTGGCTGAGCATTTATCAGTCTCTCTGATGAGATGTGACAAAGAGAATACAAATCAGCCCAGGTTTGAGTTCACAAACAGAAGAGGATCGCCAAGCGTCCCCTTGACTACCTATCAACAAACACTATTCAGAATGGGTAATTACAAAACAGCCTAAGACGGTAATCCCAGGTGTTAGCTTTTCTCCACAGCAAGGAAAGGTTAAGATGAAAAGGAAACATCTCAACACCTGATTAAAGGGATCGGGCTCTACATTTTTGCCCTTTATAGAGTTAAAACGTTTGGCAGTGTTGTTAAACCAAGTACTGTCAATGGAGTACAAGTAAGGTACCAGGTTAGAAAATGTTCACGTTAATGCCACCCTGACAATGAGAATTGTCACCCTACCAAGAAATACTTTTGTGGGTTAGGACACAAGGCTCAAAGAGTTTGGGGACTAGTGTCCTGAAGCATTTCCTGGTCCAGGGTCACACAGTGATAAGCAGTAAAGGAAGACTCTAAGCCAACCTTCTGCTGTACCCAAGGACTTTCTCACTGATGAGGATCGTGAGCTAACTTACCGCTAAAGGGCATGCAGACAGACAATTTTCCTAGTGCTATTTATCTTTTTAAGAAAATAAAATGCTATCCATGTTTTATCATGGAAAAAAGACCAAGATACACTATTAGAAGTCACAGAACAGTAGCTGTTGTGAGCTTATTTAAAAGAAAAGAAAACAAAACAAAACAAAAACAACTATACATGAGTAGACAGAGCCAAAAATGCATGTGTGTATAAATATTCATGAAAGGGTCTAAAAACACTCACTGGTGCTACAGTGACTACTTTTGATAGAAACTGGGAAGGGTACAATGGAGATCTTATTCTTTTACTCTGCATATTGGCATTGCTTTACGAGGCTAGGTTACTTTTTATAATCTGTAAAGCAGAAAATACAAGTGTGTACATACAAGTAATGAGTGCTGTGCCCTTCCCCGCCCCTGAGCTGATACTTTGACCCTTGAACTCTGTTCTTCTAACACCCATACATATGAACAGCCATTGTCCGACCAAGAGCAGCTGAGCAACGCCTAAGAAAACTTGCCCCCTTCCTATTTCTAGAATGGAGATCTAGCTGGAACCATTCCAAGAAGTCTTTCCTAGAGCAAAAATGAATTGAAGAGTACCTACTCAGACTTAATAAGGAACCAGAACCACCCTCCCTGCTCTGACTTGTAGAAGACAGGGTTCAGCATCACTCTTCCTATGTATGTGTGCTTCATCACATGGCCTTCCTCATTAGTCTGGCTCCCAGAGTGTCTTGTGTTTCATGTACTGCTCTGGGATATACAAGTGCAGTGTTGTTCCCAGAGAGGCTGTAAGCATCTTGAGGGCAGAGCAGGAGTGTAAGTGTTCCATTTAGTTCAGATTAATCAAGCTCCTGGAGTTTACTCATTTCTAGAAAATGTTTAGTGAGGCAATAAGCAACCATCACACAGCAGAGCAACGCACACGAGAACATATGGGATGCACAGGAAGCATACTAAAGCCAGAACACTCTGGAAAGTGTCAGATCAAAGCCGAGGCCTGAAGGATGAACAAGAACTGAGCAAAATGATGGTCAAAACATGCCCCAAGATACAAAGGGAAGAGACAGTAGCACAGCAAATTAGAGGCACTGAAAATAGCTCGCTCTGGCTGGAACCCAGCGCAGGGGGGAAGGGTGCAGGCCCAGATGAGGCAGGAAAGTTTGGCAGCTGCCAGAACACTCAGGGCTTGTAAACTGTGCAGGGAGTTACGGAGAGCTGCTAAGGAGTTTGAGGCAGTGGAAGGACAGGCTCAGACTTGCCTTTTTATTAAAAAAAAAAAAAAAGCACTCCAGTTACACTGTGGATTAGAGAAGGGCAAGGCGACGCTCACGCAGCGACTCAGGCCAGAGATACTGGTGTCCTCAAGAGGGGCAGGGCGAGGAGGAGAGAAGTTCGAGACCTGATCCGTGTCTGCAACACGGACGGTCTGTTCGACGACTGACCAGAAACAGCACCCCAATTCCAGGCAGAGAAGGGGAGCTAAAGAAGGGGCCTCAGCTCTGAGCTACCATACTTCCAGGAACAGACAACTCAAAAGTGGAAGTATGCCTGGGGAGGAAGGCTGCATCGGGAGGAGTTTAATTTAGAACTTCCTGCACGATGGTGGAATAACCAATAGGCTAAAGTCTACGGAAACCCTGAGCTCCAAACTGAGGCAGAGAAAGAACTCACATGTTCTCTAATAAGAGTTAATAGCATGAAGACACTAATCAACACTATGGAAGTGGACACGATCCATCTGAGGGAAAATACAAAGTAAATAAAGAGATCTAAAACAGACCCCTGAGGACCCCTGACACACACACACACACACACACACACACACACACACACACACACACACACAAAATCTTAAGGGACACAAAGGGGATGGGAAAGGGGAGGCCAAGAGATAAAAAAAATCCTGGAGAGAAGCCAAGTCAAGGGGACAGCGCAGTGCCAACGGGTGCTTCCTGAGTACATGCAGACTGACTGACGGACACTGGCCAGATTTAACTGTCAGAATTCTGGCTTTCTCCAGCTCTGCTTCCTGTTCCTTTTAGTGTTGAGAAGATGTGCCATGGCATCTTCCCACTGCCCTGCAAGTAGAACTTTATGACTTCCTTCTTTCCCATATCTTCTCACACGGCCTGGCTCTCACTTCCAAGCCCGTCATCCACAATGCCTCACCACTCACTTCGGCCAGCCTCGTTTTCCCCACCATCCTGTTAGTGCCGTGATAGGCAAGGTTCTGCACACTGCAGAGACAACCAGCACCCACCATCTCCCAGACCACGGGCCTCCACCTCCTTTCCAGTGACCCCTCGCACAGGATAACTGTAACAACTCCCCTCAAGTGGTAACTTGAATTGCATCATTCCACTGTTGAAAAGTCTCTGATAACTTCTCCTTATAATCATTTGTTCAATTATCTCATTTATCTGATAACTGTTTACCTATATTTTTCCATGTTCCTCAAACCATCTAAACTACCTATGGTCTACACGTTTCTTTTAAAACTTTCATTCTATTACAATATTTTTATAAAATACAATTTAAAACATCATAGTCAAATTGCCAATTGCTTACTCTCAGTCTCTCAATATTTATCTTATCACAGACTGGTAATAGTGGTTCCAGGTCTGACAATGGCTGGTGGACTACATTCCCAATAACTCGATGCTGACAGTTCATGGACAGATGACAGTATGGCTATTTCCTTCAAAGTCTTTCAGCATATGCAGGCTGATTCTGCCAGCCAGGTGAGACATTATTTAACTAACACTGGGTGGATAGCAAGGGAAGAATCTCCTAAGGAGGATAGATGCTGCTAACCCTCTGATGATGTGTGATGTACAGGGTGAGTTCCTTATAGCAAAGAATAACACACCCTGAAGTATGCACCAGGCAAAGATCAGGAAACCTTGCCTTAGGAGTATGATGCAAACAATTACAGTACATTAAGAATGACAGCCGGGCTGGTGGTGGCGGCGGCGGCGGCACACGCCTTTAATCCCAGCACTCAGGAGGCAGAAGCAGGCGGATCTCTGAGTTCAAGGTCAGCCTGGTCTACAGCGTGAGTTTGAGGACAGCAAGGTTTAAACACAGAAACGCTGTCTTGAAAAATGAAAGGAAGGAAGGAAGGAAGGAAGGAAGGAAGGAAGGAAGGAAGGAAGGAAGGAAGGAAGGAAGGAAGGAAGAAAAAAGGCCAGTCTGTCTGGAAGGTTATGTCAGGGACAGAAAAAGTTTCACTGATTCACAATCTTTTTTTTTTTTTTTTTTTTTTTTTGTTTTTCGAGACAGGGTTTCCCTGCGTAGCTGTGCGCCTTTCCTGGAGCTCACTTGGTAGCCCAGGCTGGCCTCGAACTCACAGAGATCCACCTGGCTCTGCCTCCCGAGTGCTGGGATTAAAGGCGTGCGCCACCACCGCCCGGCTGATTCACAATCTTGACAACTTGACACCTTGACTTTCAAATCTTATATTGTTTCCCAACACCAGGACTGATACACTGCTCTGAGCTTCGAATTCTCTACCTTCCTTAGATGTTTCTCTACATGGACAGCCGTCCTTTGCCTCCTGCTATCCAATGTCACTGGCATGTAAGTTCTCGTTCCTCCACCAAGTCTTTCATGAATTTCCTTAAGTTCCTGGATGAATTCCTCTGTCTATACTACTTGGTTGGTGCTTAATCACACCCTGGCTTTGACATCATCTAGTAGGTTCTATTGTTTAAATTTAAGTGGTCATTTGATGTTGATTATGTTTTGTGTCTAGGTTGGCAGCTTACTAAAGACAATGTCTCTGACACAGCATAGTAATCACTTCCTGCATTATGTGACAACTGGTGCTAAAAACACACCTTAAAAGGTGGCATTACATACAAAGCATTACAGTCCCACTGCCTGCTCTTTATTTATGTGTCCAGTTCATGACAATCTGAACATATCAAATTACTAGAAAGAGTAATTTACAGTGTATAGGTCAGCTAGCTTCTGCACTGAATGATTATCTGGCCCAACAGATTAATGATACCATGGCTGAAATAGCTGTGGCCAATGCAAAGATCACCTCCAAGGTTGCTCCAAACTGGGTTCAAGAAGACCCACTGCAATGATCTCACATGGTGGGCTTTCATGAGAGAAGAGTATAGGGGTCAGTGGCATAAAGTTTGAGGCCATGCTGGGTTCAAATCTGCCCTTACCATTTACTATGGGTCTTGGATTAACTACTTCTCTGAGCCTCAGTTTCCTTCTCCATAAAATGAGAACAATACAGTACATGCCACATAAGGTTGTTGTGAGAATTGAATATGTTAATATACAAAGTACAAGCCAAGTATGTAGAACAGTGTCTCCCACTTCACAAGTACTAGTTATCATCGCCATCAACAATCTAAGGTGTGTAAGACAGAAGGGGCAGGCGCGGTTTTACATGGGAGTCACAGAGAGTTGAGTCTTCAGTATTAAAGAGTCTTTGAATAGTGAAGATAAATTTGGGCATAGTTCTTCAGGTGTCAGAAATTCTGCTCTCTCCTCACATGCTTCTTCAGCCGCCCACCTAAAGGCCTCGACATAAGTGCTCACCCCTTTAGAGGGAGGACAAAGGACTTGACACTCATCATTACGTGGGAATTACTGGGAGGAAGCAGTTGACAGGAAGTTATTACCTATCAAGAAACCTTTCCTCCTTCAGTAGAGCAGGACAGGTGTCTCTGTCCGCCCTCTGTCACGCTGCCACCAGGGTCCTGGGAATCCAGCCTAGAACTCGATGCGCTTTGTGAAAGCCAAGGACAGACTTGTGCTCAGTGCTGAGGCCATCCTGAGACAGCCTGCACTAGTATCTGCTTTCTTATTTTTCAAACTGTACATTAGAGATACAAACTCCCAATAAAACACTCAAAGGGAACTAGAGAAGAAACATGATCTCCGTTTGGTCCTCTCCCCTTCTCCTAGAGGTAAACATTTTCTTCCTATTCACCGTGTCCTTAGGGACCTCTATATGGCATTTGTTTGTTTGACATCTTTTTAATAACATAAGCATGTCTGTGCATCTGGAGCAAACCGCGTTCACACGGGTTCGCCTGTAGTTTGCAGGCTGTGCATCATAGCTCAGCTAGCATTTGCCTTACTGGTGGACATTCAGGTCAATATTGTGGACTTCAACTTTGGTTCTTTGTTTGTTTGTTTGTTTGTTTGTTTGCTGGCTTGTTTGGCTGTTCGCTGCTATTGGGGATTGAACCTAGCACCTGATGTATGCTGGCCTAGGCCTCTACCACTGAGCTACATCCCCCAGAGATCAGAGTTCAACTTTGTAAAGATCCAGTTGTTGGCCTATAAGGCACCCACTGTTACCAGGAAATCTGACCCACTGTGTGCTCTACCAATTGTACTGTTTTGCCAGAAGATTTAGTTTCAAAAGTCTGTTTATAAACTTTAAAATGCCAGATGAATTTAAATATAGTCTGACCTTGAGATATAGATACAACTACATTATTCCTATTCAAATATAAATGTAACTTAAAAGTTAAAAATCAGGTGCTATGGTATGTGTCTCTAATTCCAGTACTCAGGAGGCTGAGGCAGGCGGGTCAAAAGTGAGACCAGCCAGGGCTACACAGTAATTTCCAGGCAAACCTGGACTATAAATGAAAGGGAAGGAAGAGCAGGGAAGGAGGGGGGAGGGGAGGCAAACAATGGGGAATCAGCCCGAGGTAAAAGGGATTTCTACATGCAAAAGGCTACCTTACCTATAGGTGTTTTATTTTGTTTTGTTTTAAGCGTATAGCCTTTGCCACTTAAATCCCGCTGTAGAGACTTTGGAAGTTACAAAATCATAAACGATTTTCATTAGAAACAAACAAAACAAAACAAAATAAACCTTTCTAATGCCTCTGACCTGAAGTGAGAATTAGTAAGTCATTGCATTCCTCATATCCAGTGCAAAGGCAGGAAGAGGAGTTTGCATCTCCCAATGGCGAGCAACTGCTTTCTCTTCCTTTGCTAATAAATTACAGGCAGACTTGAACAGATGTCAGGTTGGCATTCGAAACCTAAAATATAGCTGAAAAGCAAGTTATGACTAATACAAGGAAAAAAGATGAATGTCAGAAACCTCCATCCCCCCCCCCTTTTTTTTTTCAAAATTCAGATAAGCTCTTTAGCCTCAAGGCTCTGTTTACCAGAGCCCCGAGTTCGCTGAGATGTCTTAACCCCCATTTAAATTGCAAGCTCTCCTCGTGAGTGGGGGTGTGAAAATGCATTTTCAGGGTGTCAGTGTTTCTGTTAATCTTAGCAAGAACTCCCTTTCTCCCAAAGATGGCCTGCACAGAACCCCGTGCCCTTTCCTCCCGTTTTATTTGTGCTGGTCGTAGTGCGCGAAAGATGTCTGGGTGTGATTGAAGGCTCCGTATCCTCTCTCCTTCCGAGGAGCTCAGTCTTGCTTAGAGCACACAAGAGCTGCTTTCCTCTTTAATTTCAAAAGAAATATTGACCACGACGGTTGGAATGGGCTTAGTCAGGAGGGGCAGGGGAAGGGGGACAAAAAGAACTCAGCGTCAGTTGCAAAGAGTGGTCACAAGTCCTGAGGAAGGGGCTTTCGCCTTGGTGGCCTGGACACCCAGAGTCCACCTGTCCCTGAAAGGCAGTGAATCTGTAAGCCTGGGTCCCTCCAACCTCTCCCCAGCTCTCCAGACACAGCACCTGCCCATGGGGAGATGTGGTCCTACTCCCAAGACGATGTCCAGCCGCTGAGTAGTCTGTCAGCCTTTATTCCAGTGTTCTTAAGAAGGATTTGTTCTTTGGCTCTAACATTTACAGTTACGAGGTTATTGCCAGGGATGCTGAAAAACGAAGTTTCTTTGTAGAAACACCCTTTGCCAACATAAGAGCTACCGTGAGAAGTGGCGTGATTCGTCACTTACTCATCCTGAGTATTCTCCACGAAACTGCAAGGAGTGAGTGCGGTAAGGGTCTGGACAGGACACCTGAGAACGCTCAAGGCCGCCAGCCATCAACCACTGAGCCTCCTCGCCTAACCTTCCGGGGCTAGCTTCTGATGCTCACACGACTCTGCTAGGACACAAACGGTGGCACCGTTATCCCGTGGAGGGAGGACTAAAGGGAGCTGTCGATTAAGCGTCATCGAGGGGCTGGGAGACAACCCAACTATTTGGTGTTCACCGGGTGTCAAATCGAGGTTTACCTTTCACCATTTCCAATAACGGCCTACCCAGCTTGTGTCTGAGTTAGCCGAACTGCTACAGACAAGACAAAAAGGGAATGGGGGTGGGAAATAGGCTGATTAGACACAGTAACAGAATCTCAGCTGACATTCGCCACAAATGAGGCCTTTTCTATCCCCACACTTAGCTCTCAATCCCCCAGTCTCTAGAATTTTATGTGGCTGGTTTCCTCTTTAAGGATTTCCCTAGTTTTAATTCTCTAACAAACGTTTTAAAAAGCAGGGAGGGATATACCATGTATGGGAAAGTACCTGAAGACAGAGATGCTACACCAGACTCAACCGTGGTCGTTTCCACTTTTGCTGCTCATCCGCTCTCTACTTTTACCTCACAACTGTGTCTCAGTTAAACCCTTCAGTCATCTCAAATCCCATCACAATAGTCTGTACGTTTCCAGTCTCTATTTCCAGTTTTTAAAAAGAAATATGAAATTTTACAACCAAATGAAAGACATAATTTACCTAGAGACATGACATCAGTCTCATAAATATGATGGCCAAAGAAAAGAAAATTAATGACATCTCACTTTTTAAATTAGAATTATTAATGTACATGTATGTACATATGCAAAAAAATCCAATTAACATTCTTATTTCAAAGGAAGTCTAACTCTAGATTTTACAGGAAAGACAATGTATTAAAGCCAAAATAAAGTTTTCTGCTTACAAATGTCTAATAATCTACATAATTATTTTCTAAATATTTTTCTCATTTTAATTGATTTAACTAATCATACACTAATTATTAAAACCAAGAAGTATATAATTAAATCTACTTAGTGATCAAGAGTGAGAAAAAAATCAGCCAATTTTATTTCTACCTAGCAGATTGAGGAACACAGACTATCTATAAAGGAACATGTAGAATTTTATTTATATTTGGTTTGACTGTTTTAGCCTTTTGTCAAAGATCAAGTGTATACATGATTCCTATGCAGCACTTTTCACTTTTTACCAAGCCAACTGGTAGCTGTGGGACCAAATTCTTCATGGAGGGCAATGAAATACTTTATTAATTACCCCAAAATTTAAAGCAAAGAAATCTACCTAGAAGATAACTATTTCTCGACATAAACCCTGAGCAGCAGAGCTTCCTTTAAAAAAAAAAAAAATGCTCAGGCACTTCCTTTAAAATAAAGAAAACAGCAATTTTTGTTTTTTTGTTTGTTTGTTGTTGATTTATTTTTAAATCAGCTCAAAAGCCAAGGCAGCTTTACAGCAGGCTGTCATTTAAATTAAACTGATAATACGTGCCTCTTGATGGAAGAAAGTCATGGTCGGATACTTTTAAAAGGATAAAACTTATTTTTTTTTTTCTGTTTTAAAATAGCGAAGTGTAGTAAGAAAACAAAGCCATAAAAAGGGCTCTGGGGAGAGGCACTCAAAATTCAAATCCCAGTCCTCGGTCGGCAAGTACAACACTGCCTCCAGTCCATTTCATCTAAAACCCATCAGCCACAGGTCAGATTCCAGGGAAACCGTCAACTGAGAGGTGGCCGAGTCACAAACCCACTGACGCCTTTGCTCTTGATGCACTAACTCTGCATCCTCAGTCAGAGGCCCGTGAGCAGGGGACACACAGGACGCCAGTGCCTGAACAACGGGCTCCTCGATCCTGGGGAGACACTTACAGTAGCACACTCACGGTACAGCGCCCTTCAGGAGCAGCTGTTTTCCTGCTTGTTGGCTGGACCCCACAAACGGTCAAAGACACACAGCATCCTTATCCTCTCCCAGGCCTCGGTCATGAAACCAGTCAAAATAGTCCACAAGAATAACTTGTAACATTTAGAACTATCCATTTTTACCAAAAATATATTTAAATAATAGATCCATGTCTTGATCAAAACACCTTAAGTATTTATTGGTTCTTAAAATTAAGGGACAGTGACCGGCCACATTTCTTCCAACTTTCGAGGTTAGTGGGTTTTTTTTTTTAATGGACTTGGCCTTTGTGTTTTTCAGATAAGGAGTATGTCACTGCCGTTTCAAGGTGCATAAAACTCAGGTGATGAGGGTCTCTGTCATTTTGACTTAATCCAATTCTAAACTCGACCTTTACCCAGCGAACAGGTGTGTGTTATGCTTGTAATTTACTAGGGCGAGCAACAGGCAGAAAAGCGGCCGACCCAGCCGGCTGAAGCAGCCCAGCGCTCAGTGTCTGGAAAGCAGCTCTCATCCACCATGATGAATATGCTATTATCTCCTGGTAGCAATTTCAGGGGAAAGAACAAGGGGGAGGGAGCAGGACGCTGGTCTTCCTCCAGCTTTTTGGATCTGATCCTGTTTTCACTCTCGGTCTGCATTATAAATTCCTTTCTCAGATACTCTGCTGTTCACATTCCAATCCAGCGAGTGATACGGATATGAAAACCGTCCTGACAGTATTTCCACCGGGCAAAGAGAATCACTTCACACAGATAAATTAAATAAACCTTCAGGAGAAAAGTGACAAATGAAGACAGCGAGCACTTCTTCACAGGCAGTATGCAAACTCCCATGTGTCTCCTGCATTTGTCTTTGGGGATCGGACTTATCTAATTAAAAACCTTGCCAAGTATCCATTTACTAGACTCGAGGACGTGCTGATGGGGCCCATAAGGCATTATGCCGCCAAGCAGCAGCCAGCAGCCGCGCAGTGTCCGCACGGATGGATAGTGACAGTTTGACAGGTAAGCCCGACCCACAGTAGGTCTTCAGAATGAGGTCCCATTTCTAAAACTGCCCACAGAAAAACACTGTAAACTAAACAAATAAAATGGAGCAACTGTAAGTATTACTTCTATTATTTCCCCCATAAGAGTAAATATTTTGAGAGTTTTTCATGAAACCTAAGGTATTTTTTTAGTAAGTAAAAATTAAAAATACTTGGGTGGATCTCAAAAATCATTTCAGAACTATTGAGAAGAACTTCTCGTCAGCTGCGTGCCTCCTCAGTAGCCCCAGAAACTCACCCATCTGCTCCACGATCTCCGGAGGGAACACCCGAGAGGCAAATGCGCGTCGGAAGATATCTGAAAACTCCTTGTCCAGACCGCCGATCCCCATTTTCTCAAAGTTCCAGTCGGGATTGATGATGGACTGGCGGTTCTCCTTGGTTTTAGCTTTGCCTGGGTCAGACACACACAAATTGTGAAGAAAACGCTGAGGCTGAGTGTAAAACGGACAGGTGCCCCCCGGACCTCCAAAGTGAGCTGACACACAGGTGTTCTGTAAAGGGGACAGCACACACTTGGTGGATTTTGCCTAAGCGAAAAAGTAGACCGAGCTTACACTACTTTCATCTGCTCTCCATTCATGGTCAGTAACAAACTTCCGCAACACATCTAACATGCTGATGCCTAGTATTTGTAATCAGTCACGGATCCGTTTCATTAATTTTTTCACAATTAACTTAGTGACATGAGGAAACAACCATCATTCAGTTAGATTTGTAAATTCCACCAGCTCCAGAAACGTCCGCTCATGACGAGCACTCGCTCACAGCTCCTGTGCGTATATATGAGATATGTAATCTGCCCAGGTAGTAGAGCTAAACGCGTAGTTGTGTGGATAACTAATTACTCCTAACCTAGAATCTATACTAGTTAATCAGAGCTCTAAAAACTCATAAAACAAAATTGTTAGTTGATGTCAAAGTGCACACATCTCACAACAGTCAACACTATGCTAGACAAGTAACAATGCTGCACAGCTCTACACGAAAAAAACTAGACTCATGTGAAGAGTCACACTCAAGAATGCTAGATTTAATTGGTAGGAGTTTGCACTGTAAGTATCATTAGGGGATACTCATTTCATCGCTATGTCTGGAGATCACAGTAACAAGATGAGCTTAGCACACTTTGAAACTACCTCTCATAAGTACTTGAAAAAACATCTCTTATGAAGTTAGAATTGGATTAAGATCTTATAACAGATACACAAATAAAAATACAATTCTGAAGATCTTAATAATATTCAGAGTTTCATCTCCTTCTCACTCACCTAAGAGTTTAACATCATCATTAGAAGATCAAAAAATGCTTATACATCTAAACAAAAAAAGAAATTAATTACTGAGTGGCATGAGTGAATACACCTAACTTGTGCCGACAACTGTAGTTGTCTCAGCATGAACTACAATGTGAAGCTAAAGATTTTCACTCTATCACTCAACATGCATTATAGTGGCCACATATATGCAAAGTCTACATGCATAGAAAATATCATACATAAAAAATTTCAGAGTCTTTAATGTCCTTCTGGTGTAGATATATGCCATGAACATACATAAAAGATCCAGACTATATTTACAAGGGTCAAGACAATTCTGCCCTGGGACGGTCTCATAACATGCTTAAACAATTAACTGATCAGACAAATGAGTTATTACACCAGCCAAAGGTTTATAAAATCGCATCTATATATCCCAGTTCCATCTGTCCATAGATCTTCTGTCATTATAAAAAATTACAATGACATCCTTCATAAAATTGGGATATATGTGGGTGTTAAATCATATTTTAGAGATATATTTAAAATCCTTGAAAAATGTTAAACAAAACAAAAAAAAAAGCAAATTAGGGCGTACTTGGCTGGTGAATTAAGGCACTTGTGCCGGACAAACCTGAGTTTGATCCCCATCTTCACAACAGTGAAGGAACGTTTCCTCTATCCTCCACACATGTTCCATGTCACACGTTGCCAAACACATATAGCCACACAGTAACTACATTAAGGTACATTATTAACAATAATATAAAAATAAAATCAAATGTAGAATGTGGGCTGTGTTTTAGGCATGGTGGCATATGCCTCGATCTAGATGCCAGAGCAGTAGGAGCAGTTACAAGTTCAAGGCATTGTCTGGGCTGGAGAGACGGCTCAGCTGTTAAGACCATTTACTGCTCTTGCAGAGGACCTGGGTTCGGTTCCAGCCTCATGCGAAGGCTCATAACACTGTAACTCCAGTTCAAGGGGATCTGATGCCATCCTCTGGCCTCACGTCCACTGTACCTCACTGTACAGACCACACACGAACTAATAACATTAAGACAAAGAAAGGCGTTTGCTAAAAGGTAAAGAACAGCAACAGAGCCTGGAGTAAATTACTGATTAAAAAAAACAAACCCACATTTAAACAAGTAACTTTGGACACGACTGTTGCACCCAATGAAACACTTCTCTGTTCTCTTGGGACAGACTTGAACTATTATGTCAACCATAAATTCAGTTAGCACATCATCTTTTAAATGAGTTGCTGTCTTGGAGATTAAACTGCATCACTTTAGCCTATCAAGTAAGCCTAATAAAGAGACCAAATCTGCACCCTCATCACTCGATCACTTGAAACGGCGATGGTATTTCATTTATACAGCAGTTAGCTGAGGGCTTGACCAGCGCTGAAGGTCACAAACGATAATGAATTTCGGAGGAGGTGTCAGAGATGGAGACTCGACTCACAGAGAACAACTCTTTTTTTTTTTTTTTTTTGGGAGCTGAGGACCGAACCCAGTGGCCTTCTGCTTGCTAGGCAAGCACTTTACCACTGAGCTAAGTCCCCAACCCCACACAGAACACTCTTGTAGTGTGGATCCGCTGAATAAGACCCTGGACAGAGAAAAGCCGTAATGGAAAACTTGGTGAGACCGAGGGAAATTTACACTTGGGCACAGCAACCAATCCATGTGCCTTGCCAGCTTTGGAAACTTTGGTATGACGTTCACACCAGGGGAAAGTGGGAAAGACCGCAGGGATCCTCTGAGCTTCTTCTACAAATTTTGTGAGCCTAAAATTATCTCAGAATCTCAAAACTAAGAAATGTCATCGTTCTTTTTAATCATTTTGACACGGCTAGAAAAAGAAATCCAAAAGTGCCGTAACGATGTACCCCTCACAGTCTCGGTCAGCACATCTGACAGCACAAATGCCCGGATTCGGGGATAAGCTCCAGGGAGGGGTCCCTCTTCTTGCCCACCAGTCATATGTAACATCAGAGACATCTCAGCTTCATGTGTAGTTTTCTAAAACTGTAAATCTTACCAATAAGGTTGAGCGATGAATTTTCTGCTTTTTCAAATGCAACTTGACTGTTTCCAACAACCAGTCCTACTTCAATCTGCAGAGAAAGACGATAATGATGTGGGCAACAGACACTTCAAATGCTAGGATAAATACGGGCAGAAGAAGATGCGTACTCTCTGCTGCATGAGTCTAGTGTGGATATCACTGTATCTCCTCTACTCGCGTTTCTGTTGTGTACATCTCATAGAGTTCCGTAAATTCAAAATTAGAATGACTAGAGTACAAATAAACTAAGGATCCCAATCAGAGGCTGGAGAAAGACAGAGGTTCAAAGAGAGGAAATGTCCGAACCTGGGCGCAGGTTGAAGGTTGTGGCCGAAGTGAGAACGCTCCCGGAAAGTGATTCCATTGCACATTGCGGCCTTACCACTCCCTGTCCGACTCCAGCGGCTATCCAACGCTGAAGGCAAGCGTCTAGGCCAAGACACAAATCGATATTCCATTTTAATCTATTGAATTTGATTTTTGTGCATCCCCTCGGTGATAGCCGGCCAGTTGTGAGCTGTGTAGAGACCAAGCAGCTGACCTTGTGTGATAATAGACTAAGTACCTATAAAGAGCGTACCCATCTGATCCCAAGTGGCTCTGCAGTTAGGCATGTTTTAATTTCTATTTCAGTAGCAATGATCACTAGAGCCAAAAGTGAGGCCTTAGTCCAGTGGTTCTCAACCTGGGGGGTCCCATAGCAGATACTTACCATTCCTAACAGTAGCGAAATTTCAGTTAGGAAGTAGCAATGAAATAATGTTATAGTTTGGGGTCACCACAACATGAGGAACTGTATCAGAGGGGGCAGCATCAGGAAGGTTGAGAGCCACTGAGCTAGTAGCTCAGAGGGAAGAATGTACAATATGAAGAACTTCTGCACCAGGAGAATAGCCAGAAACGTAGCAGCCTGCGCAAGTCACATCAGGAAGATTCCCCAGGAAGAGACTAGAATAAAGCTTACCTTCTGCCGTTTACCTGACGCAGGCTCTCCCTTCAGGATGCTAGGGTCCATGGCTTCAATGTCCTTCACCAGTAATCCAAAGAGCTTATCGTTGAAGCTAAAGACAAGCTGTGGAGAGAAGACGTAATGGCAGGAAAGTTACCTCACGCCACCACGGGCTTCTTGTCACATCACCGAAACTCCAAAGGTGAAACCCAGTTTTCTTTTGAATCCTCCTCTCAGTTTCTGCTCCTCAGTCACACCACTCACAGACCCAAAGGACAGGAAAAGGAAGCCATGTGCATTCGTACAACGGGAGGTGACACAATCAACACTCAAACACCTTCGGGAAACCGCTGGTAAGAAAGCTGAGCTCTGGTGTTCTCTGCTGACCTCCACGGTGCCAGGCCCACGCGGTACAGGGACCCACGTGTAACAAAACACTCACATGCATAAAATGTAGCTTTAACACTGTTTATGAGGAGCTGGGTGGTAGTGGTGCACGCCTTTAATCCCAGCGCTTGGGAGGCAGAGGCAGGCGGATCTCTGTGAGTTCAAGAGCCTGGTTCTACAGAGCGAGATCCAGGAAAGCCCAGGCTTACATAGAGAAACCCTGTCTCCAAACAACAAAAAAAAAAAAAAAAAAAAACAAGCAAGCATTGATCTAGAAAGAGGTTGAGCACCAGAGCTGAGGCCCAGTAAATGATAGTGCCAGGTCAAGCTCGGGTCTGTAATTCTAAGTCAGCCCTTCCTATAAATAATACAAAACACCTGCCACAAGTGTGGGCAGCTTTGAAAGCTCAATCATTCATTACCAAGTACCTGCAGAGTGCCTTCTATGTGCTGAGGTGACTCTGTCACCACTACTGCAAAGAACGGGGACTTGGTTGGGGTCAGAAGGGTTTTTTTCCTCGGTTTTCTCAAGTATTTTCTTTCATAGTGTTATTGACATCTACATGTTATTGGATTTTAAATTATTATAAACATCAGAGAATTTCTTAAGTTGGTATCTTAAGATACCAAAGCTAAAATCAAAGGTTAAAATTCATAACCTGAATACAAATATACTCAAAATACCTAGGAAGATAGCACAGCCCAAAACAAAACAAAACAAACAAAAAAACCCTGACAGTGGACAGTAGTCAACATCTAGACAGTTAGGTGGAGTCCAAGAGTGTTCTAGAGCAGCTAACCCAAACAGCGGTGGCTTGAGCACAGCGGCGGTTTCTTCCGTCTGTCTTAACTAGAAAGTTCGGCAGCAGCAGGAACTATGTGTACTCTGTGCCCCATGGACCTGCCATGCCTAAAATACTTGTTCCACTCATCTTTATGTCCCCAGCTGTGCATCCGTGGGCACAAGATTAACCTTCTCTGGACCTAAAACTTCTCGTTTGGAAGTGAGACAAGTAAATCTAAGGTTCATTCTAATTCCAATGTTTTCTTCTTTTAGGGGTTTTTTGTTTGTTTGATTTTTGTTCATTTGCCTTTTTTTTTTTTTTTTTTTTGAGACCAGGTCTCACTATGTAGCTCTGGCTGGCCTTGAACTAAGAGATCTTCTTGCTTCTGCCTTCTGAGTGCTGGGGTTAAAGGTGTGTGACACTATGCCCAGCTAATTATAATGCTTTCATTAAAAAACATTGTATTTTGTTCCTGTAACTCAGGTTCTGCCTGCAAAAGTCTGATACTATAATATATGAATACTCTGGACTGCTATCCTTCCATATTTATCAGGGAAAAAGTGAAATAAAAGTAACAACACTCATTCACCTCTTGCCTTTTTCTGCTCTCCCTCCTCGGCTATCTCCCAAGACAGAGACCTCAGGGCAGTCTAGGTATATCGGTAGCCATGGCAGTGCTGGCAGCCAGCAACCCCGAGACTTTGCTCCCAGGATCCCACTATTTACTTTTGAGGACCCAAAGAGTTTATGTTTATATGGAATGTGTCTACTGAGATTTACCATACTAGAGATTAGAAGAAAAAAATTAATGTATCAGCCGGACGGTGGTGGCGCACACCTTTAGTCCCAGCACTCTGGAGGCAGAGCCAGGCGGATCTCTGTGAGTTTGAGGCCAGCCTGGGCTACAGAGTGAGATCCAGGACAGGCACCAAAACTACGCAGAGAAACCCTGTCTCAAAAAACCCAAAAACAAAACAAAATAGTGTATCCATTTAAAATAAAATCACTTTCTAAAACAAAAAACTGCAAGGGCAAAAAGTGGTGCTGCCCCATTTTTGCAGATCTCTTTCCTGTCCGGCTTACTGGAGACAGCCGGGTGATTCCGTCTGCTTTGGCAGTCAGGCTGCTGTGCTAACACATACTAAGTCTTCGCTGCAGAACCGCACCAAACTCACACAACAGAGGGGCAGAAAGATGGCAAACAACAGAGTCCATTATAAAAGCCGCTTTGACTTTGAAACTCCTCTGAGAAGGACTTGCCCACACAGGTCTCCCAACAACACCTGAGATTGTTGCTATGGAGCTGTGATATGAGAAAGGAGTGCAGAATAACGGAGAAAGACACAAAGGCAGGTGTGGTGGCTCAGGCCGGTTAGCTCAGCACTTGGGTGGTTGAAGCTGTTGGCTTGAGTTGAGGGTCAGCCTGGGCTACATAGGAAGAGCCCTGTTTTCAAAACACAAAATTACAAATAAGACAAATATAACAGTAAGGGCAAAAGAGCTGCAATTATTTATTTACCTGTATAAAGAATGTATGAATTCACACTTTCTTTTTTTTATTGTTTTAGACAGGATCTCATGGAACCCTGGCTGGCCTCAAACTCACTGTGTAACTGAGGATGACCTTGAACTCCTGATCCTCCTGCCTCTACTGCCCAAGAGCTGGGATTACAGACATACACCATCACGCCTGGCTTTAAGTGGTGCTAGGGCTAGTGACAGAGCCCAGGGCTTCATGCATGCTGTGCCGCACTCTAACAACTGAGCACACTTTGTGGTTAAAAGAATGTTTCTCCTAGATTAATCAGCTGATATTAACGGAAGCATAAAAAGAGGCAACACTGGTGGATGTTCCCAGCGAGAGGCTAAGTAAGCTTCAGGGTCTCTATAATGAACTTGGTAATAGATGCACATAGCTGTCTTAGAAATCCCGAGAAGTCCACCTCCTACCAAAAGTTAAGACATACTATATGTGTGCATGTCGACGTGTGTGCAGGTGTGCATGCATGTGCGTGTGGAGGCCAGAGGTCAACTTCAAGTATTGTTCCTCATTGCTCTCCATCTTGTCTTTCTTACCTGGTCAGGGTCTCTCACTGACAAGGCTGGCCGGCCAGGGGCCTCCAGGGATGCTCTGCCCCTGCCTCCCCAGGGTGGGATTACAAACAAGTAGGTTCATCCCATCACTCCAGCTTTTTGCCTGGGTCTATGCTAGAGGTCAAGCTCAGTTCTTCAGGCTTGCTTAGCAGGCACTTTACTGACCGAGCAATCTCCTCAGGCCCAAGTGCTGCTCTTCTACAGACACGCACCAGTGGCACAGGAAGATATCCCACAAACAAATCTCAGGTCCCACAGCAAGAAAAGAAAAGAAAAAAAAAATCAGACCATATCTCTACCGTATTCCCAAATTTGCAGGAAGAAAAGCTGTTGTGACTCTCTGTGACATCTTAACACAATTTAAAAGATTTTTTTTAAATTTATGTCTATGTGCACGTGTGCCACACACAGGGACCTTGGATGCCAGAAGGAGCAGTAGCACTGGAGCTGGAGTTACGTGTAGCTGTGAGTTGTCTGAAATGGGTGCTGGGAACTGAACTCGGATCTGCAGAAGAACAGCCAGTGCTCTTAATTGCTGAGCCATCTTTCCGGCTCCTAAAGCTGTGAGAAGGCTTTTCTGAACAGACTCCTATTGGTTCAGGAAACTCACTCCTCAATTTCCTATGAAAAGTTCCCCATTTGGATGCCTATAATGTATCTACCTGCTGCCCCACGGAGAAGGCCTGGTTGTTGAACTGCTGGATAAATTCTGCCGCCATCTTGTCTGTGTCGTAGGGGTTGGAGTCGATGTTCTTTTTCTGCAGAAAGTCGATCTCGATGGTCATTGTGCCGATGCACTGCTTGGCTTTGTCGAACGAGTACAAGGCGACTAGGAGGAAAAGGAGCATTCTTTAAGAACCACAGGAACACCAAAAGCTTAGGTCTCTAGTTACAAAGAGCCCAACATGAGGGAATACAGCAGCATCTGACCAAGAGGGAGCTCCAGGCGGGCTTCCCTGGAGGAACACACAAGCACAGACTTGAAAATCAAGAGTCAGACATTTCCTTACTCACCTGAGTTAAGAAGAAAATATTAAACGACACTCTCCCTCACCTTTGACCCCTCATCCCTCTTCACAGTCCCTGCACCTCCCTCCTCCTCATTTAACAGAGGACAAAGTGACAGTATGGGTGGCCTCCGTGGAGTTGGCGCAGCATGTGGTTACCAAAGATGAGTTTTGTTTGATCTAAGAACATGCTACCGTGAGAGAGGTGGGAAGATTCCTTGCCCTAAGAAAGTTAAGAGGCAGTGGGGAAAAAAAGGGGGGATGGCGGTTTTCAGAAACAATGTTTCCAGGGGTTATTTCCTGTAATGTAAGTTCTAACTTACACTTCTCTGTAACGTTGCAAGTGTGTTTACTGAGCACCCGCCGTATCCAGGTGTGATGATGATACTTTGTTTGAGCTC
This sequence comes from Peromyscus leucopus, assembly GCF_004664715.2. NCBI lineage: Eukaryota > Metazoa > Chordata > Mammalia > Rodentia > Cricetidae > Peromyscus > Peromyscus leucopus. The sequence continues at coordinate 88,581,055 of NC_051086.1, read as the reverse complement.
TAACAAATAAAGCTTGCCTGAAGATCAGAGTGTGGAGCTAAGCAACTAGTTAACCATAGAGGCCAGGCAATGGTGGTGCAAGCCTTTAATCCCAGCGCTTGGAGGACAGAGGCAGATGGATCTCTGTGAGTTCAAGGCCACCCTGGGCTACACAAGACTGATCCAGTCTAAAAGAGAAACAGAGCCAGACAGTGGTGGCACACACCTTTAATCCCAGCACTAGGGAGGTAGAGACAGAAAGTGATATGGCTGGGTGGAGAGAGGAAGTGATAAGGCAGGGTGCAGACAGGAGTTTGCTCCTTTTTGGTCTGAGGAATTGGTAGAAGTCTTGCTAGTGGATGGCTGCTCTGCTTCCCTGATCTTTAAGCACTTACCCCGATATTAAGACCAGTTAGGATTCATGCTACATCAAGGAGCGGTAGCCATATGCCTCCAATCCACAAGACAAGCATATATATAGCTTGAGTAGGAAAATTCCTACTTAAGCCTTGGGAAGAGTTTTAAATTGGCTTTTAGACTATAATGTCATGACTTAAACATTAAAGAACTACATGTAATTGTATATTATGTAACAACTATTCAGCCCTAAATGCTTAACTGCACAACACAAAGTTGATATATCATATTGGTAGAAATGGGTATTAAAAGACAATTTCTCAATGATACATAATTGTGAGGAAGCATGTTCAGAGGGAAAAAGGCTGATTTTTAAAACAGCTTGTGTTTATTAATATGTTCTGGTTTCTAAACAAACTTTTAAAGCAAAAGATATTCCACTACGGCGTCTGATACTGGGAGCACCAGAAACAGCAGAAAAGCTGCCCAGGGAAGTCCAGAGAAACTTCTGCATTTGACTTCCCCCAAGAGGGCGACTCGTTCATGTCCAGTGAGTAAGAGCCCAGCCCTGCTCTTCAGTGGGGCTAATGCATGTGTAATTCCTCCTCGTGTCCCCTGAAGGCCCGTTCTAGAGTGCACTGATGGCCCCTGAGAACACAGTGGACGTGCTCTTAAGCAGCGGCCTCTGAGCTGACTTGGCTGCACCCCGCTACAACACACCTGTCTATGCCTTCCCAATGCCCAGAGTCTGCAGGTCCCCGGCCCGAGAGCTGTGCACACCATGGGTTAGCCATGCTCTCTCTCTAATCTCTTTATGTTAGTTATGCTTGGTAGAGTAATTATACAATATGATTAAATAGTTAAAATATGAAATTCTGACATTCTACTTTGAGAGCCAAAGTTACATTTTAAGTTTTAATTACTATGCTATAGAGATCCATGAAACAAAAATGCCTCTGATCTGCAAGCTCCTTGCCCAAGAACAAATAGTTCCAAATGCCAGAGGCTATTATTTATGGGAGATAACAAGTCACATGTTTTCAATCCCCTAAACAAGTTTGTTTGACCCATCTGCACTGGATGTGCTTGATCACATGTGGGCAGGAGTATGTTAGGATATATGCATGCCCCTGATTGGATCTGATGGGAAATGCAATGAATTGTGGGTTTTCCTTCTTAAGCCCTTGCCATATTTGATTCTAGGCCATTTCCCAGGCACCTGAGCTTAGACTTGGCCAGAGCCCATCCACCTGGCCAATATTTCATTAAAGCTTGCTTCAAATTTGGCTTTAAACTGTGGTAGCGATCTTATTCTCAGCTGGTGGGATTAACATTTTCTGGAGGCCCCATCGAGATTCAGACCACCCACCCAAATTCTAAAGCTGGAACTTCACTCAGGAACTCTGGGGCTGAAGGGCCACTTCAGGAGGCATATGCCTTGAAATGTTCCAAGGCTGCAAGGTTTCATGCTGAGAAGTGCAGCAAGCATCTATAGAGGCCTCCTGGTGAGTCATAATCTGGTTCTGTTTTGTGGGATCCCTGTCTGGGATATGGAGGGGTTTCTATGAGACCCCAATATTCTCCTGGGCATATTGAGACATCTTGCACCCATCTGGTTCTGGTTGGAAAGTTTCATTTCCAGGAGAAAGTTTTGTTTGTCTTGCTGGAAAGTTTTTTCTATTTCTTGAGAAAGTTGTAAATGCTTGTTTTGTTGGGAAGTTTTGTCTCTCTGAGTTTTCTTATGGTCTGTAAATTTTATTGCATTGTTTGTCTTGTTGAAAAGTTTTGTCTGTTTCCCATGAAAATTGTGTCTCCCTTTTTTGTTGGAAAGTTTTATCTGTGTTTTCTGGTGTATCCATAAGTTTTGTTTCAAGCATGAAGCTGAAACAGAAATGATTTGGATATTTTTGCTGTTCCTGTTGCCGAGAGCAGCCAGTCATCACCACTGCTATGGCTGCATTTATGGCCAGGGCTCAGAATATATCTCTGGTCACTGGATTCAGGTTAGTAGGAGTTCGGATGTCTTTACAGTGTGGATAACATTTCAATTGTTTTGTGTTGTTCTATTTCATTTGAAATCTGGCTCTAGAGTTGGATCATGGCTCATCTTTCACTAGACCCGGGCATGTTTGAAAGTTTCCTCCCTGTCCTGTGTCAGTCTGAGTCCCTGACACAGTGACAGGGGAGAGACAGCGAAGCAGGACAGACAAAGAGTTAGACTTGGCTTATGTGAACATTCTGTTCCTTGAGATCTGTAAGTTATTTGTTGAATATGGTTAAAAATCTGTAAAATCCTGGGGGGGAAAAGTTAAAACTAGTAACACTGGAAGTTGATAGTTAAAAATCTGTGCATGGATAATTTTAAAGGAACCATGTGGCATGATTCCATTTTGTGATATAAGCAAAATATGGATTGCCACCATCTTTGGGCAGCCATGTGTCTGGCAGTCATCTTCACTAGGGTTGGAGAGGACAGATGTCATGTGATTTCACCACCATCTTCATTAAAGGTGACCACGAGAGTGAGCCTACCAAGGAGACAACAACAGGTCTCCAAGAAATTTTGGATTAGGATTGATTTTTGTATGATAATTCCTGTACTGTCCTGAAAACAAGGTTTATGAAAGATAGAATTTAAAAACAACGTTTGTTTAATAAGGTATTGAAGCTGCACGTCTATGCTTTTATATGCAAGAATGTACCTTTCCCTGGCAGCTACACTTTGTAATTTAAGAGTCACCCAGGTGATAATGGTTTTAAAGACATGAAGGAATCATGGGGAAATGCTGAGGTTTGCAAATGTGTGGCAGGGCTAGGGTTCCTAAAGAGAGCTCAGTTGCAATAGTGGACCTTGGCAGTTTTGGAAATGCTGGTGCCATGTGATACCATGCGTCACCAGAAGCACCAGCCACAATGAAATGGAACAGGCTGAGATGTATAAGGCAGGCTATGCATAGAGGGTAGGCCAAAGAGGTGATCCAAGCCTCTGGAAAAACCCAAAAGGATTGTGAATGAATCCCAGATATTGAGCTTTGAACTGCACTATTGGAGTTTGGTTTTGCCTTCTGCAGTTTGTGGCTATGCCTTGTTTTTTCCCTCCTGAGGTAAAAATAAACAAACAAACAAATAAATAAATAAAATAAAAATTTAAAAAGGGACTTTATTTTCGATATTGTGGGAACACACAGTTGAGAATTTTTTTTTAACACCTTTTTTTAGTTTCTTGAGATAGAGTTTCTCTGTGTAACTGCTGTGGCTGTCCTGGAACTCACTTTGTAGACCAGGATGGCCTTGCACTCATGGAGATCTGCCTGTCTCTGCCTCATGAGAGCTGGGATTATAGGCATGCCCCACCACCACCTGGTCAGTTGAGGGATTTTTAGAGTTTTAAGGAAAGTTAAAAAACTGGATTAAAAAATAGTTATCTATTTTTATGTGCAGTGGTGTTTTTGGTTGTGTAAGGGTATCCAGTCCCCTGGAACTGTAGTTACAGACAGTTGTGAGCCACCATATGGGTGCTGGGAATTGAACCTGGGTCCTCTGGAAGAACAGTCAGTTGTGGTGATATATTGTGTCCCCAATATATTGTGCATCCTAATAAAGCTTATCTGAGGATCAGAGGGAAAAGCCTGCCACTATATTAAACATAGAAGTCACGCAATGGTAGCACATGCCTTTAATCCTAGCATTCAGGAGGCAAAGATCCATTTGGATCTCTGTGAGTTCAAGACCACACTGGAGAACAGAGCCAGGCATGGTGACACATGCTTTTAATCTCAGCACTAACCATAGAGGTCTGGAGTTCTGTAGACAGATAGGAAGTGATGTAGCTGGGTGGAGAGAGGAAGTGAGATGCAGAACAGAAAGGTATATAGGTGTGGGTATACAGGAAGTAGGTCTCTTTGGCTGAGGATTTCCAAGTGGTAAGAACTTGGCTGGCTTCTTTCTGCTTTTCTGATCTCTCAGTTTTTTACCCCAATATCTGGCTCTGGGTTTTTTATTAATAAGACCATTTAGCAATTCGTCTTACAGTCGGTGTTCTTAACCACTGAGCCATGTCTCCAACCACTTACACACATAAAAACTGGATTTTTTTTTTAAGGAATAGCTTTTAAAATATTTAAATTTATAAGGCTATGGGACATTTTAAGTCTATAAAATGTTTTATATTATTAATATTTGAACTTAAAATAAATAAAAGATTAAAAATTAAGGCTACAGCTATGTGCGCCAAATACTAAAGACCAGAAATGGGGACATTCCCATCTTAAGATGCAGCAATACAATGAATGACCTAAGCAGTCCAGCAAAGAACTTGAAGGACCTTCTCAACCTCTAAGTCTGATCCCTCCGGGAGTTGAAAGACCTTTTTATGGAGTAGCCTGGGACCACCTGTTGGATGTTTGCAATAAGATTCATAACAGTGACAAAAATGCAGCCGTGAAATAGCAATGGGAATGATTTTGTGGTTGGGGGGTCACCACAACATGGGGAACTGTATTGAAGGGTTGAAGCAGTGGGAAAGTTGAGAACTGGCTCAGAGAATGTCTCTCCTTACCTAAGGTCTATTCATGCTTAAGCATGTCTTTGTCTAGCCTCCTTGTCTTTGCTAACTTTTTTAACTTTAAGCTATTGTGATAAACTGAGTCATATAAAAAAGTGTTATATTCTGAAGTGGTGTACTACAAAAGGATCAGGAAATTTCCTAGTCTCTCTGTGAGTTAAAAGGTTTATTTTGCTACTGAAGGAGTTTCAATTCAGAAATTAGTTTTTAAGGCTCAAACTTAACAGAGATAAAGCTATAAAGTCTTTTTCCCAAGGTCAGGCATTTAGACAAAAGCCCCCATTCCCTCAGGGGTTTGAAGAAAGTTCCTACTTGCTAAAAAGGGAGTCATTCTCCTTAACTCTGGCAAAAGGAAACTGTGGCCCTTCCTTAACACATGGCTGTGGTGCCTATTAACCTGTCAAGGGCAATGCTAGGCTCTAGGCTCCCCCAATCACTGCTCACAAGCCCTACCCCAGCAAGTCCTAGTCCTATGAAAGCTAATAAGTTATTGTAAACTGTTAAAGATAATTAAGAAAAACTGGACTATATTTAGTGCCCAACATGGGGCATGACCACACAGAAATCACATCAGTCAGCACCGCTGCAGTGGCCACCTGGGCCTCTCTGAGAGCCCTCACAACAGTTGGGGACTCCATAAAGTGGGCTCAACAATTTCCCAGAGCTGGGGCAGTAACTGCGGCTCCTGTCCATATCACACCAGCATGAGGCTAGACTCTCAGGGAACCAGGGGGGCAGAGCCACTGGGCAGAGGGCGTAGCTGCTGTGTGACAGTTTAAGCTTTGGCTCATGCTGTCAGAGAACACTACAGACTTGAGAAAGAAAGAGAGAAAAAAAAAAAAAAGCCAGGTCCAGGTCAAGAAAACCTTTGAACAGGTTACAATGTACTTGAAAAATGTTCTTAGGTGCTAAAGAAAGAAAAAAGAATGGGTATAGACAGTCATAAAACTAAATAAATAGTTTAAAAAAATAAAATCTTTAAAGAAAAAAAAAAGTAATATAAAATAAGCCACATAAGGATGGGAAGTATACAGGGCACCTAGATCCTGTATGCTGCTTTGTTGATTTTGAGCTGCTGAGAGACATTGGATTGTGGAAGGGACTGCTGAATTAAACCAGCATATATGCTTTAGAGATGTCTTAGCTCCAGAATGGAAGTTGGGAAATGTGTTGTGTTGTGGGAGATGTTCCTTTACACAAAGCTATGGATTCCTTCAAAATTAATAAAGATCAAATTTGACCAGGGAGACCTCCTGAGGATCTTAGCTGCAAACATGAGGGAGGAAGCCAGAAAAGACTACAGGACAGGTGACATGTACGCTGATCTCTTTACATGGGAACAGCTCTGAGACTGGATGAGACATGATAATCTTGTTGGCTACAGAGTCCTCAAAACAGTTTGGTTATATAGTCCAAATGGACGTATAAAGTTGACAGATGTCTTTTACCTGATCAAACATAAAACAAGTAATTTTTTTGTGCACACCACACATAAGGACCAGACATGAATAAAGACAAGTAGCCCAAATGATCCAGCTTCTCAGAATGCCTCAGTTACACTTTCCCCCAAAAATCTGTATCTAAAACAACTTCAAAGCTGCTAGCTGAGATGGTCCAGCCTCACAGACTACTCCAGCCAGGACTTCAGATAAGCTCAGCACTTTCCCATCACACAGAGACTGGACAAACACAACCAGCTCTCCCAGGACTGGACCATCATCCCATTCTAAGGGTCCCCTAGAGATGCTGTCACCCCCAGACAACAGGAAACAGTCCGGAGAACATGATGCTCACATTCCCAAGAGGTAGGATAGATGGCCTTTGGTCATTCAGTGGATGTTTGTCATTGTTTAGGGGGGTTTGGTTGCAAGTCGTTATTGATCATAGTCAGGGAGGAAACTAGACAAAGAAGCTTAGATTCAGGGATCTTTAAAAAAAAAAAAAAGTGGGATATTAGGAAAGGGTATGCCGGGCGGTGGTGGCGCACACCTTTAATCCCAGCACTCGGGAGGCAGAGCTAGGCGGATCTCTGTGAGTTCAAGGCCAGCCTGGGCTACCAAGTGAGTTCCAGGAAAAGCGCAAAACTACACAGAGAAACCCTGTCTGGAAAAAACAAAAAAACAAAAAAACAAAAAAAAGGAAAGGGTAGATTATTGAATCTACTTCAAAAATAAAAATGATAGGATAAAAGAGTAGATTATTAAATCTACTTTTAAACTAAAAGAACAACTACTAGTCTCAAACATTCCATATTGGTATGGATTTTTGTATATTGATACAAATTGAAGATTATTTTTGTTGTGAGATATATATATATATATATATATATATATATATATATATATGTCTACTATTATTTAAGGTATTGTCCCTATGCGGCTCATTTAAAAATATAAAGTATAATTAAGAAATACAGTTTAGTAGTTAGTCATCTATAATAATCAAATTTGTAGTCATGTTAGATATGTTTTCAAGGTTAAGCCTAGGTTAGCTCAGATATACTTAATAGATAATAGTCCTCAAACTTGTTAAAGATCTGATGAATATGGCTTTTAAAATATTTAATGGAAAAAGCTTACTATGACAGAGGTTTCCAGATCCTAGCAGTAACCTCAAAGTCTCCAAAGAAGATGATGGGGCACCCACCATGACATCTCTGCCTGGACTGTGGTAATAGTAACCATTGGGCAAAACTGCCCCAATGCAGCATCTGTTCCCAGGACCTGGCCCAAACTGTGGACAAGCAGGGCACTGAAGAGTTGATTGCCTCACTTTGCCTAGACAAAGTAAGGTTAGTCTCTCCCATGTTCCTCCTCCACAGAAAAGCCTTTCACCTTCTGGACCTGGAAGCTGAAGAGTGATACTGTCCTGGTACCTCTGCCCCCAATGCCATGGAGACCACAGGGGCCTGGGATGGCTACCTAGGTAATGGACTAGTCTCTGCCATTTTAATCAATACATAGGCCATTTGGATTACACTTCATGCTATAATTTATCCTTCTCAGATCTTTGATAGTAGTGATGGCTAGACTAACTATAGCTTTGTCAGCTTAGCAGCAGCAGACAACCAGGCTCTTACCCCAGGCTGCAGCCACCTTGTTATCTTATTTCATATGTAAAAATCAAGCCTTGCTTTTTCTAGAGCTACTAGGTCTCCTGTGGAGAAAAGGTAGACAGGTTTGCCTTGCTAACAGGCTTCATATTAAAGGATAAACATGTTTCAGGTATAACTTTCCACTAAAGAAACATGATCTGCAATGACTGTTCTCAGTAATAACTGCTTATGTCTCTGGTAAATGATTAGAAGGAAAGAAAAAATATTAAAGTCTATGTAAGTTCTGAGGATCTAAGATATATGAAGGTCTGAGGATGTAAAAGTTTAAGTAAGTTTTGAGGGTCTCAGAAAGTGATTTGAGATGTATAATTGCAAGTTGTAAAGGTGTAAGTAAATGATTTAAGGTATATGAAAATGGGAAATATTTCAGAATTCTTTCCCCTCTATGCTGTTGTTACACTAAGATTTCAAAAGTTCAGTTTTAAACTGGATCAGTGGAGTTCAGATAAGTTGGTAGAGCACTGACTACTTACTGTTCAGTGACAAGCTCAAGATTTTAAATTTCCTTTTGTTGTTTTCTAAATATAGACTTAAAGATGCTGCTCATCAGGCCAAAGACATCTCTGTCCAATCTATATCTAGCTCTCTAGACAGAGGGAAAATGTTTGTGCTTTTTTACCCAAATCTATAGCTATGGCTAGGACTCAAAGGTGTGAGTCTACTCCTGGTGTTTATAGACACCGGTTACCTGCTTTTTCTACAATATGGATTTAAGTATTGGTAATGCTAATATATCTAAAACTTTTATGTCTTTTTGTAAACTAAAAAAAAAAAATTCATGTAAGGTTCAGAGAATCGAGAACGTCATAAGACTTGGATTCACAGGTCAAAAGGACTCCAGAGAAGTACAGCCTAAATTCTCCCACCTGTCTATTCTCTCTTTCTCTCTTTCCTGGTCTTGGGGCTCCTCCCCTTTCTCTATACTAGAACTATGGGCCTGAAAGTTCCAAATGTAAGATTTTCCTTTAATTTCCTAAATTTTAACTTCTGTCACTAGTCTCAGCAGATTTCCACTTGGCTGACAGACATCTAAGCATCAGCTGCTGACTACAACACACTCCAAATGACCACAAGCCCTGAACTTGCTGAAAGCTGATGTGGACTAGTCCAGCCTATGTGGATGCTCCCTGTCTCTTCAGTTGGGTCAGCGAACCAGATGTTTCTGATGAATGTCCCATTGCCTGAATTCCCTCCTGGCCTTTGACTAGCATTCCAGCTTCCTGGGCCCTGACAACAATGTTCTAGTTTCAGCAGGAAGTAGTTACAAAAGAGAGTACACTGTCCTTTATCCCCAAACAGGCTGGGATGTTAGATCAAACGGAAACTCCCTGACATAGGGGACTATAGCTCCCTATAATGCCTACTGGCATACCAAGAAAGGTACCTGTTGAAACCAAATAGACCCAGATCTATCTACAGGTAGACTCGTTAGCTGAAATAGTTCTACAATAGGATAGGGCACTCAACCTGCTCTATGTAAAACAAAGAGGTTATTAAATAGCTTTAAGAGAAAATTGTTGTTTCTATATAAACTACTCAGGAATAATTAGAAATAATCTGGCTGTATTCAAAAAAATCATTGCAAAAATGGGGACCTGAGATGAAGTAAATAACTGGTCCCCATTTTCATTTCCAGGTCCCTTCTAGATAGTAACTCTGATGTCAACCATCACAGGGCCTTTGGCACATCTGGTTCTGCTAATTGCTGTTGGCTCTTACACCACAGCCTTAACTAAATAATAATTCCTGTCTGAGTACCATTAAGCTGATGTTTATTAGATCCCAATATAAACAGGTACCCATCACAGAGTCAAGGATTTAATTCAGGATACAACTCAAGGAGGGAACGTGAGAGCCAAAGTTACATTTTAAGTTTTAATTGCTATGCCAGAGAGATCCATGAAACAAAAAAAGGCCTCTGATCTGCAAGCCCCCTGCCCAAGGACAGATAGTTCCTGAAATGCTGGAGATCATTGTTTATGGGAGATAACAAGTGTCTTAGTTAGAGTTTACTATGGCTGTGAAGAAACACCATGACCACAGCAACTCTTATAAAGGAAACATTTGAGGGGGCTTGTTTACAGCTCAGAGGTTCAGTCCATCATGGCAGGGAGCATGGCAGCATGTAGGCAGGCATAGTGCTGGAGTAATAGCTGAGTGTCCTAAATCTTGCAGGCAATGGGAAGTCAACTGACTCACTTGGCAGTATCCTGAGTACATGAACCCTCAACTCTCACCCCCTACAGTGACATACTTCCTCTAACAAGGTCACACCCACTCTAACAAATCCACACCTCCTAATAGTGAGTGCCACTCCCTATGAGATTATGGGAATATGGGAACCAATTACATTCAAACTACAACAATGAGCCACATGTTTTCAATCCCCTAAACGAGTTTATTTGACTCATCTGCACTGGATATGCTTGATCATACATGGGTGGGAGAGACATAGACAGGAAATACATCAGGATATATGCATGCCCCTGATTGGACCGGATGGGAAATGCAATGAATTATGGGTTTTCCTTCTTTTTATTTTTTTCTGGTTTTTTGAGACAGGGCTTCTTAGTGTAGTTTTGGTGTCTGTCCTGGATCTCACTCTGTAGACCAGGCTGGCCTCAAACACACAGAGATCCACCTGGCTCTGCCTCCCGAGTGCTGGGATTAAAAGTGTGGATTAAAGCCTGGCTGGGTTTTCCTTCTTAAACCCTTGCCATACTTGATTCTGGGCCATTTCCCAGGAACCTGGATATGGACCTGGCCACAGCCCATCCACCTGGTCAGTATTTAATTAAAGCTTGTTTAAATTTGGCTTTAAACTGTGGTAGTGGTCTTATTCTCAATCAGTGGGATGAACACTACAATTGATGTTATAAAATAGTGGGAAACACTTTTAGTTTGCTCTTTAAAAAGAAAAATCAGCTAGGCATGAGCAAGAAAATTAGAAAAGATTATGGATGAAATATAGACAAAATCCAATAGAGGGACTGGAGTGATAGCTCAGTGACTAAGAACACTTATGCTCTTCCAGAAGACCCAGGTTCAATTCCCAGCATCCACATGTTAACTCACAACCATTTGTAATTCCAATTTCAAGAGATCTGATGCCTTCTTCTGGCCTTCACAAATATAAGACACACACATAGCATACAGACATACATGCAAGTAAACATCCATACATATCAAACAAACAAACAAATAAATAACTTTTTAAAATCTAGAAGTATTTAAACATTTTCTCCCACATGTTTCAAATGGTCTAAGTTCTCCTTGCATTTCAAAGAAACCCATTAAGAAATTATGACTGGAGCTGGAGACACGGCTCAGAGGGTTAAGAGCACTGGCAGCTCTTCCAGAGGTCCTGAGTTCAATTCCCAGCAACCACATGGCGGCTCATAGCCATCTACAATGGGATCTGATGCCTTCTCCTAGCATGCAGGTGGTGTACATGCAGACAGAACACCATATACATTAAATAAATCTTAAAAATTATTTTAAAAAAGAAGTTGTGACTGAAATTTATACATAAAAGACATACAGCACTCTAGTCCACAGACCAAAATTCCAAGAAAAGGCCTTTAAGCAGCCTTGCAATTGACTAGCTCCCTGCCCCAGTCCTGCCAAATATTTGTTTCTACAGTGCTCATAACAGGTGATAAAGGGGCTGGAGGGGGGACTAGGCTGCTAAGCAATCTGCTTTGAGTTCAATTCCCAACACCCATATCAGATGACTCACAACTCTGTAAATCCAGCTACAGGGGATCCAATGGTCTGGACACCGGCATCTTCTCTTTCATTTATGTACACACCCACACACTGACACATACACATAAACATTAAAAAATCTTTAAGTAATTTTTTTTTTTGGATTTTTTTCCCAGAAGATGGGGTGGAAAGAATAAAAGAGCCAGAGGACGTGGAGGTACACTGCAAAAGAACTTCTGGGCTAGCAAGGGAGTTCAGGAGGCAAAAATCCTCACAGCTAGGCCTGGCAACCTGAGTGCAATCCTTAGAACCCACAGGGTGGGAGAAAAGAACTGAACCACACTAGTTCTCCTCTGACTGCCAAATGCACACCATGACAAACACTTGTACAAATATTAAGTAAGGAAATGTTTTGTTTTGTTTTAAAAGGCATCTTCTGGACATGACATGGCTTTTGAACTCATGAGCACACCATTATCTGTTATCCACACAGACCTACATAAGCTTGGGCCCTTGAACCTTTCATCATGGAAGAGGGAAGGGTTCGCAGGGTCCCCACCCTTCTTGGAGGAACTCCGACAGTTCATGAGAGCTGGGGAAGAAATGTCACTTTGCTCCATGGTGTAGCCATGGGTAAGTTGTCCATGCTCCAGGAACAAACCTCCCACCCATGCTCATGCAAACAATCCTAAACAAACTCAGGTGCGCACGCGCACACACACACACCCCCCAGAACGAAGGTAGAAGACTTGCTGGGGAGAATGGTTTCAATGAAGAGAGGCATGAAAGGATAATGCGAGGGCAAGAATGACTAAACTTTATTATATACATGTATGAAAATGCCAAAGAAGAAAGATACACTCTTTAAGATTTCTCTATTACGTGTATAGTGTATGTGTGTGCATGTCAGTGCCCTCAGAGGCCGGAGGTGTCAGATCCTGGAGCTTGACTTATAGACAGTTGTGAGCAGGCTGAAGTGGGTCCTGGGAACCACATACAGGTCCTCTGCAAGAGCAATGAATTCTCTTAACTGCTGAGCCATATCTCTTGTCTCAAAAAATAAATCTTAAAAACATACAAAAAATAAAGCCAGGCAGTGGTGGTGGTATACACCTTTATCCCCAGAATTCGGGAGGCAGAGGCAGGCGAATCTCTGTGAGTTTGAGGCCAAGCTGATCTACAGAGGAAGTTCCAGGACAGTTAAGGCTACACAGAGAAACCCTGTCTTGAAGAAAAAAAATGCAAAAAATGGATTTTAACATTAATTTTGGACAAAAGGTGTTGTTCATTTATGAGTTACTCTGGTCCAATAGTAAGGAGTGAAACAGAGTCACTGTAAGACTTTGAAATGACTCATGGTTACTAAACACCCGACACTAAGACGTCAGTGGTTCATGAAGACGTTCTCTCCAAAAGAATTCTGAGTCTGTGTATGGACAGATCCAACTGGAATCTAAATAAATCATTTAATGTCTCTGTGCCTTCAGCTGTCACAGCTGTCACCAAGAAGACTGGATTGGGTAAGTTTTAACAATTAGTAAACTCCAATTCTAGGCTAAATTCACTTCATAGATTACAGCCACTCCAGTTGTGAACAAAGACTTTCTGTAATTCTTTGAATGAAATTGCTTGTGTAATTACATTTTTATACTTTGGCTTGACATCTTAAATGGGAGCAAATATATTTTAAATATTTTATAAACAAAATAACAGAGCCCCAGTAAGGGCTGGAAAATGTACTAAAGATGGAAGAATAAATTCAAGTTTCAGCCCAAAGTTTTAGAATACTCTCCTGCCTCGAGTTCTGATGTGTTGTTCCCTTGTCACATTTTGTAGCAATTGTAAGTCATAGTTATATGTTGAGTGACTTTTATAACCAAGAGAGATTCACTGCTTCCTATATAGTAAAATACTTGTAGTTTGAAACATTGTGAAAATAAACAAGTCGGTAATTCCATTAGAGGCATCTGTCCCGGGCACTCTTGAACATTTGTCCACAGAGAGATCTATAGGGAGACTCAGCTACAGCATGATGTGCAATGGCCAAACACTGAGAAACACTGATCAGTAGGAGAACAAGGAACAAGATGCAGTAAACTCATAACGTGGAACACTGTATAGCAATTTTATTAGAATAAAACTTGATCTAATTTAATAAAGATAGTCTCTAAAATACATATATGCACTATCTTTAACTTGAAAAATATGAATATGTATATTAAATGTCATCACTAAACTGTAATTACTAAACATTTTAATTTAAGGTCATGTTCCTTCTTATATAGCAAAAACCAAGCTGCTTCATTTCCCAAAGCTATGGTCAGCACCACGGACAGTGTCCTAGGAGGTCAGCACCATGGCCAGTCCCAAAGACTCAGGTGTCTGAAGGTTTTCAAAGAGAAGGTGCTGAATTTTTCAAAAAGATTGTACTAATCAAAGTGACTTTTACAAATGCTGGAGAGATGGTCCAGCAGTTCAGAGTACTGACTGCTCTTGCAGAGAACCTGCACATGCTGTCCCACAGTTGTTTGTAACTCCAGGTTCAGGGAAGTTGAATTACATTTGATAAAATATGACACTGTCAGACAGAAAGAAGACACATTAGGTGATCCTTCCAGAAAACACTCTCACACTAAAATGACTGATTTACCTATAAAGTCTCACAGCCAGGACTCCCACCTCAGAACCCCTGAATCACCTTTCTCCAAAGCACACCTGAATCACCACTGACACTGACGAGCAGTTCCTACCTTTAGAACCACACCATTCACATCAGCCAAACCCCAGTCCATGCTTCACACAGCTGCCCACCTGCCTTAGTCTGGATCAATCACTTGACTTACTGTTTGACCCACATAGTCTCCCTGATTCACCTCTCTAAAGAGCTGACTCTCAGGTGGGGGGGGGGCATACACCTTTAATGGCATCACTTGAGGCAGAGGCAGGTGGATCTCTGTGAGTTGGATCTCTGTCTACAAGGGCTGTCTCAAAAAAACCAAAAAGATCTGATTCTAGACAAGAAACCATTTGTGGTAGAAGGAAACTGTTTTGTAACATGATGTCAGCCATAAAATATATTTTTAGCCCACCAAAGTTTACAATCTACTGTCTTAGTTACTGTTCTATTGCTGTGATAGGGCACCATGGCAAAGACAACCTATAACAGAAAGCATTTTATTTGGGGGCTCACAGTTCTGGGTTAGAGTCCATGGCATCATGGCAGGGGGCATGGCAGCAGGCAGGCAGGCATGGCACTGGAGCAATAACAGAGCTTACGCCCTGGTCCATAAACACAAGGCAGAGAGAAAGGTAACTGGGAATGGCATGGGCTTTTAAAACCTCAAAGCTAGCCCCCAGTGACACACCTTCTCCAACAAGGCCACACCTCTTAATCCTTCTCAAACAGTTCACCAACTGAGGATCAAGCATTCAAATACATGAGCCTATGGGGGCCACTGACATCCAGACTACCACATATACCTTTTCAAACAGGAAACAATTATATTAAATTATATATTTAAATTATATAGTTATATATATAATTTCATATTATGTTAATTAATCATAATATGAAATTATATAAAACATTATATTAAGTTTAAGGGCTGGAAAGACAGCTCAGAGGTTAAGGCAAATACCTGGGTTTAGTTCCTAGCATCCACACAGGGCAGTTCACTATTGCTTGGAACTCCAGTTCCAAGGGCATCCAATGCCCTTGGCCTCTGAAGGCACTAGCATGCATGTAGGTGAACATATACTCACAAAGTCATGTAGACACACACATACACAAAAAATAAGTGTTTATGAAGTTAAATTTAAAAACATTCTTGTACTTCTATTTCAACAAATAAATGTAACAAAACTAGAAGCTGGTCCCACATTCAAACGCACCCTTGTTATTTCACCAAGTACTTGCTTTCTTTCTGCTGAACAGGGAACCCTGGCTTCACGCGCTGACCTACTTCGCTTTGGTGCCAACTCCTCCCAGCTCGGCGTGATGCTTCAGGTGAAGAGGTGATAGTTAAGGGAATCACTTATGTCAGTGTTTCCCAAAATGCTCCTGAGAAGAACCACTTAAAGGTGACTGTCAAAAACAGACACATGAATCCCCCAAGAACCTGTGAAACTGTTTTTAAAAAAGAAACCTTCCAGGCAATCCTTTTAGGCTAGTCTGGAAAGCACTGACTTTGCATTCCTCTCCATCCAATTCTAAACTAAGCCCCTTCTTTTCATCCCATTTTTCTCATCTCTCTTATTGATTCCACAATAACTAAAGAGCTGAATAAAGGTAACCGAAATGCTTACCTTCCCTCCATCTCAGGAAAAAAGGAAGTTGTGTTTCTAGGCAAACACTCCCACTGGGATTCTCCCACAGTCCTTTGCTGTCACTCTGCTGAGAGAGATGACCAGCGTGCTACCACTTAGCCAACTTCTCTCAAATGCTATCTTCTTTGATCCACTTTAAAGCTACTAAATCTGAGAATATCCTCAAAAGTGCTGGGCTGACAGATAACAGTGGCCCCATGATAGCAATGAGGAGGACAATCATACCACACAGTCCCCAGTCACAGAACACCATGAAAACCGAATTACTTGAAAAGAGAGATGAGTATACAGAGCTCCCACTGTGGAAAGGGGGGAGCAGAAAAGGAGGGTGGGAGGGATGACCACAGATAAAACCCAGGCAAAAACATCCCCCCAAAGATAAATACAGCACCAAGTGACAGTAAAGCAAAGATTTGGAATTCAGCTAGGCATGGTGGTACATGATTTTAATCCCAGCATTCAGAAGGCAAAAACAAGAGGATCTCTGTGAGTTTGAGGCCAGCCTAGTCTACATAGAGAATTCCAGCCAGCAAGGGTTATATAGTGAGACTGTCTCAGGACAGACAGACAAACAGAGAGACAGACAGGGGACATGGCAGTCTACAGCTCCAGATACAGAGAAATTACTTGAAAGTAAGTAATACTAGAGGTAGCAACATCAATCTTTTTTCCTTTTTTAAAAAATATTTTGGTTTTGAGCCTAGCCTTTAACAGCTGAACCATTTCTCCAGCCCAAATGTTTTCTTATTTTAATTTTAATGTGCATATAGGTATTTTGCCTTTATGTATGCCCATGCATCAATGCATACAGGGCTCTTGGGAGCCAGAAGAGGGCATCAGATTCCCCTGGGACTGGGATTACAGAGGGTTGTGAGCCTCTGTTTAGGTACTGTGAACTAAACCTGGGTCCTCTGAAAGAGTAGTCTGTGCTCTTAACCACTGAGCCATCTCTTCAGCCCCAACATCAATTACTTTGAAGGATCAGATAAAGAAAGGCTGGTGCTTTGAGAAATGTGGCAGTGGAGAAAAAAGGACAGTTAAAGGGGCTGGAAAGATAAGAGCACTGGCTGCTCTTCCAGAGGACCTGGGTTCAATACCCAGCCCCCACATGGCAGCTCACCGCTGTCTGTAACTCCAGCTCCAGAGGGTCTGACATTCTCACACAGACATACATGCAGGCAAGACACCAGTATATATAAAATAAAAACAAATATAATCTTTTTTTTTTAAAAAGGTAATTAGAAAAGAAAATTAAGGATCATATAAAACCAACAAAGAAACAGGCCATGTCAACCAACCTTTCCCTTCCACCTCAAAAGTTATCCACAGTGAAGATTGTACTTCTCCATAGTAACAGAAAAGAATGCTCCTAGACCAATAATATTACCCATAAACCATGAGAAAGACACTTGCTTTCAAAATCACTATAAAAAGAAAACAACATATAATAAAACACCACATTTTAATTGTCTTCCCCCAAACATCCATGAAATAGAAAACAAAACAAAAACACACATCATAATTTAAATCATCTATCCTTGGACAAATCTTTCGAGTTTTTTATTTGTTTCTGCACGTGTGTGTAGGTGTGATGTGTGTATATGGTCTGAGCACAGTCGGCGGGGGGGGGGGGACAGGCATGCACATATATGTGAAAACCTACCTTCATAGATTTCCACCCTATCTAATTGAGGCAGAATCTTGTTATACTTGGAGCTTACTGATTCTGCTGGTCTAGCTAGCCAGCTCGCTCTACTGTCTCCTCCTCCCAAATGCTGGGATTATAAGTAGGCCACCACACCCATCCAAGATTTATGTGGGTGCTGAGGATCTGAACTCCTGGTCCTCCTGTGTTCATGAGCACTAACCCATCTTTCCAACCTGTGATTTTCTTTCTTCTATTTGCTTTTAAGATCTGGGGATCCAATACAGGGCCATATACACATACATGCCAGGTGTACCAATTAGTTGTTGTTAGCCTGACATAGACTACAGTGATCTGGGAGGAGGGACCTCAGTGAGGAAGCGCCTCCATTAGATTGGCCTGTAGGCCAATCTATAGGGCATTTTCTTGCCTAATGATTGATGTGGGAGGGTCCAGCCCACTCTGGGCAGTGCCACCACCAGGCAGACAGTCCTGAATTGTGTAAGAAAGCAAGCTTAGCAAGGCATGGAGAGCAAGCCTGTAGGCAGTATTCCTCGGTGATCTCTGCTCTGGTTCTTGCCTCCAGGTTCCTGCCCTGCTTGGCTTTTTGCCTTGGCTCCCGCCAAGGGTGGACTGTGACAGCAACGTGTAAGCCAAGCAAACCTTTCCCTCCCCAAAGTGCTTTTGGTCATCTTTATTGCAGCAATAGAGGGCAAGTCACTACATGAGGCTAGCACCCACTGAGCCCCACCAGCCTCCTCACAACTAAATCAGGAGACTCAAACTGAGAACAGAAGTATGAGGAAGGCAATGAAACAACTCACAAGAGAGTAAGTTCAAATGAATTGAATGAAGACAGGAAAAGCAAGATTTTTTTAAAGATAAAAATGATCAGGGCCAGGGAGGCAGTTCAGCTGGTAAAACGCCTGCCCTATAAGCACGAGGGCCCCAGCTCTAGCTCTAGTAACCAGGTGGAAAGCTGATGAACTGTAGCGATCGTAGGACACACTTTACTGAGGGAAGAGGGAGGGTTACAGGCAGCACATCGTTGTTCTGTCTGCACAGCTGTCACGGGTACTCTGAGGGGATGAACAGCTAAGGCCCAATAATCAGTAACTATATAGATCTCAATAACTGTGAGAAAAATACGGAAACCCAGCTTTAGATAACTAAAAAATACCACCTACCTTCTATTTCCTGCCCAATAGAAAGTCCAGCCCATTTTCGCTATAAAATGAGAGAGAAAGAAAACAAGTTAAAATCAAGTCAATCAGAATCAGAGAAATAAAGAAAAGATGAAGAGCCATGAATTTCAGGAAGCCCTGTAAAGCCCAGACACAGTGTGTTGTTACATGCTGAACTGTAACCCGACACCCCAAATGCCAGTCTGTAGCCCCCAGGACCTGTGGGTCCCACTGTATTTAAAATTAGGGTCTTTGCAGACTACATGAGGATAAGCCCTGATCCAACGTGACTAGGGACACAAGGAGAACGTCTGTGACGACAGAGGTGGAAACTGAAGTGAAGCCAGTCAGGGGCTGCCAACACCATCACCGTCTGGGCTCTGTCAGCCTTCCCGAGCCCTCAGAGGCAGCTTGCCTCCGTGATGCCTTTTCAGGTTCCTAGCTTTCAGGACTACAAGAGAATGATATTTTTTTCATTTTTATCTACTTTTGTTTAATTTTTAACAACTTTTATATTGTTTAAAATTTCTATTATTTTAAGCTAACCAAATTGTGGTTCCTTTTTTAACAGATAATCCAAAAATGAATGTATATGAGACCTTATAGAAATTTTCGAAGCTCGACTTTTTTGTTTTGGGGATTTGGTTTTTATTGTTGTTGATGATGTTTGAGACAGGGTTCCACTACATAGCCCAGGCTAGCCTGGAACTTGGAATCCTTCTTAGTGTGTGCCACTGTGTGCCAGCATGTCTGGTGTGCCCGGAGTACCCTTCTAGAGCAAAGCTGGCCGGTGTGGAAAGCTTTGTTCGACGTACCATACCTCACTGTCTTCACTCTGGCAGCTCTTCTGTATTAAGTGCATGGCTGCCGATAGTTTTGTATGACTTGCTAGCATACCACAAATACAAATTTAATTCATGAAATTAAACTAAAACTAGTCAGATGATCCACACTGAAACTTAAGCTGGGACTCAAACCATGATCTGGTCAGGATTACCCTGTGCGGTCTGCTCAAAAAATTTTCAGGCACTTAAAGCCAGTCCCCAGTCTTGACTACACTGGCAAGGGGCAGGACAGAATGCATGCAGGTGGGAATTCAAGGGCTACCTTGACACAGATTTAAAATCAGCTATTACTGAGAACATTCCATAGACTGCTGAGAAAAAGCACTTGATGTAGTGGGTAGCTGTTCTAGCTGTGACCTTGAAGCACCACCAGCCTATGACCTTGAAGTCATGCCCCTGGGGTGTGGCCGCTCAGGACCCTTAAGACCTGGGATGCACGTACACAGCACTCTCTACGCTCCCTCGTGGTTTTGGATGCTGGAGACAGACCAGGAGAAAGAACAGCGTGGGACTGTGCCTCAGCCTTCCAGGACCCTGCAATAATTCCTCTGTTCTGTATCGTGCGTTTCCCTTCTCTAATAAATTCCTTTGCCCATTAAGCAGACTCCGTGGACTGCTAGCAATATCTTTACTCAATAACTTCCGGCTGAAAACTCACAGCTTGCCTACTTGTGTGACCCCAGTGGATTCTGGGGCAGGTGGTTAAAATGTTGATACACCATGAACATGTGTGGTGAGTGCTCCCCTTTCAACTTCTTTCCCACGGGTCACATTCCTTCCCCTGCCCCACATCCCCTAAAATACCCTCCGTAAAATGTCACCTTCTATCTGACACTTAATGATGCTAGTTAAACCTGACTGTGGATTCCTCACACTCTGCCCACTGTTACACACATCATCTTCCCAGCTCTAGAGAAGCCCAGAAAGTTAGGTAGTAATCTAAACAACTACTCTTTGCAGGCCAGGTCTGACACTACAGCATTATAAGACCTCTGTTCGGGGCTGGAGAGATGATGGTTCAGCGGTTAAGACCACTGGCTGCTCCTCCAGAGGACGGAGTTCAATTCCCAGCACCCACGCGGAGGCTCACAACTGTCTGTAACTCCAGTTCCAGGAGATCGGACACCTTCATACCAATGCACATAAAATAAAGTTAAATAAATTCTTATAAAAGCTCTATTATTAGATGTTGATTTATAAAAAAAAAAGTGTTATTTTCTGTAACCCTGGGGTTCAGCATCAAAAGAACATCACACCTTTTCCAAGAGCTAACTGATATTACTTCAGAGATGTTTTTTTTTTTTAATTAGAAGAAAAATTAAGACAATACAAAGGTATTGCTGTAAATAATTGATAATTAAGAATATATCTTTAGAGCCTGTGAAAAGGTTCAGGAGGTTCAAGTGTCGGCCATCAAATCTAATGACATGAACTTGAGACCCAGGACTCACATGATAGAGTGACTCCTACCGGTTCTTCTCTGACCTCCACTGTGGCATGTGTGCCCTCCCCCAAAACAAAATAAACACTTTTTCAAAGAAGAATGTATCTTTAAACTTTTTATGTAACATCTAGGTGTTTTTCTTCAGTATAAGTTAATACAGTTACAGGGCAATGCTTGCTTAGAATGAATGGACTCTGCTGCAACTTTCAGGCTATAAGAAAATGTGCTGTCATTTGTTACCTGAGGCAGGCTGAATGCAATGCTTCCTGGAACCACCGATGGGTGAGTCCTCAGTGTAAATATGTATTTGTGATTAGGAGATGTCCTCACGATCACATGCCTAAAAGACAAGAGCACAATCAGGACTCCAAATCAATAAGAACATGTCTTCTACACGTGTTCTTCCCACACACAGGTAGAAACATGGTATCACATGAGCGTCCTGACAAAAAAACCACAAACCTAGTTCCCAGAAACTGTAACTCAAAATGTCTTCTAGACATAAAGACACCTTGGCCTATACAAGTCCAGCTAAGCACATTCAGTTCAAAGTATCAACTTTGTAACGTTTCCAGTTTACAGGGAACTGAAGCAGTGATACAGAGTCCTTGTTATTAAGTAAAAGAAAGACGAATTTCCTTTCCTAAGGTAATTTCACATATCCCAATAAAATAAATGTAGGAGAACCAAAGGTAGATGAGCTAGGATATAGATGATACAGCTGTTAGTTTTTAAGGTTGTTTATTAAATCTTTCATCAGACTCTCAAAGCTTGAACATTTATGATAGCAATATATAAAAGTTATTAAAAATGAAAATTTCCTCAAATACATCAACTTTCATGCACATGTCAAAATTTCAAAGAACTCTGGGCCAATTCATAAATCATCAGACATTATCTACAACATATATATTACATAAATTCATCTCATGATAATCTTCTACCCCAGGAAACTAATGAGCATACACTCTGCATGAGCTACACAGCAGGCTACACCATGCATGACTACATGCAACATACAATATATAAAAGCATACACCATGCATGAGCACACACGCCAGCATACACCATCATGAGCTACATGCACAATACACATGCATATAAACGAGATAACATGGATGAGATGCACAGCATACACATGGATGAGCTACATGCACCAGCATACACCATGGCATGAGCCTACACACGCAGCATACACATGCAGAGCCTACACGCGCCAGGCATACACCATGGCATGAGCCTACATGCACCAGCAAACCATGAGCCTACACACCAGCATACACCATGGCATGAGCCTACACACGCAGGCATACACCATGCATGAGCCTACATGCACCAGCATACACATGCATGAGCCTACACACGCCAGGCATACACCATGGCATGAGCCTACACACCAGCATACACCATGGCATGAGCCTACATGCACCAGGCATACACCATGGCATGAGCCTACACACGCCAGGCATACACCATGGCATGAGCCTACACACGCCAGGCATACACCATCATACCAACACGCAGCATACACCATGCATGAGCCTACAAGACAACACATGAACAAACCAGCATACACATGCATGAGCTACACACGCCAGGCATACACCATGGCATGAGCCTACACACGCCAGGCATACACCATGCCATGTGTCACCACCCAACCCACTATCTTTCAACAAGTAGCTTTTTGTTTGTTTGTTTGTTTGTTTGTTTTTTCGAGACAGGGTTTCTCTGTGTAGCTTTGCGCCTTTCCTGGAGCTCACTTGGTAGCCCAGGCTGGCCTCGAACTCACAGAGATCCGACTGCCTCTGCCTCCCGAGTGCTGGGATTAAAGGCGTGCGCCACCACCGCCCGGCAACAAGTAGCTTTTTTACAATGTTATACTTTTCAATGTTATAATTAGTATTTACATATACTGCGTTGCTGCTAAAACACAAGCCCCTTATATCTACTATATTTTAAATGGAAAGTTTATGTCAAAGAATTCCATAAAACTCTCATTGGTCACTGACACTTCAGTCCATTTGTTGAAAATCTTATCTTCAGTTTGGCATCAGAGAATGTTTGATACCATCTCCTGCTCATGCTGTGGCTAATTCCACAAGACCCCAGAGAGAGCCTTTTGATGTAGATGGCACTGAACTTACCAAGAGCCTTTGGAAGGTCAGTAGGAAATGTGAATCAGTTAGGATACATTATGATAAAAATTCCTTTAAAGATTTGAGGGCTTTGTAAACCTTCAACTTTTACACCTCTTCCATGATCACAGTAACAATGATCTCACTAGTGAAAAGTATGGAGGGCTTGCTACCATGCTGGGCACTGGTGTAAGTGTTATATTGGAGTAAGTTATTCCTACAACTCCCCCATTTTATAGATCAGGACACAGGAACACAAAGATGGCAAATGCCTTATCTGTGGTCACCAGTTTGTGACTGTCAAAACCAAGACCAAACTTGAACAATGTGACTTCAGAGTAAGATGATTACCAACCACACTATGTGATCCTTGTACCAAGTGTGTCTATGCTAAGAAAATCAGCTTCTAAAGAGGTCCTATGTAGTATGTATACTGTATCAAGGCTTGACATAGTAATGACTGAAATATATATAACTCTCATCTCCATTTCCCAACTCTGTAAGAGTAATAAAAAAAGATAATTTCCCAAAGTTTCCCTACAATGAGTCTTTGGAAGTTTGTGTAACAAATTTTAGCAAGTTCAAAGAATCAAGTCATACAGCTACTCACTGGCCAGACTGGTAATCCTTCTCATTCACAACCGCACAGTTACTTAAAGACAGTTCATCAGTAGGGCATCTCGCAGCTTGCATACTCTGTAAGATCAGAAACACAAGATTAAGTCATGTTTTCTAACCTGAAAGAGCATGGCATGCCTCCTGCTCTTTACTCTCCATCACCATAAGCACTGCAGTAAGCATTCCTCTGTTCTGACTCCTGCCTTTCTTCCTCCTGGGTAGCAGCAAGCCCTTCATTTGGGAAGCTGTCCATCTCTCATTTCCTGTGGCTTGTGTGACTGCAGATACACACACACACGCCTATCTTCTCTCCCCCATAGCACTAGAAGAAAGCACTTTTCCTTGACACACTACTACATGAAGACTTTCCTGCTGTGGGATGGTCTGTATGGCAAATGCTCTGATTGGTCAATACATAAAACACTGATTGGCCAGTGGCTAGGCAGGAAGTATAGGCAGGACTAACAGGGAGGAGAAAAGAAAGAACAGGAAGGCAGAAAGAGACACTGCCAGCCGCCGCCATGACAAGAAGCATGTGAAGACACCGGTAAGCCACGAGCCATGTGGCAAGGTATAGATTTATGGAAATGGATTAATTTAAGCTATAAGAACAGTTAGCAAGAAGCCTGCCACGGCCATACAGTTTGTAAGCAATATAAGTCTCTGTGTTTACTTGGTTGGGTCTGAGCGGCTGTAGGACTGGTGGGTGACAAAGATTTGTCCTGACTGTGGGCAAGGCAGGAAAACTTTCCACTTTAAATGACAACAGTGTCCTGGAGAAGGCATAGGCCACAGACGAGGAATACACACTTGGAAACATAGACCCAACAACCAAGTCAAAGACTATTGCATAGAACCAATACATTCTTTTTTTGCTCAAACTTATTTGAATTGATTTTCTATCTCTTTCACAGAAAAGAATCATGACTGGTAAAATGAAATAATGTCAGGTAGTAAATTTGATTAAAGGTGTCATGAAAAGCATCTTTTTATAAGAGATCCCAAGTGGCTATGAATTGTATTTCCTATAGATGAAAGAAAATCATCTTCCAGCCTGAAGCAGGAAGATTACTGCAAGTTTGAGGCTAGCCTGGACTACAAAGCAAGACCCTGTCTCAAAAGAGAAAACAAAACAAAAACAAAACCACAAAAAAAAAAAACTTCCAAACATTTCTCAACAAAATAATTATAAGATGTACCCAAAAATAAAAACAGCAACCAATGGCCTTTTTAGTCAATACCTACTAGCCAAATATTCTTCTAAATAATGATTTTTGTTTTCCTAGAAGAGACACAAAGTCCTCAAGTGCAGAAAAACAATGCAGTTACTGCCTTATTCACAGGCTGGTCAGAACCAAAGAGGTGCGCAGGATGTCGTTGAGATCAATTTTATGTAAACAAGGTCTTTACAACATTGAATCTTTCCTACACTCCACATGGACAGAGGAAGTAGCTATCAAAAGATTTCCTTTTTAAAAAATATTTTATAGTTTGTGTGACATATGCCATGTGTTGTGGGTACCTAGGGGGGCCAGGACAGAGTGTCAGATCCCCTGTAGCTGGAGTCAGGGTCAGTTGTGAGCCACCCAGTGTGGGTGCTGGAAACTAGACTGGTCCTGTCAAGATCAGCAAGAGCTCACAACTACCGAGCTATTGCACCAGCCAGTCTTTTCTTTTCTTTCCTTTTTAAAGAGCATACAGGGATTACTGGTAATTACAAAATACTTGAAAGAGCTTAAGGTGTTGGTGCACATCAGTAATGGCAGCTGTCTTGAGGCTAAGGCAGGAAGACTACAGCTTCCAGGCCAGCCTGGACATCACAGTGAGTTCCAGGCAGCCTAAAGCACAGTAAGTCCTCATCTCAAAAACAAAACAAGGGCTGGAGAGATGGCTCAGCGGTTAAGAGCACTGGCTGTTCTTCCAGAGGTCCTGAGTTCAATTCTCAGCAACCACATGGTGGCTCACAACCATCCGTAATGAGATCTGGTGCCCTCTTCTGGCCTGCAGGTGTATATGCAGACAGAACACTGTATACATAATAAATAAATCTTTAAAAAAAATGGGTTTCAAAACAGAAACGAGTTATGTAATTATTTTATAAAAAATGAGTGTTTCAAACATGATAACTATTTCTAAAGAGAGTATAGTAGCACATTACCAAAAAGATACTATATAGACAAAAACTTGCTCTGCACCTCCCCATAAAATAAAAATGTTTTCCAAAATGGAAAAAAATACATTGTTCTAGTGAATATTGCATCTCGAAAACGGATATCTGAAAAGGTGCTATCGCTAAGTGACCGCACGATTGAAAAGAGCACCTTCAGAATGAACCGTGAAGGCACTGGCTGCCAAAGCCTGGCAACCTGAGTTTGACCCCTCAGACCTGCACAGGAGGAAGAGAACGGACTCCTGAAATTATCCTCGACCTCCACACCCGTGAATACATCCAACCTAAAAACAAACTCCAAACTCTTGTGTGTATGTTTTAAAGCCAGGAACAGAACAGAACAGAACAGAATAGCTTCTAAAACAATCATCTACCTGGCAGCTTTCAGGGGGTTTTCTGAACACATTTATTAGCACTATGAAAAGTATAATGCATTTTGATTAATTTGCAGAAAAACAAGTAGACAGATGGAAATGTACTAGCTACATTTCAGGAAAACATTTCCATAAATGGTGATTAGTTTGATTTAAAAAAAAAAAAAAAAAAAAAAAAAAAACACAGACTATCATAATTTCAAAAGTGCAGTCAAATTCCCTTACTTTGATCTAGGCTTTGATTGCCACTAAAATGGAGTGTCAAAATAAGCTAAATTTGGGAACAGGCCTTTGAACAGATGTATTGAAAAACATTTAAGCAAGATCTTAAAGAACAGCCAGATGGTGGTAATGCCCTTCTTCAATCCAGCACTCAGAGGCAGAGGCAGGATCTCTGTGAGTTCGAGGCCAGCCTGGTCTACAAATTGAGTTCCAGGACAGCCAGAGCTATTACACAGAGAAACTCTGTCTCAAAACAAAACAAAACAAACAAACAAAAGATTTCAAAGAACAATGACTCACCATTTTATGGGTTACTAGTAAAGTAAAAATATGAGATTATACATTTGATCGTTAGCTTGCTTATTCTTTTCTATATGTTTCACTATGTATATAAAATCTTAGTACATCATCAGTGAATACATAATATAGACATAGTGGAGTTATATAAATACTTTTTACATGTGAGATTCGTGATCAAATGTTTGGAAATCACTGATTTCCCATGACATGAACAGAGTGAAGGTTACAAGTTCACCTTCCAAATGAAACAGCCTTTTGCTGTTTCAAGGTCACACCTTGACCAGCTGGCTATCAAAAACACATCAAGCTATTTAAAGTTTTCTATCTTCCCACAGTCTCTTCACCTTCAAGCTTCTTCCTTTTACGATATTCCCCCTAAACTCGCATCCCTTGCTTGGCCAGTTCCTATACACTCCACAATTCCCAGCGAAGGCAATACTTATTCCAGGAGACCTCCTGGACAGCTGCCCCGCCATCTAAACTGATGAAAGGTAACTGGAAGTCCTGGAGATGTCTGCATGGTCTTCCTGCATGCCAGAATCACACATAGGGCAAGTCTTAAGAACACGTCTGTCCTTCCTGGTGACTGCTCCTGGGCCTGGCACACAGTGAATGCTTTTGAAACATTATAGATTAATACCAACCTGTTCCAACTTTATTTTAAACCACCCAAAGAACAAGCGTACACAGCACAAGGTCATTTAGGATATGACATAATCAGACTCAAATGACCTAACAGTTCAACGTGACACAGCTTGGGGCTAGGAAGATCGCTCGGGAGATGGGGACAGGAGACCCGGGAGAAAACTGGTTAAGGCGTCTAGCCATATCTGGGAGTGAGTTTGCCTGAGAGCTGCTACCTCAATGGATAAAGAGGAAGAGCAACTGAAGATGAATCTTGACCTAGTCCTCCTGCTTTACATGTACACGCAGAACACACGTGCACACACAAACATGTGCACCTACACACGTGCAAAAACATGCATATGCAAACGTGCACCACACAGACACAAATGGAAAAACAGAAAACAATAAACAGAACAAAACCACACAACTGATAAAGCCAACACAACACACACTTTACAAAACGTAACCTGTTTAACTGTCCGTGTCCTTTAGCAAGGAGTGGGGTGGGGATCGGCGGGGAGCATCTGGCTGGCCAATTCAAACAGAAGCTATGACTGAAAGGCCTCCCTATTAGAACCCAGAAGCATCTGTGTTTATGGTAAGCCAAGCAGGGGATCTCATTTTTAAACAAAGTGTAAGTCCCTATAAATAGTGGAGTCGTCTACTTACCATAGAAGTGCCAAGGGAAAATTCTACAATTTTTCTAACACTGGCTTTGCCTCTAGGGAACAATAATAAAAGCCAACCACTACAGACCTACAGCCTTTTGAACATGAAATCACAATCAGTGATGGGTAGTTTTATTAACTTGAGCTGTTATTGGAACACAAAACTGTTTAAGGATATAGAAATGTCTTTATTGTAACAACTTAAATTCCCAATTCACATTACAGACCACTGTGGACCGCTCGCTACTTGAGAGCCAGGCGGTGGTGGCGCACGCCTTTAATCCCAGCACTTGGGAGGCAGAGTCAGGCAGATCTCTGTGAGTTCGAGGCCAACCTGGTCTACAGAGTGAGTTCCAGGAAAGGCACAAAGCTACACAGAGAAACCTGTCTCAAAAAACAAAAAAGAAAAAAGAGAGAGAGAGAGAGAGAGAGAAGAGAAGAGAAGAGAAGAGAAGAGAAGAGAGAGAGAGAGAGAGAGAGAGAGAACAATGTCAACAAACCAAAGGGAACAGTGGTGCAAGTAATTATGCCATTGGTTATTCCAGAAGCTTTAAACTGCAGAGAATTTGCTTCTCTTCAAAAAAAAAAAAAAAAAAGTGTGTGGAAGAGGACACTTAAGCAAAATTTCTCTGGACAGTGTTTAAGTTTGGGAATTTAAATAACAAACTCTTGTGTAAAGGTTCCCTGAAGAAAATGGATTACTTGAGTGAACTTTTAAATCAAATAACAGTACAGCAAAATAAGCAGAGAAAAATACATATGAGGCAGCGAGTGGTAACACTCTCCTGTGATCTTAGCACTCGAGAGCTGGAGACAGGAAGATCAGTTTAAGATAATCCTCAGCTATGTAGGGATTTAAAGTCCAGCCTGGGCTACACGAGACCCTATCCCGAAAGAAAGGAACTGAAAAGAAAAACTGTGGTAGCCGACTAGAAAGGGCTCATCACCAAACAGTCCCTCCTACCCTGACTAGAACCCTTAAAAACACACCGCCTTTCCGCTGGCACCTCAGGCCTTGGTTACATTTCTCTAGAGATGCGCATATTCCCACAGGAAAGAGAAGAGCAAAATATAGAAACTTGCCCCAGGGCCAGGCCAGATGACAAGCCCCACTCAATTATTTCTCCTAGAGGATCATTTCTGAAAAACTAATGGTTTAGAATTACACTTGCACTATGTGTATGTGTGTTTGAGGGGTGAGGGGTGGGGTGCGCACATCTGTAATCTAAGCATTGGGGTAACTGAGAGAGGAAGAAGACAACCACAAGTTTCTCCCCGGACCATTTCAACGTGAGATTGTCTCAGAGAAAGACAAAGGGGAACCTTCACTTTTCAACAAAGTGACCCCAGACATACAACTAGTAATATTAATGAAAACTTAGAATTCCATTTTGGAGTACCACTACCCACATTTCAAGTGCCACAAGTGCCTGATCACTAACACGGCAGATACTTTAAAGGGATGTGATTGGTCCAGAGCAATACAGAGCTGTCATCATAGATGCCTACCTGCAGGGCTACAGAACCTCCAATGCTATAAACTCCTACCATACCTTTTGCTTAAAAAAAAAAAAAAAGTGTGCTTGCTTTGGGGTTTTGTTTTGTTGTTGTTCTTGAGACAGCTTGACCACATGCAGGCCATGGTACATGCAGACACCTCCCCACCCCCCAACCCCAGACATAAAGAAATGTAATTTGTTTTTTAAAAAACTCTGAAGATGTAGGGTAGTAGAAATGATGGGGTAGGGGTAGGAAGCATGGTGTGCCAGTTATTTTCAAAAGTCTCTTGGAATATCCTTGGCATTCCCTACCTCAGACAAACATTTTGCACATGAGTGAAACCTATTGACATCTATCAAGTCCTCAAGATTCTTCTTTTTTTTTAATTAAGGAATTTTTGTTCATTTTACACACCAACCACAGATCCCCCTCTCCTCCCTTCTCCTGCCCCTCCAGCCTCTCCCCTCCCCAACCCCCCCGCCATTCCCTCCTCCAACAAGGTATGGCCTCCCATGGGTAGTCATCAGAGCCTGGTATATTCAGTAGAGGCAGGTCCAAGCCCCTCCCCCTGCATCAAGGCTGTGGGAGGTGTCCCACCATAGGTAGTGGGCTCCAAAGAGCCAGCTCATGCACCAGGGATGGATTCTGATCCTACTGCCAGGGACCCTTAAGCAGATCAAGCTATACAACTGTCTCACTTATGCAGAGGGCCTAGTCCAGTCCCATGGAAACTCCACAGCTGCTGGTCTAAAGTTCACGAGTTCCCACTAGTTTGGTTTGGTTATCTCTGTAGGTTTCCCCACCATGATCTTGAGATTCTTTTATAAATTTAAATTCTAAAAAACCTTCAATTTGGTCTTTCTGGGGAAACCCATGCCAGAAAACAGGAACATCAAAGGCTGACAACATCAAATACTGGCAACTGTATGAAGCAGTTTCATAAAGTTCATGTGGCCTAGCAAATGTAACCCAGGTCTTTGGCCAAGAAACTGAAAACTTACGTCCACACAGACACTAGACATAAAGGTTCATAGCATCTGTATTCACGATAGACAAAACTGGAAGCATCACAGAAGTCCTCCAAAAGATGAGTGGGTAAACAACTATGTCACAGCCCTAAAATGAAATACTACTAGCAATTAGAGAGAAATGAATCATTGGCATATGTTTACTGTTCTAAAGGCAGTGGGACCTGGGAGAATGGAGCCAGTCAGTGAGATAGATTAAAGCCTCGTGCAATAGTTAACTTTATTCCGAGCATCAGACAATTTATACTCCAAGGGTCAAGGAAAATCACCTGAGTTACGTTCTCCTAAGTTCAAGCTGTATACAGTCACAAGGACAAGCTGTGCATGCACATGTGTAAACATTTACTAGAAAAACAGCAGCAAGCAACAATGAGTAATGTGAAGTAAACCCACCCCCATCCACAACACCTGGGAGAAGCATGAAAACACATTCCAAGAATAATTCCATGTTTTGAGAAACTGAGGTCACTAGACTGTTTTCTTGGGATTTTTCTCACAAGCACTCAGAATTCTCCTCACACTACTTCATTCTTGGGCCATGTTCTGACAGGTATATACACGGTGAACTTCAAAAATGTAATGTTGAGTAAAAGAAGCCAACTATGGAAATGAAATCATATGGTGTTTGTGCTTTGTGTCTGGCCTATTCATTCCACTTAGTGCAATGTTTTCAAGGTCCAACCAGGTTGGAGCACATATCAGCTGTACTTCATTATTTTCTATAACTGAGCTATATCCCATCATATAGACAGACCACATAAGTTTATCATTTCATCTTCAATGAACATTCAGGTTGTTTCCATCTAGGAGTTTTAAGAATTATGCTGCTCTGAACATCTGGGCAGAAGAGTTATGTGGAATTTGGGGGTTTTGTTTGTTTGTTTGTTTGTTTGTTTGTTTGTTGAGACAGGGTCTTGCTACACAGCCAACTGTGATCTCTACCTTGTGATTCTCCTGCCTCAGCTTTGGAGTGGCAAGATTACAGTGTGCACCTCCATGCCTGGCTCTACACCCAAGTTTACATATAAACATATATCTTCAATTTTCTCATATGTGCTAACCAGATATCTCGTTTACAAAAGCTTTCTCTCATTCTGAAGGTTATCTTCACTTTCTTTTTCTTTTTTTTTTTTTTTTTTGGTTTTTCGAGACAGGGTTTCTCTGTGTAGCTTTGCGCCTTTCCTGAAGCTCACTTGGTAGCCCAGGCTGGCCTCGAACTCACAGAGATCCGCCTGCCTCTGCCTCCCGAGTGCTGGGATTAAAGGCGTGCGCCACCACCGCCCGGCAATCTTCACTTTCTTAATCATCTCCTTTGACATATGAAATTTTCAATTTTGATAAAATCCTATTTTTCCTGATTGCTTATGCTTTTGTCTCACATCTTAAAAAAACATCGCAGGCCAGGCAGTGGTGGCACATGCCTTTAGAGTGAGTTCCAGGACAGGCACCAAAACTACACAGAGAAACCCTGTCTCAAAAAAACAAATAAATAAATAAATAAATTGCTTAATCCAAAAGCATTCATTTTTAAAATCTACCCTTCCTTGGAAGAATCATAGTTAGGTCTTGGAACTGTTCAACTTAATACTTCTGATGCAAATACAGGAAACTGTTTCCTTATTTCCACTTCTAGATTGTCCATTGCCATCGTATAGAAACGCAGCTGGCCTCTGGATATTGCTCTTCTCTGGTACAGCTTTGCTGAACCTAGTTACTAGCTCTAAATCATTTTTTTCAGACAGATAAATTCTTTAGGACTGTCAACTATGGCTGGAGATGGTAGAGCACATACCCAGCATGCACCGAGTCTCTAGGTTCACTCCCCAGTTCAACCCAAAACACCAACAAAGGAAAACCACACCTTCGCATAGTGGTGGTCACAGGTGCCTTTGTTCCTCTCCCTCCCTCGCCCATTGGCCCCACCTACAACTGGCAATGGTGGTGAAGAGAAGGGGCCAAAGGAGACCCTCGTCTCCGTCCTAATCCCCATGGGAAGCTTTTAACCTTTGCCGTGAAGTATGGTGATGGCCGTGGAGTTTTTAGTTGGTCGGGTTTTGTTTTGTGAACCAAATTTTGACAGTGCCAACTCATAAGGATGCTCCGAGAATCTAACAAGAAAAGATCTGTGAAGGTGTTTTCAAAACTGCAAGATGCCGGGTTCATTTCAGGATTGTATTCCACAACACAGTGTTCCTACTCCAAACAAAGTTGACTCCAAAAGTTGCTAAAAAAAAAAAATCAAAACAAATTGACCCCAATTCTTCAAAAACAAATGAAAATACAGCGATGCACCTAGAGACGTCACAAAGTCTGAGGTCTAGTGAGTACCATGTCTTCAAAACAGCAAAATACATCCACAGGCCTTGTGACAGTTACCTTAATTGTTGTATTGCTCTGAAGCTCTGTAATCACACACACACACACACACACACACACACACACACACACACACACTTACAACATATTTTTAATACTGAGAGGTTTCTCATTTAACACAGCTTAATAACAAATATAAGCATAACATAATGGTAATGATTACATATTTTATAATTTAGAAATTACTTTTAAATACTTATGTCCAAATGGCTGATTTTCATCAGTAAACAGGAATTACTAGCATACTTCTGTTCCTTAGATAGGATCTTTTGGGCAAGCTGGGAATACAGGTCAGCACTTGAGTGCTCACATAGCATACCAAAAAAAAAAAAAAAAAAGAAGAAGAAAGGAAAGGGGGAAAGGTTGGCATCCAGCATGGCACCCCCCAGGGCCACATAGAAAAGCCCCCCTTTTCTCTAGTCTTCTGTCTCTACACTCTAGCACCTCCTCTGGATTCTGAGGCCACATACACTTAGGGCAAAACTGCATATAAATGGCGGGGATGAGGGGCTGGCATATAGTGAGGGGCAGGAGGCCCAGCTGATGTGAGGAAAGGGCAGCTGTTTTGCTGGGAGGAAGATAGTGGCCCTGTGGGATGCTAGTAATATCCTCTTTCTTAAACTGGGTGTTCATTACCTTGGGTGTGTTTATTGTGGAAATGTGGAACCAATGCCAGGTGGTGGTGGTGCACACCTTTAATCCCAGCACTCAGGAGGCAGAGGCAGGTAGATCTCTGTGAGTTCGAGGCCAGCCTGGTCTACAGAGTGAGTTCCAGGACAGACAGGGATACCCAGAGAAACTTTGTCTCAAAAAAAAAAAAAAAAAAAAAAAGGAAAAAAAATACAATGTCCATGTTTCTGTGTGCATGTTTTGGGACATTACAGGTGTTTCCAAGGGGCTGGACTGGATTGTCTTCATTCCTTCCCGCAGGGGGTTAGGACTTCAGCTGTTCCACATCCAGTACTTGGGATCTTGGTGCTTCATCTACTTCCTGGTGAGAGTGCAGCACTGCCTCCCTGAGCTTCAGTTCCTGTTTCTCTGATGATGAATGAGTTCAAGCACTCAGCAAATGTTATGGACACACTCTTTCTGCAATGCCTGTTTGAACCTTTTGTCTGTTTTTCTACTGGCTTTCTGTTGTTTCTTTTTATGATTAGTCGGTAGGGTTTTGTTTTGGTTTGTTTTGGTGGTTTGTTCGTTTGTTTTTGTATTTTGTATTCTAGGTACAAGTTCTACCAAATACATGTGCTTTAAGTATGTTCTCACACTCTGCAGCCTGTCTGCCCTCTCTCACGTGGTGTATGCTATGGAAGGACTTCGGTCATCTCCCACCCACACACATTTCTATACTACTGAGGTGCTAAAACCTAAAACCTGCACAGCTACCCCAGTGGCTACTCTGGAGACAGGCTTCTAGCCTTCTAAGAAAAGACATCTCTCTCCCTACAATGTGGGCACACAGCTAGAAGGCTATATCAAGTCCAGATAGAGAGCATTTACAAGCCTATCATGCTGGCACCCTGATTTTGAACTTCCAGCCCCCTGAACCAGAAGAAAATATGTTTCTGTAGTGGAAGTTTTCTCCAGTCCCACCAGGCCTGCAGCCGCTCAGATCCAAATAAACACAGAGGCTCATATTAATTACAGACTGTATGGCCTAATGGCTCAGGCTTCTTGCTAGCTAGATCTTACATCTTAAATTAACCCATTTCTATAAATCTATACCTTGCCACATGGCTCGTGGCTCATGGCTTACCGGTATCTTTACCCCTTGCTTCTCATGGCAGCGGCTGGCAGTGTCTCCTGACTCAGCCTTCCTGTTCCCAGAATTCTCTTCTGGCTACTGGCCAATCAGCATCTTATTTATTAACCAATCAGAGCAACACATTCACAGCATACAGAGTGATATCCACAGCATGTTTCTGTTAAGCCACTCCATATGTAGGATTTTGTTATGTCAGCCTGAGCGAAGTACAACAATGCCTTCTGATAAGTAGTCTTCAATTTAATGGAGTCTGTTTTTACTCCTTTATAGCAACTTCTGGCTTCATTCTATTTAAGAAATCTGCTGCTGGGTGGTGGTGGTACATGCCTTTGGGAAGCTGAGGCAGGCAGATCTCTGAGTTGGAGGCCAGCCTGGTCTACAGAGTAGTTCCACAACAGCCAGGCCTAAACAAAGGAGAGGGAGGGAGGGAGGGAGGGAGGGAGGGAGGAGGAGAGAGAGAGAGAGAGAGAGAGAGAGAGAGAGAGAGAGAGAGAGAGAGAGAGAGAGAGAGCGAGCCTGCTGGTCTCTAGCTTTTCGGTCACTTTCTGGTCTCACTTCTAGTTTACTTACCTGCTCAATAGAGAGCTCTGTACCTTGAGTGTACTGCTCAGTATTTACCCCTTATAGGACTGTTAATTTAAGCCTTCCAAATCAGAGTCATGCAGAAGGACTTTTTGTGCTGTCAGATCCAGCAGCCATTAGTCATATGTAGAGCTTGAAATGTGGCCAACTCAACTGACAAACTGGATATTTTTAATAAACCTACCACCCCATAATGGGGCTAAAACCCCATGGCCTAGTGCATGCAAGCACTCTACCACTGAGCAACAGTACCTGGTCTTGTTTTAAATGTTCAGACAGAGTCTTAACTCACTCTGCAGGCCAGGTGGGCCTTGAAGTACAATTGCAACCTTCCTGCCTCAGCCTTCCAAGTAGCTAGGATTATAGGCCTACACTACCAGGCCTGGAGAGAAACTGGACTTTTAATTGGCTTTTATTGGTTTACATGACTGTTCTGTTTTGTTTCTTCATCAGTTACTAAGAAAGGCCTGAAAACCCGCCATCACCATTTCTGTCGCAAGCAGCTGGATCAGAGGCGGCTCCACCCTGTGGCCACCTGGAATAGTCAGGATGGAGTCTCTGATGGACCACTATTCAGGTAAAGCCAGGAGTCTTCCTTTGCAGCAGAAAATAACTTCGAGACAAGACAGTATGAAGTGGAGCTGGAGTTGATTAGGAAAGGTATTAGCACACATCTAAGCGTGGGAGAGTGGTAGAGGAACTTAAGAAAAGGACTACACACCCCTGTTCTGGCGTGGGCTTCTCCAGAGAAAGTGCTGGGGTTCTTTGTAACAGCCATACGTGCAATTTGGGGCATCTGAAATTACAGCTCAAAGGGTTGCTAAGAAACCTTTTCACATTTTTTCTCCCTTCAGTAAGTGAAATCATGGGGTCATTCCTAAGGCGCACTGAGGGGGACTGAAGCTGGTAAGGTAAAACCACAGATCACAAAGGTTATAAAAAGGAATTCAGACACTTTAAAAAAAAAAAAACCGTAAAGGAAGTTTATAGTCTTGTTTGGGAGATTCTTGGAAAATTTCAGGTTTATATGTGGGAAAGAAATAAGACCATACTTGAAAGCCATGCATGCTTAGGCCTTAAGCAAGGGTCCTGCAATTGTAGCATTATCTGTAATATCACTATATGAAAGGCTTTGCCTCTGTGTAGGCCTTCACTGAAAATTGTATTAATTGTGCTGGAATTCTTGACTCTCTGCTGGTAAGAGATGACAACAGATTCTAAGGTGAGGAGGCTCCCTTCCTGTCCTGTGCCCCCTTGGTTTTCCCTGTCCCCCATCCTGCTCAGCTCCATCACTTTACACTTTGTATATGGAGGCAATGATCAAGTTCACACACATTTAGAACTGTCTTCTCTTTATGGATAACTGAACTCAATGGTGCCTGACCTGACTCCTTTCTTTATTTTTAAAGTTCACACTGTCTGATGTCTATTGTGATCACTTTACCTCTTTTTTGTTTAGAAATTATCTCATCAGACTTTTTTAAAAAAAAAATCTTTTTGCTTTCTACCTGTATCTATAGTGACTATCCTAAAAATGAAGGCTCGGAGCTAGGCATAGGGGGTGAATGCATTTAATCCTAGCATTGGGAGGTAGTAGCAGGCCGATCTCTGTGAGTTCAAAGTCAGCCTATTCTACATAAGCAAGTTTGAGGCCAGTCAGGGTTATACAGTGAAATCCATCTTAGATAGATAGATAGATAGATAGATAGACAAATGAATAAATAAAAGCAAATAGTTTCTGGGCTTGGGAGTTGTTACCATACACTCTTTAAAAATCTAAAATGACACTCTTTTTCTGAATGAAGCATTTAGTCTTAGCAGGATTTGTTCTGTTTATTTGGTTTTGGGTGTGTCGGTGTTATTGGACAGAGTCTTGCTACATAGCCTAGACTAGCCTCTAATTCCCAACCCTCCTGCCTCAGGCCCTAAGTGTTGGGATTGCAGGAGTGTACCACCACACCTGCTGCAGATTCTATTTTTTTTCTCTCTATCATTTTGATTCCTCTTAATTGCACTTTTCTGTTTATTTTTCACTTTCTTTTTTTTTTTTTTTTTTTTTTTTTTTTGGTTTTTTGAGACAGGGTTTCTCTGTGTAGCTTTGCGCCTTTCCTGGAGCTCACTTGGTAGCCCAGGCTGGCCTCGAACTCACAGAGATCCGCCTGGCTCTGCCTCCCGAGTGCTGGGATTAAAGGCGTGCGCCACCAACGCCCGGCCTATTTTTCACTTTCTTAAATGTTTAAAATTCAATTTCCCATTATTATACCTATTTTTATTATTTCAGTAGTTACCCTGGAAATATGAATATACATATCAAGTAGCTCTAACTCCTTCCTGAATAGACAAAACTCATGAACGACTTGGGGTCGAAGCCTACCCGTACCCCACCGAGGTGCAACTGCCGTCATACAGTCAGTTCCAGTGGTTAAAACTCCCACAAGACACCGCTGATTTATTTCGGGTACTATTACTGCCCTTGCTCTTGTTTGGAAACAGGGTCTTGCTGTGTAGCCCAGCCTGGCCTCAGCTCACAGGAGCCCTTCTGCCCCGGTGTCGAGGGGAAGAGCCTCCACATCCGGCCACTTCAGACAGGTCAATTCTCCAGGCATTCTCTCTTCAAACACAACCTTTGCCTCCTCCTCCTCCACCAGGAGCCTGACTGGAGGAGACCTCCTTTCCCGTTTCCTGCTCTCCTCAACCCTTTCACTGCTCCCTACTTCCTTGGAACTGAATTCCAAATAATTATTTTCAAATTTTTATTTTCTGGCCAGAAGTAGTTAGCCAATACAATATTAACTCAATGGTATTTTCATAGACTTTCTGTCTAATTTTGCTTCATTTAGGCTTTTTTTTTTTATTATTATTAGTCTTTTGCTTGTATATTTTGGTTTCTGTCTTTGTGTTTTTTGTGGAGGTTTTGTTTTGTTTTGTTTGGTATGTTTTTTGGGCTTTTTTGTTTTTAAGAGAGTGTGAAGTTGGGTGGGTGGGAAGGTGGGAAGGATATGGGAGGCGTTTGGAGATGGGGGAAGTGTGATCAGAATATACTGTATGAAAAACATTTTTTTCAAGCTGGGTAGTGGTAGCAAATACCTTTAGTTCCAGAACTAGGGAGGCAAAGGCTGGTGGATCTCTGTGTTCAAGGCCAGCCTGGTCTACAGAGTGAGTTCCAGGACAGCCAGGGCTACACAGAGAAACCTTGCCACTAAAAAACAAAAAAAGGCCGGGCGGTGGTGGCGCACGCCTTTAATCCCAGCCTCGGGAGGCAGAGCCAGGCGGATCTCTGTGAGTTCGAGGCCAGCCTGGGCTACCAAGTGAGTTCCAGGAAAGGCGCAAAGCTACATAGAGAAACCCTGTCTCGAAAAACCAAAAAAAAAAAAAAAACCAAAAAAAATTTTTTTTCAATAAAAAACTAATTTATTGCCTGGATGGTGCACGCCTTTAGACCCAGTACTTGGGAGGCAGAAGCAGGAGGATCTCTGTGAGTTCGAGGCTAGCCTGGTCTACAGAGCAAGTTCCAGGACTGGCTCCAAAGCTGCACAGAGATACCTTGTCTAGGGAAAACAAAAAAATTATTTTTCTAAATCTCTTCAAATCTATCATTTCGTACTCTTGCTGTTCCCCCCCCCCAGCTGAGGACTGAACCTAGGGCCTTGTACTTGCTCTACCACTGAGCTAAATCCCCAACCCCTCTTGCTGTTCATTCTTAAAGTCTTATTTCTATGAGCATATTAAATGCATATATTTACTATGTGTCTGCTAATTTCAATATCTGAAGCCTTTGGAAATTCCAACTCCTTTTTTGTTTGTTTTTGTTATTTTGGGACAGGGTCTCACTGTGTAACCTGGGCTGGTTTGGATCTCACTCTGTAGAGCAGACTGGGCTTGCACTCATAGAGATCCACCTGCCTCTGCCGCGCAGTGCTGGGACTACCGGCATGCACTTATCCACTTATGAAGGAAAGGTGTGTGCACCTCTTGAGTGTGGAGATCAGAGGAGAATCGTGCAGGGCTCGTTCAGCTCTCTTCTCCCACCATGTGGGTCCCAGGGATCGAACTCAGATCATCAGCCTTGGCGGCCATCGCCCTAACCACTGAGCCATCTCACCAGCTCTCTAAACCTCTTCTTTATTGCTTCTGCTGACTTCCAGTTGCTGAGTCTTGTTTGTGTCATTTGTGACTCTGTGTCTCTATTTTTTTCAAAACTTCATTTTAAGGAACTTCCTGAGTCCCGGGGTTATGCTTGCTGCTGCTGGGACATCCGAGGCGTGTGGGGACACTGCCACTACTGTGCCACTCTACACCTAATTATTGGCTTAAGGGTTTCACACCAACCGGGCAGTGTGAAATCAGAATTCCAAATTCAAGGTGATCCAGTGGATAAAAATATTTAAGAGGGTTTTTGTTTGTTTGTTTGTTTGTTTTTGTTTTAGTTGTTGTTTTTTGTGACCCTACCCAGCACTTTCCTTTTCGATCCCTGGGTGGAACAAGTTTATTCCTAGCTGACGTTTATTATGAGGTGTATCCCCTGGAGGGGCCATCTTTACTAGGGGGAGTCTACCAAAACCACCAAGGTTTATCTCCGGTTCTCTGAGCTCTAGAGGCAAAAGTGGAAACAACCCCCTCCAGGCAAAAGCGCTTGGCTGACATTTTCCACTTGCACATAGGCTTTGGCCTGATTATTCTTTAAGCTCTGGCCAGCTACCTCTCTGGATTCAATTATTTTTAAGACTTATTTTTATTTTTATTGTTATTTTTGTGTATTGTGTGCACACATGTACAGGAGCTGGCAGAGGCCAGAAGAAGACATGGGATTCTCTGGAACTGAGAGAAACGTGCTTGTGAGCCACTTGATATGGGTGCTGGCAACTAAACCAGGTCCTCTGGAAGAGCAGCAAGTGATCCGAACCGCTAAGCCATCTCTCCAGCTCTGAACTCAGTTTTTTAATTTTTTTTTTAAGACAGGATTTCTCTGTGTAGCTTTGTGCCTTTCCTGGATCTCACTCTGTAGACCAGGCTGGCCTCGAACTCACAGAGATCTACCTGCCTCTGACTCCCAAGTGCTGGGATTAAAGGCATGCACCACCAACTACCACCCAGCAGTTTTTTAGTATTTTATCTAGCATTCTACAATTTTTATGTAGGAAGATCGATAAGAGGACCTAATTCACTATATCGTAAAAAAATAGCACAACTTCTCTGCTATTTGAAAAATTGGGTGCAGGCAGAGGTCCTAAAGAGGAGAAAAGACAACCTGAAGCATGAACATCAAGGTTGAATATATAGTTTAAAAAAATAGAAAACCTTCCACAATCCCCAGGGAACCACACTGGAGAAGAGAGATACAAAGTCAACAGTTCTCAGCCCCATCATGCAGCACAATCAGCTGGAGACTGCTGAAGGAGGAGACTGCTGAGTTCCAGACTCAGTGCATCTGTCAGCCTGGAGCAAGCCTGAGTTGTCCTAACAAGCTCTCAGGTGACGCTGCTCTGCAGAAACACTGTGACAGTCCTTGTACCAGGGACACAAAAACATCACGAGAAATGCAATGCTAAGGGCCTAGAGAGATGGCTCAGTGGTTAAGAGCATTGGCCATTCTTCCAGAGGACCTGGGTTCAATATACACACTGTCTATAACTCCAGTTCCAGGGGGTCTGATCCCCTCTCCTGGCCTCCTCAGGCACACATGTAGTGCACAGAAAAACACGCAAACAAAACATAGACACATAAAATAATGAATGAATTGAAAAAAAAAAAAGACTGACATACACATGAACTAATAGAGACTATGGCAGCCTGAACAGGGCCTGCACAGGTTCAAGCCAGACAGGGTCCCAACACTGAGATAGGGAAGTGAACACAGGCTCCCATCCCTAACCAGACACTATCTCCAACTGACACCTACCTGCAAAGGAAAAATTAGGTTTTCTCCAATGGCATCTCAATGGGTATATTAATCGTACTTACAGGTAGACACTATGTGATAGTAGATGACTAGCACAAAATGAACTCAATGGAATTTTTATAGACTTTTTGTCTCATATGGTTTTGTTTGGGCATCTTTTGTCTTAACTGTCCTAAAAGCTTGTATATTATGGTTTCTGATTTTGTGTTTTTATGAATTTTGAGTGGTTTTGAGTGTGTGTGTGTGTGTGTGTGTGTGGTTTGTTTCTTTTGTTTGACTGTTTGTTTTCTAAAGGAAGAGAGAGAAAGGGTATGAAGCTGGTCGGTAGGAAGGATCTGGAAGGAACTGGAGGAGGGGAAACCAGGATCAGAATATATTGTATGGGAAAAATTATATTCAAATATATGTGTATGTATCTGTAACATAGACCAGTTCCCTTTCTTCTTTTTACAGAAGAACACAAGCAATACTGAGGCTTCAGTGTGTATACAGAGGCCTCTGTAATACTCAGTATACTGAATCATTTAATTTAGCAAACACAGATTAAGCTTATATTGTCGTTTAATTCACTGTAAATTGATTGGAAGGCTAAATATTTAAAAAATTCAATTTATCTACAGGTAGAGAAGAAGAACTATTTTAGAGTCAAGCAGTTGTCTACGTTTAGTTCTATGTTATGAATGGTTTGAATAACTCAAGAAACAACAGCATTACTTAGGATTACCCGACAGCTCAGCAGAGAAGATAACATTAAGACTGAACTGTGACCGCCGGGCGGTGGTGGCGCACGCCTTTAATCCCAGCACTCGGGAGGCAGAGCCAGGCGGATCTTTGTGAGTTCGAGGCCAGCCTGGGCTACCAAGTGAGTTCCAGGAAAGGCGCAAAGCTACACAGAGAAACCCTGTCTCGAAAAACCAAAAAAAAAAAAAAAAAAAAAAAAAAAGACTGAACTGTGCTTCAAAGGTGCTGGCTTGCTCAGCCATCACTTAGTGAGTGCTATACATCCATTCCAGGCTCGTTCTAAATAAGGGGAATTAAATCCGCTCTTCTCTCACAAAATGTTATCAGAGTCATTCCTTAGGAGAACATGTTCTAGAAGCTAAGGCTAATTTAAAAGAAAGAAAGAAAGAAAGAGAGAGAGAGAGGGAGGGAGGGAGGGAGGGAGGAAGAAAGAGAAATCCCCAACAAAGAGGTTCTTTAGAAGACCCAGAACTTGTTGATAATATTGCCCTAGCTTGTTTAATCACATAAGAACTTATATGTTCATAAGCTCTTAATCCTAAAACCTCTTTACAACAAAAGTGAATCTCATCACTAAGTCTGTAAAACATTCTATTGATCTAGTGATTTCAAAACTCACTATTATTTCTTACTCACTATTATTTTCCTATTCCCTCCTCTACTCCACTAGTGCAAATCCACTGACCCTCAGCACCTCATTCTGAATAAGGCAGAAGACGGAAATACCCCCATGATTCATAAAAAGCTGGTGCTACGTCACTTGGTTCAAATGTACAGCTTCAAGTTGTGATAAACTCTTATACCTTTTGCCTTAAAACCGAAAACCAAACAAATTTTTTAAAGAAAGGAGAAAATCGGTTTTAAAAGTTGTTTAGCTGAATTTTGAAAGATGGCTCCATGGGAAAAGGCAGAGTTCAATCCTCAAGACTCACACAGTGAAAGGAAAGGACAGACTCCTTCAGGTTGTCCTTTGACCTCCACACGAGTATGCATTGACACATGTCCAACCACACACACACACACACACACACACACACACACACAAACAAAGAAGTAAATAAACGGGATTTCCAACTGTTGTAAAGGAGGAGAGGTGCACTCCCTGAGGCAGCAGGGGCAATAAGGAGACAATGGGGTGCAGCCTCAGCCGCACACAGATGGAGGTACATCACCAACCAGTGGGGTAGAAGACGGCCTCGATA
Source organism: Peromyscus leucopus (assembly GCF_004664715.2). NCBI lineage: Eukaryota > Metazoa > Chordata > Mammalia > Rodentia > Cricetidae > Peromyscus > Peromyscus leucopus. The sequence continues at coordinate 88,537,678 of NC_051086.1, read as the reverse complement.
AACATCAGGACAGCTGTTCTCACAGACGGAAGGATAAAGTTAACTTCATAATTCACACCGAACACAAAAATAAGCTCCAGATGAATTAATCACCACAACAGGCAAAGCAAATAAAACTTTTAAAGTAAGATCTTTATGATTTCAAAGTAGGGTAAGCTTTCTTGAAGATCACACAAAAGTACAACCCCCAAAAGATGGCAATTATAACAATAACAGTTAAATCTAAGACTTTGTAAACAACATGAAAAAAAAATCATCTAGAAGCTATCCACAACTAACAACTCAAATCTAAAGCAAATACTGCCCTCCTCAAAAGGGAAAAACTATATAAAGTAGAAAATATGAATAGCACAACTAAAAAAATGAATAAAAGCTGTACAATGATAATGCATGGAAGAACTCTCCCGTGACTAACAGGAAAAATGCTTAACCTCGCTGTGGTAATCAGGGCAGAATGGAAATTACATTGATGAGATCAAGTTGCATTTCTTATATGAAGTTTGATATCAGCAATACAGAGTATGAGTGTTTAGAGGCCGCATTACAGGGCTGGGTGTAGCGGCACAAACCATTAGTCCCAGCATTCTGAGGCAGAGATAGCCAATCTCTGTGAATAGGTCAGCCCATTCTACAAGGTGAACTCCAGGCCAGCCTGGGCTACATAGGAAGACCCTGTCTCACACAGAAAAGAAAAAACAACCAGCTTTAACAGCAAGTGTTTGATGTACTCCAAATGCAGGCATTTCCAATGGGTTACTCTTCAGTCAATTAAAGATTTTTCTAATAAAATAATATACCTTTAAATAGGTGAGATGGTCCAGCAAGTAAAGGCACCTGCTACCAAGCCTGACAACCTGAATTCAAGACCTGGGCCCCACGAGGTGGAAGGAGAGAACTGACTCCCACAAGTTGTCCTCTACACATGCGCTATGGCACAAATGTGCACACTCATAAATAAACAAATAGATGTAAAAAATAGTATACGTTCACCTTTACACCTTCAATACTTGAAAAGAGAATAAATCCATATATCAAATACTGCTTTAAGGAATTAAACTTTATGTTCTAAAATTTACTGCACTTGATGATTCTTTTTAAATCTCTACTAAACTGATGTACAAAAGCAAGTGTATAAAAAAGATAATAATGAATAAATATCTAGCATTGCATATGCTTTCTTGAAGTGGAGACAAATAATAACACTAATACTTGATTTTTGAGTCAGGGTCTTATTCTATTGTAGCAGGCTTTCTCGGACCCCAGTCCCCAAATCATGACAGGGAGACTTATTAATTATGAATGCTTGACCTTAGTTTAGGCTTGTTTCTTGCTCGCTCTTGTAACTTTATTTAACCTGTTTCTCTTCATCTAAGTTTTGCCTCAGGGCTTTTTAACCTTTCTTTCCTTCTGTATGTCCTACTTCATGTCTGGTTGGTGGCTGCTTGGCAGGCCCCGGGTGTCTCCCTCTTTTTCTCCCTCATTTTCTCCACTTCTCAAGCCTAGACTCCTCCTCCTTATTCTCTCTGCCTGCTAGCCCCACCTATTCCTCTGCTGACTGGCTATTGGCCACTCAGCTTTTTATTAGACTAATTAGGTGCCTTAGGCAGGCAAAGCAACACATCTTTACATCGTTAAACAAATGCAGCATAAACAGATGTAACACATCTTTACAAAAGGTAATATTCCACAACATAAACAAATGTAACATATCTTTACACAGTTAAAGTAATGTTCCACAAGATCCTATAGTTCCGGCTGGCCTAGAACTCAGTACGTAAACCAGACTGGCCTCAAACATACTGAGATCCTCCTGTCTCTGTCTCCCAAGTCCTGGAATTAAAGACATACACATCAGGTACAGCACACTAACACAGTTACAATGAGAAACAGATAAAGCTCTAAGATAGGAACACAGGTTTTCAAGGCTGTGTAACAAAGTATCCTGATTTACAGCGAGAGATCAGAACCAGCTTCCCAAGTGTTCTCTGAGTAGGAGGTAAATGGTTGGAGGCAGAACTTTACGAAGAAAAGAAAGAGCCCAGCAAAGACCTTGTGGTGAGAGAAACTGCTATAGCTTCAGGGAATTGAAAGGCTTATATAACCTGAGCACAGACAGTAAAGGTGAGTGGAGAAAGAGGAGCAAACCCCCAAAGAGCCTCAGTGGTAAGCGGCCCATCTTCTCCGCAAAGATGGGACGTTGCTGAGGAGGGGTTTAAGCAGTAGAGGGCACGGGAAGAGCAAGCAGGGTGGAGAATGGGAGTGGGGAGAATGCCAGAAGGCGGCTACGTGGAAACTTCCCGTAGTTATCCAGAGCAGAGAGAGAAAAGAGGGTGGAAATGAAGGTGCAGAATGGTGAGCTGACCAGGGAAAATGATGCAGCTGACCAGGGAAAAGGATGCAGCCACGGCAGTGGATGGTTTTAGTAGTGAGCACGGCTAAAAGCAACAATACTCCCAAGGCTGCTACCTTTTCTGGGCCCCAATAAAATACCTTTAAAAATTATTTTTGTTATCCTTAGTGTGTGGGTAGGAAGACAGGGATGAAATGTACAGAGGGTAGAGCCGGGGATGTGGCAGAGGTATAGAGAAGAGGGTTGGGTAGACAGCTGAGTGGATAAAACTCTTGTCCTGCAAGTGTGAGGACCTGAGTTCAAATCCCCAGAACCACTGTAAAGCCAGATAATATGGCTCATGTCCACAATCCTGGGCAGATTCTCCAGAGGCCGGAAATCCAGCTAGCCTGGCATAAGCAAGGTGAACAACAAAAGAAACCCTGTCTGAAGGAGGGTGAATAGCAGAGACACTGGGTTCAGTGTTGTCCTTTGACCCAAACATATGATTATGCATGTGCACACACACATCATACCCACCAGGTTTCCACTGAAAGAGTGATGGTACCATTCAACGAAAAGAAAAACAGAAAAGTACCATGTAGGTGGATCCTGGCTTTAGATTTGAACAAAACTTCAAGCTGTCTTGAATTTATTTATTGATTAATTGATTGATTGATTGATTGATTGAGACAGTGTCTCTCTATGTAACCCAGTCTATCCTGGAACTCACTATGTGAACCAGGCTGGCCTCGAACTCAGAGATCCTCCTGCCTCTATCTCTGTGGGGATCAAAGGCACAGGCCCAGCCTTGTTCTTGAATTTAAATAGGCAGTTTCACCTATCAATTTGGAATTTAGAGGACAGTTCTGTGGGGGATGGGTGAAATCTTGAGAACCTCAGGCATATAGACAGTTATAGCTTTGGCTCAGAAGGGATTATGGGAGGAGATAAAACAGAGTATGGGAATTGAATGACAGGGTGGAGACAGGAGTCTGCAAGAGAAATGAGTCAAAACAGTAACAAGGCATCACAGAAACCACGGAAAAGTGTCTCCCATTGAGGATGCAAAGGTCAGGGCCAGTGGTGGTGGCGCACGCCTTTAATCCCAGCACTAGGGAGGCAGAGGCAGGTGAGTGTCTGTGAATACGAGGCCAGCCTGGTCTAAAGAGCAAATTCCAGGACAGCCAGAGCTGTTACACACACACACACACACACACACACACACACACACACACACACACACACACACAGGAAGCAATAGTCAACAATGTCAGATGCTGCTGAGACATCAAGTATGACAAGGATTGAAAAATGTGTATTAATTTTAGGGGCCAGTTTCAGTCAGACTGTGGTGGGCCACGGAGGGAGCAGGTGGTAAATAAATGGGAGACAATAAGCACAGAAAATCATCACAAGTTATTGCTGTGAAATAAAAGTGATGTGTGGGGGCAGAGGGAGGGTTTGTTTAAGACAAGAGAAGCTCCAATATGTTCCAAAACAACTGATGATTCAGAAGAGGGGCTCCTGAGGAGGCAAAAATAGACCCTGAGGTACATTTGGAAGGGCCAGCCTGAGATAAATGGGGGATTATAAGAAAAGGAAGAGAAAGAGATGGAGCTAGACTGATGACCTCTAAGGTCTCTTTGGAACTCTAGAATCTCATGACCTACAATTCTCTTTAGACAGGGCATTTTCATATGTGCATGCATGAATGTAAACCTATTCAAATACTCAGGGGTAAGTGAATCGGTCAAGCACCTCTTCAGTCTGTAATGACGCAGTTAATGTCCCCAGGTTTTTGATCAGTGTAATCTCTGGGCCAGATCCATCCATCAGAGCTCTTAGCTCTAATGCATACTGCAATAACAGCAGTGACCTGGTCCCATCTCCCCTCCCCAACCCCATCCTTACAAGCGTAAGGAAGAAGTAAAATGTAAACCCCTGACACTACAGCACTGCCTGCTGCATTCGAAGCGACTGTCAATTAGGAAAACAGAACGTGACACCCCGAATCCATCTGCACTTCGGGCTAAAGACACTGCAGTTTCACTCGACAGTTGACAGGTTTCTCCCCAGAGGATGGTCTGAGGTTAACCCTAAAAGTCATCTGCAGCCCATTCCTCTTTTCAAAACGTCATTCATCTAGGACATCATTCATTTAAGAAGAACGAGAAACGGGTTCCCACACCCTCGCCCTGACTGCAGCAGACTACACCCCGCGGTTATCCAGCAGTGCCACCTCAGAAACCCTCGGAGGGACGCGGAGGACACTCAGTGCTCGCCAGAGGGGGCTCGAGTGGTCACCACCCTCAGGATGCCTGGAGGACCAGGGAAACGAGCCCCAGGGGATGGCAAGGGAGGTGCGGGAGACCCGGGAGACCAGGAGACAACCCTCGGGGAGGACAGAGTTTCTGAGCAGAGCTAATCCCCTGCCGCAGCTGCCGCGTCTCGCCTCCAGCCCTACTCTGATCTCTCCTCTTTCAGTGCTCCCCGGGGCTCAGCCTCGCGTCCCCTCCGCGGAGCCCGCGTGGGCCTCGCAGCGGTCGCGAACCCCGCGATGCCGCCGCGAGCTGGGGCTGCCCGGCCGCCACTCACCCGGCCCGCCATCTTCGCGGACACGTCCGGTTCCGAGGCTGCAGCTCCGCACTCGGCTGAGCCCGCCCCCGCCGCGCGCGTGCCCGCCAGCAGCCCGCCCTCGCGCAGGCGCGCAGCCGCCGGGAGGCCGCGCCCGCGCCCGGCCGCGTCCCCGGCGCCCTTCCCCAGCCCGTGCGCGCGCGCGCGCAGGCCGAGCGGCGCCATTTTGGCTGGAAGACAAGCTGGCATCAGCCTCGCTGCCCCCCTGTCTCCACGGAAGCCGGGGCCGTCGGCCACGTGGCCTTTAAGGGCCTTTTAGCTTTGTGCTTCCAGGCCTCTTAAAAGGGAATGCGCCGAGAAAACCCTGCGTGGGTACTGGTCTCTCCCCCAAGGAAGGGCCAGAGCCAGAAGCTGGTTCGGAATTCGGATTCTGTTCGAATCCAGGTTTTTCTTTTGCAGGAGCATTTGTTCCGAAAGTGAATCATAATTATATATTTGTTAGCTTCATGGCTCAGTAATTTCAGTTGTAAGCACAATTTATATCTCTAGTAATCTTTTTCCCAGTATTGTTTCATTTTTAGAGTGTTCTGCAAATAAAGTTCAGTCTGTGTATGAGGGGTTATGTGTGTGCACGTGTGTGTTTAGGCCAGAAGATACCAAGATGTCTTCTTCAATCACTTGTCCACCTTATTTTTTCAAGATAAGATCTCTCACCCACCACGTAGGCTTGGATGGCCAGCAATTCCCAGGGACTCCTGTCTCTCCCTCCTCAGGACTGTTACAAATACCTGTTGCCATGCTCGTGGATGCCAGGCGTCCTAACTGAGCTCTTCACTTGCTGAGAAAGCATCTTACTTAACATTGCCTTCTCCCCAAACCGAGTTCAGTCTTTTAACCTCCATGTTGCCTTCCTTCATGACATCTCTTCACTGGAATCTCAAAAAGGTCTAACTTGAGGCTGCAGGAAGAAAGATTCTGTATCAGATGCTTTAAATCCCCTTGTTAATATTTCTTTTCACATTTGCCTGAGACGATAAGGAATATTACAGCTTAACTTTAATTTCTTATTGAAGAAAATGAAGATACGGCCATATGGCCTCCCCACGGTAAGGCTGAGAAAGGTTTTATTGTAGATATCAGGGAGAACACAGCCAGAGGCATCTGAAGAGTCCAGACTGAACATGGCCAGCAGGGTAGGATGGGCTATGAGAGAGGGGTCGGGAGAACAACGGAGGAAGAGAAGATAGAGATGATGGGACCAGAAGAGAGAGAAGAACCAAGAGGCCAAGAATGGGGCCAAGAGAGAATGTAGCCAAAATGGCTGAGTTGTATGGGAATTTGAAGCTGGGGGAAGGGAAGGGAAGCCCAGCACTGGGTTTGAGAGGTTTATGGTGGGGAGTGAGGTGAGAAATGCTGGGAGGAGCCACAGGTACTGAGTGGGACTTGTCCGGGTTTCTTTGGAACCTGCCATTTATAATAATGAGGGGGGGGGAGGAATTTTTATCCAATAGGAAAGAAAATAAGCGAAGAATTAAAGCTCAGCATTAATAGGGTTTCTGCCTCTCGCACCTCCATAACAAGTCTTTCTGCCGACGCAGTAAGTCAGATCAAGTCGATTGAAAAAGTACGACAGGTTTATTTGAGCAAAGCAACTCCCAGAGATGGAGACTGGAGAAGCCCCGCCCACAAACAAAGGCAGGGAGACTGCAGAGGATGTAGTAGGATCTGGCATGTCTGCCCCAAGCTGGGTTTGTGCCCAAGTATGGTCAAAAGATGAGCACTTTAGGTAGGTTTTGGGGCAGCTGGCAACTTCAGGGGAGGAAACTGTTGTCGCTGACAAGAATTTGGAACTAGGCTTTTTGGTGCCTTCCCTTTATTTAGAAATTCTCTGAGTGGATGGGGTTTGGAGAGGTGGGAATGGGGTTCCTCATACCACGCAGGAGTGAGCTGAGTGGAACAAGCATGTTTAGCAACTTAAAATTAAGAACTGATAAAAATCAAGCCAGGTGTAGTGTTGATCACCTTTAATCCCAGCACTCGAGAGGCAGAGGCAGGCGGATCTCTGTGAGCTTGAGGCCAGCCTGGTCTACAGAGTGAGATCCAGGACAGCAGAGCTACTTAATGAGAACTTGTCATGGGGGGCAGGGACAGCAAAAAGAAATAATAAAATCAAAGTGTGAGCTCAAGATGAACCAAGGACAGAAGAAAGTATGCATGTGGATCTCATGAACTCCTGCTGGATCTGAGCCCCTGGAGCTATATAGGCTGGGCAGCTCAGATATGGTAACTAAGTCATGAGTGGCCTCGGGGGTTATGAGGAAGGGGAGGAAAACAGTTGGACTCTGATGTCAACTTGGCAAAAAGCTGTTTAGGGACAAAAAAGAAAAGAAAAATATCCTAGATGAAATGAAGCTCTGGGAGGCTTCCTTGTCCTTCTCTGTTACTCCCCTGCTGTGGCCTTTCTGAACCTCAGCCCTCCTAATAGAAACTGAGAAGCACAGATGGATAAACTTAGTGAACACCTCTTACTTTTTTTTTTTTTATTGTTGTTACTTTGAATTCAAACCTATACATTACAGTGATTTTGTCCAATTACCAGATCCAGAAGACACTGGCTCTCAGCTCAAAGATCTAACGTCACGTTTCAGGCTGATGTTCATACATCTCTGCCACTGGCCTGTTTGTCTTGCTTTGCTCAGTAAAAGAATCACAAGGGGACATTTCTTCCATGTCTTCAACAAGGGCAAATGCTTTTCATCTTGGAAGGCCCAGCCTGCCTGCCTATGAGTGGTTAAAAACTAAAAACAGAGCCTGCACCCAGCCCTGCAGGATCTACCAGTGATGCTTCAGGCAAACACAGTTTGTTCTTTCAACCGGAGGGGAAGAACTCGGAGACCTTGTTCCAGATTGTCTCTGCAGCCCATCTGTGCCTTGCTCTGGCTCATGTTCAAGGTCATCCTAGAAACAGCAAAGAGCTAATGCCGCATTACCTTCTCAACAGCCCTTACAGTGGTAGTCGATAGTAACAAATATCTTTGCCACCTCTGGTTCACTCTCTCTAGTTGCAGGTTGCTCACTTCATGCAGCCTTGGAAGGATGACCAGACCAGGGCTGGCCCTGGCGTGAGCAAAGAACCCAGGTTCAATCAGATTCACTCCCAAACAACTGGCAAGGCCATCCTCTAGTTCTCCAGCGCTCTGGAGGTTGCCTCTCTTCTGCCTTCTGCAAAATGTGATTGTCCCCTTTGCCTGGATTTGTCTAAGTCACACACACACACACATTCACTCACAAAATCAAAACCCTACTTCCCCTCAGCTCTCCATTGATCTCTGAAATTCTCTTCATGTGTTTTCCTTTTACAGTGAGAACACAGGTAAGAAAACGATCCAAATGTTTTAAAGGTTCACTAAAATGGAGATGACCAACCTCACTTTCTACAGGCTGGAGGTCTTTTTAGGGAGCCAGGAGAAAGAGTTAAGAATAGGATCAGAGACAGAAGGAACCTGAAAGATGGGGAAATGTTCTGGTTTGCTTTGATTGCTGTGATGAAACACTCAACCAGAAGCAACTTGGGAAGGGAAGGGTTTATTTCCGCTTACAGATTACAGTCTATCATCGAAGGATGTCAAGGCAGGAACTCAAGGCAGAAACCAAAGCAGAGATCTCAAGGGAAGGCTGCTTATAGGCTTGCTCTCCATGGATCACTTGGCTTATTCTCTTATACAATCCAGAACTACCTGCCGAGGGGATGGCATTGCCCAGAGTGGGCTGGACCTTCTCTCATCAATCATTAATCAAAAGACTGCCCCTTGGCCGGGCGGTGGTGGCGCACGCCTTTAATCCCAGCACTTGGGAGGCAGAGCCAGGTGGATCTCTGTGAGTTCGAGGCCAGCCTGGGCTACCAAGTGAGTTCCAGGAAAGGCGCAAAGCTACACAGAGAAACCCTGTCTCAAAAAACAAAAAAACAAAAACAAAAACAAAAAGACTGCCCCACAGACGCGCTCACAAGGCTAATCTAATAGAGGAAATCCCTCAGTTGAGATTCTCTTTTCCCAAGTGACTCCAGTTTGTGTTGAGTTGATGAGGTTAGTCATCTCCATTTTAGTGAACCTTTAAAACATTTGGATCGTTTTCTTACCTGTGTTCTCACTAATCACACTAATGGGCACAGTAAAGAAGATGTTAATAAAAGACATAAAAACAGTTGGGCATGGTGGCATATGCCTTTAATTCCAGCACACAGGAGGCAGACACAGGCAGGTTTCTGTGAGTTCAAAGTGAGCCTGTTCTACATAGTGAGTTCCAGGACAGCCAGAGCTACATAGTGAGACCCTGTTTCAAAACAAAACAAAACAAAAAACAGAAAAATCCAGGATAAAGGACAGTGAGGCACAAGACGGGCAGGGTTTGACCACAGTCATCTCTTGCTGAACATAACTACTTGTGAGCCAGTGTGAGAGTGTGTTTTATATGTTTAGGCCATGGCATCCAAATACTTGCTCAAACACTACCCTAGGCTCTCCATGACAGTGCTTTTGGGGTGAGAGTTACATTTAAACCCGTGGAGTTTGAATGCAAAGATCGCCCTCCACAGTGTTGGTAGGCCTCATCCAATCAGTGGTTGGTCCTGGACAGAATAAAAGGCCAGCCCCCAAGTGTTTGTTTGAGTGCCTACCTTAATTTAGCTATGCCATGATTTTATTTATGATAAAATAATCTAATGTTTTTAAAGCCCTACCTTGTTAGATGTGGTGGCCCACACCTTTAATCAAAGCAGAAGCAGGCAGATCTCTGAGTTTGAGGCTAGCCTGGTCTACGTAATGAATTCTAAGCAAAGCAGGGCTATGCTTCTCAAAAATAAAAATAAACAGAAAAAAAACAAAACAAACAACAAACAAACAAAACCACTCCCACCTCTTTTAGACCAGGAGAAAATTCAGATGACTGCTGCACTAGATCTTCAACTTTGCCTTGGGATACCCAAGGCACTCCAGCCTGTCCTGTGACACTTGACTTTGGACTTGCCAAACCCATTACATCAGCCAACCATAACCTCTTCCTAGCTGCACTCACAACCTTTCAGGCCTGTTTCTCTGAAGAACTCTCTAGAGTAGAGTAAGTCTCTTGTCAGTGAGGGACACAGAAGTAATTCCAGAGATTACCCCGTGGCACTTGCTTTTCGGCAGGTCACCAATCTAATGACAACCGTGGCTCATGGATAAACGTTTATGTCCCAATGGCGGCTCCACATAAGGCCTAGTAAGCAGTTCAGTTAGGTTGAGGAAGGTTTTGGTGACAAAGACCTTTTGATGGTCCTAGTGGTGAGTTCATTTCACTGGGAGAAAGAACTTCCTCCTATGCCCTGAGGAGGTGGGGTAGGTAATGTCAACAACAGGACTTGAGCTGACTCATTGGGATACAGTTGGCTTACCACGCTACATTTTGGGTGGTTTTGTTTTTTGCCATGCTGTAGTTTGATACTTCTTACCCTAACAGGAGGGGGAAGTACCTTTGCTTTGTGGAAACTGTAGGCTTAGAGAAATGGTTTTGGGGACAGAGATTAGGGTCACAGGAGGGTGTGGGTTTCAAAGGTCTTCCAGATGGTTTGTATGCAGATGATTCAGAAACCATTCTGTTTGGCAAATTCTCCACTGCGTTTTCATTTTCAGAGGCATCTGCAGAGGATCGGAGAGCCCAGGATCGGAGAATGTCTCGCTGGTGTCATTGTGTAGCAAAGGCAATCTTCAGAGTTCCTTTTACATCCTTCCCTCTGGGCCTTCCATCTTTCCCAAAATTATTCCATGTCGGTAACCTAATGTACTTGTAGGTGCAATTTAAAAGGATACCGCCGGGAAAAGTGGCTTCATGGAGGAAACAAAGCAAATGGCAAAATGGCAGAGACTGTGACACTGTGTAGGCAGACAGCCTTATGCTTGTCGTGCCAATCCTAACCCACGGGTCAGCCCACCCCGGGAACAGCTTCACAGCCCCATCACAGCCAGGCTTGGGATGATGCAGCCGCCATCTGTCTGTTTTCTGTCAGTGAGACCTGCTTCCTGAAATGATGCACACAGGGCTAGCAAGGGAACAAATGGAGAGAGGCTGTGGACTTTGTAAAGGAAAGAACCGGTTGATGCAATGCGGCATTCCAGCTGTGCGGGGATGGGCTGGGGACAGGGAGGGCGGCTTTCAAAGGAATGGCGGTTTGCTCTTTGACAGATAAAGACAAACACCTAAAATCACAAAAATCAATCCATTCTGGAAAGTCTGAGTGGGCAGGATCCATGACAGGCTTCTCCGTGGAAGGGAAGGGCTGTTGCTATGGAAACCAGATGATCCTTTTCTGCGATCGGAGTCCCAGTGCACTTACTTGCCATGCTGCCTGTCTGTACATCCACAGTGTGGGGCCAGGAAGCTGCCTGCATCTCTTTCAAGGGAGTGTTTAGATATCAGTCTCCCGATGCTTTCCTTCATCTGGGTCAGTCTCCGGGGAGGGGCTGAGTCACTCCGAACCTCAGGAGCTTACCTCTTGCTGTGAGCTGGGATAACAGCACTGACTGTAATGGTTCTCAGTAGACTCCTAGGGGCAAGTGGAGATGTGTCTTAAGGTTTTACCGAAGGGGTGCATGTCCTGTAGAGCTGTTTCTAGAACAGAGACAGGGTATAGAGGGGCTTCTCGAAAGGCAGAAGACAATCATTATGGAGAATAGTGCTTGGAGAAGGGTAGTTTGGATACACTACCTGTTTTGCTCTTCTTTTGTTTGCTGTTGTTTTGTTTTGGTGCGGAAGAGCAAACCCAGGACTTCATATGTGCTACGTAAGCACGGGACCACTGACCTACATCTATTACTTGGCTTTCAAACTCTCTAAGCTCTAATGTTGTATGTAAGAATGAGAGAATTGGGGCTGGAGAGATGGCTCAGAGCTCAAGAGTACTGGTTGCTCTTCCAGATGTCCTGAGTTCAATTCCCAGCAAGCACATCACGGCTCACAACCATCTATAATGAGATTTGGTGCCCTCTTCTGGTGTACAGGCAGACATGCAGGCAGAACACTGTATACATAATAAATAAATAAATAAAAAGCAGAGAATTACCCAGAGAACCTTTGCACTCAGTAGCTGATCCAGCAGACAGGTGGTTGAGCTAGTGTCTATACCATTTCTTCAGTTATTACAACTAAGACATTGCATTGATTATTTTTTCTCATTGTGGTGACAGAACCCCTGACAAAAGCGAGTTAAGAAAGGACATGTCAATTTGGCTCGCAGTTTAAGGGACACAGTCTACCATGGTGGGGACAGCATGGCAGCAAGCCTATGAGGCTGCTTACTGCTCACTTGGGAGCTGCAGTCAGGAAGCAGAGAGATGAATGTTGGCGCCCAGATGTCTTCTTCCTTTTTTCCTTTATATTCACTGTCTTCGTTAGGATTACCATTGCTGTGATGAAATACCATGACCAGAAGCAACTTGGGGAGGAAAGGCTTTATTTCACTCACAGTCCATCATCAAGAGCAGTGAGGGCAGGAACTTAAGCAGGGTAGAAACCTGGAGGCAGGAGCTGATGCAGAGGCCATGGAGGGGTGCTGGCTTGCTTCCCATGGCTTGCTCAGCCTGCTTCCTTGTAGAACTCAGGACCACCAGTCCAGGGGTAGCCCCACCTAGAATGGCTGAGCCCTTTCCCACCAATCACTCATTAAGAAAATGTCCTACAGGCTTGCCTATAGTCCAATCTTAAGGAGACATTTTCTCAGTTGAGGCTCCCTCCTCTCTGATGACTCAGCTGTGTCAAGCTGACATAAAACAAGCTAGCATATTCATCATCCCAGAATCCCACATTCAGGGTGTGTCTTACCTTCTTAGTCCTCTCTGGAAACATCCTCTGAGATAAGCTCAGAGGTGGGTTTCCTAGGTGATGCCAAATCCAGTCATGTTGACAATGAAGAGTTTTTTTTTGTTTTTTCTTTTTTTGGTGCTGAAAATGGAACCCAGAGCCTTACATATAATTGGCAGGGGCTCCACCACTGAGCTACATGCACCCTCGGCCCAATTAACAGAGTTTAAAGTCTGACCCGAAGTGGAGAGCCTTCCTCAATAACACATTCCTAGTGTGAAACTTTCTTCCTCTTTCTTAAGAGCACATTGTGTTTTTTTATGCTTTGTAAGCAGCTGATTGACAGGAAGTGTTTTATTAGGAGAAATGCTTCTGCCACCACATCAATGTCACCACAAACATTTCATGCTTATGGTAACCTACCTTTCTATCTTTCTTTCCTCTTTTGTGTATGTTCTGTGAATGGAATCCAGACTTTGCACATGACAGAAAACACTCTACCACTAAGCTACATCCTTAGTTCTCTTTACTTAAAAAAAGGGGGGAGTGAGGATTTAGCTCAGTGGTAGAGCACCTGCCTAGCAAGCGCAAGGCCCTGGGTTCGGTCCTCAGCTCCAGGGTGGGGGGGAGGGGGGGAGATGAGTTTCCTATTATAAAATCAGCACACAATTTTACTCTTAAATACTTTTTAAAAATCATAATGAATCCCATTACTGGTACTTTAGGCCTATTTTCTTCTAGCCTTCCCCACTCCACATCAGTCAAGAACATCATTAAACAACTAACTATACTGTTGCTATAATTCATATCTAGAATGTCTCCCCCACCCCAAGGCCCAAATGTTAAAGGCTTTATCCCCAGCCTGCGGTGCTGTTGGGCAGTTGTGGAACCTTTGAGCTGTAGGACCACATGGGAAGTCTTAAGGAGGTGCTCTAGGTGAAGATTACAACTCTGTGTTGTAGTTTCCTCTCCGCTACTATGATTGAAACATTCTGACCAAAAGCAACTTAGGACAGAAAAAAATTTATTTAGCTTACACTTCCAGGTCACAGTTTATCATTGACAGAAGTAAGGACAAGCACCTCAAAGCAGGGCTCTTTGTTATGCCACACAGCATGATCTCTAACCAGGGAACTCACTCACAGCTCCGGAAGTGCAGCAGAGATGTCGGAGGAATGCTGTGGCTTGCTTGAATTCTCATGCATAGTGTGTTGGATCCTTCCACATCAGTTAACAATCAAGACAAAACCCCACAGACATGCCCACATGTTGATCTGGTCTGGGGGAACCCCTCAATTGAGATTCTATCTCAGGTGAATTTAGGCTGTGTCAAATTGACAGTTGAAAGTAACTAGGGCATTTACTCTGTATGTGTGTTTGTGTGTGTGAATGTGTGAGTGTGTGTGCATGTGTCTTCCCAGCTATGACAAACAGGTTTTTTTTCACCATGACATTCCTCTATGATGCCACCACAGTCCAAAACAATGGGGTTAGTCAACCATGGACTAAATGAAACAGTGAGACAAAATAAGTCTTTTCTCTTTTTAAGTCAATTATCTCAGCTACTCTGTTATAGTAATGGAAACAGGCCGGGCGGTGGTGGCGCACGCCTTTAATCCAGCACTGGAGCAGAGCAGGTGGATCTCTGTGAGTCGAGCACTGGCTACAACTGAGCTCCAGAAAGGCGCAAAGCTACGCAGAGAAACCCTGGCTCGAAAAACCAAAAAAAAAAAAAAAAAAAAAAAAAAAAAAAAAAAAAAAAAAAAAAAAAATTTAGTAATAAACAGACTAATGTATATGCATATACATATATATATATGTACACACATATGTATATATGTGTAGAGATGTAGCTCAGCTCTTGCCTAGCCTGAGCAAGGCTCTGGGCTTGATCCCTAACCCCATAAAAAAAAAAGCAAGCAAGCAAGAAAGTATATATAATATATACAAAACACACGCTTTCATGATTCCAATGGTTCCGTAATTGAATTTCAAGTGGACAGGGATGTTGTTTTAAATATTTATTTTTATTTGTGTGCATGCATGTGTGCATGTATGCCACATAAGGAAGCCAGAGAAGGGTATCAGATCCCCCGGAACTGGAGTTACAGGAGGTTGTGAGCCACCTGACATGGGTTCTAGGAACCAAACTGGAGTCCTCCACAAGAGTAGGAAGTGCTCTAAACTTAGGAGCTCTCTCTCCAGCTCCCCTCCCTGAACATGATTTTTTTAAAAAAATGGTCATTTTTAGAGTGCTTCTAGGTTCACAGGAAAACTGAGAGGAAGGTGTAAAGATCTCCCATGTTCTCCGGGCGGTGGCGGTGGTGGCGCACGCCTTTAATCCCAGCACTGGGGAGGCAGAGGCAGGTGGATCTCTGTAAGTTTGAGACTAGCCTGGACTACAGAGTGAGATCCAGGAGAGGCTCCAAAGCTACACAGAGAAACCCTGTCTTAAAAAACAAACAAACAAACAAACAAATCTCCCATGTTCTCCTGCTCCCCTTTCTGACATCCTCTCCAGAGACCAGTCCCCATGAGAGGCACAGCATAACCAAACAATGGCCAGGGAAGTCTTGGTTTGTGCATTTCCTGGGCTTAGACACCTGTACAATGGCACTGCCCATCATGATTACCATATGGAATACTTTTGCTTTTCTAAAAGTGCACTGTGCTCACCTCTTCATCCCTCCTTCCCTACTAAGTCCTTGAAACCCTTAGTGTTTTTACTGCCTAATATATATTAAGCTTTTTCTGACTGGCTCCTTTCACTTAGTAATGTACAATTAAGGTCTCTTCATGCTTTCGATAGTTGGTTCTTTTTTAGCTCCTGATCAATAAATCGCTCGTTAACTGATGTACGAAGGTATCTAGATTGTGAGCTACGCTAGGGGACTGAAGCCGTCACACAAGCTTGTCTGGTAGTGCCCTCTCTGACACAGCCAGAGCGCCCTCAGCTACCGCGATATACCTCGGGAAAAAAACTACGCAACATCGCCAGGCTTTCCTAAGCATTTTAACTAAACAACTTGGTATTATTTAGAGGAGCGAGTAATGTAAAGCATTGCTCAAGAAATGCGCGCTGCAGCTCTGGGACACCAGGAAGGTGTTGGTGACTACGTTTCTCCCAACTGTTGAAAGTCTGTGTACAAGAACAGTGGCAGTCTAGCTTCATACTAAATAGGAAATCTTCTTTATGTCTAATTTCGATGTTGATATCTGGGTATTTCCGACCATGAACTCTGCTCCAAACTAGTTTCTACTTTTAGCTCAACCGCAGCAAATTTCCTTAAATATCTCTGTGCGCCTGGCCCCGCCCATATAGCAGTACTGGGTTGGTCAGAATGCTCCCGGGGTTAGTTCAATCCCGGAGAATTCCCGGAGTTGATTGGCGGGGCAAATCGGAACTTTTTCTGCCTTTCTGATTGGTTGTTTATAGTCTTGGGGGTGGGGCACGTGGGCGCGGCTCGCCCGGATGCGGTGAGCTCCTATTGGAAGTTGAAACCGGCATTTCCAGAGCTTGGTGCTGTCGCCTAGGTCGCGGGGGTCGGGCCTCCGCGCTCCTAGCCTTTGTTGTCCTTTCCATTGGTCAGATTTCCTATCACTCAAGAAACCTCGAGGTCATTGGCTCAAGGGCTCCCAGGAGGCGATGGCTGATTGGCTGGTTGCTGTTCCCACCCCCAACCAGTCGCCATTTTATTGAGGCGAGCTGAGTTCTTCAAGGAGGCCGGGCCGAGTAGCGGTTTCGGGACTGGCTTTGTGGAGGCGATCCCTGCGGAGACAGGTGAGTCGCGGGCTGCAAGGGAGGACAGTGGGGCTCGAGGCTCGGTTGATTTCCCGCGTGTCAGTGGGCAGGACACCGGGGAGCGGCGGCGGCGGCAGCCTTCGGAAAGGGGGCTGGGTCCACTGGGTTCCCCGCCTCTGTCGGGCCGGGCGGCGCGGCGCGGATTGACGCTCGGCGGGCTCTGCGGCGGCGCCGCGGTCCGCTGTCCCGAGGGAGCGGCCTGGTGGCCGCGGCAGACAGAGCCCTCGCCGGGCCCAGGTTCACGGCGCGCGCGACCGGTCGCCCCTGCGCGCGCTCATCTTGGCTGGAGCTGTCGCTCGTGCCCTTGAGGGTTCACTCCCATTGTCACTTAGGATTTTCCTCCGCGGACGTTTGGGAAAGGGCACTAGGGTTGATGGATCTTACTCCAGAGGGTCCCTCTGCCCACCGTGCAGCCTAAGACCTCGGCTATCGGAGCAGGGAGACAAACGAAGGGAAACGAGCGGGACAACCGCGAGTGCGCTGTGCGGTGACAAGGAGAATCTGGCACAGGGCCTCCAGGGCCCTGGAAGCAGGGGGTTCCTCCCTTTCCTCCCAATGAATGGTCCTTTGAGTTTCCTGGTCTATGGCACTTCTTCCCCCACCCCCGGAAACATGAAAGGAATCTAGGAATTTTGAATGCGTCAAAGGTACTGGACGGTTTTTAGAGTCTGACAGACCTGCGAATGAGGAAAGTAGTCATTCTTTCTTTGATCATTTGGCTCTCAGGTGTGTACAGGAGAAATGTGCTCACCGTCTTTCATGGTAGAATGGAGCAGTGTGTACTTGGCCATAGTCCATGATATTAAACCGTTGTAGGAACTGTTGACTTTCAAAGGTGGGACTTCTAGATTTGGCCACCCACCCCTCTGAGTCACTAGAATCTGGATGAATGGCTGTCCTTCACACACACACACACACACACACACACACACACACACACACACACACACACACACCAATAAAGCTTTCCTTGGCGAACAATTTGAAAAGGAAAACCAAAACCATAGTTTCTGGAATAAAGGATATTGTGGTGGTTTATTTTGTTTGGGTTTTGGGACTTTAGCCAGCCCTAGAATGTTGTTTTGAACAGTCATTGTTGATCAGAGTGTATTGGGTGTGCACATAGTTCTGCTTTTAAGTCTTTGAAGTACCATACCATTCAAATAGGCTGATCTGTTAAGAAGAAGGCAAACTTTCCACAAAAACTCACCTGACTTCATTGCTTTGTCAGGTAACCTGCCAGATACTCTATTGAAAAGGAAAACTATTGAGGCTTAAGCTGTTAGAAGTCAACAGAATGATTACCTTCTAGGGAGGGGCCACAGGGAGGATCTGGTCTACTATTTCCTTGACCTGGTTACAGTAGTTGTCTTTGGTTCATGAACATTCATGGACCTTCACAGTCAACCATATTTGTATCTGTTCATAAATTTTAAGAAGATGGTCAATACCATTGAACACTGGATGCTAAAATACTCCCTCAGCCTGCCTACTTGATGTGTGTCACTTGGTATCTGCAACTCTGAAACTTTCTAGTCCTTCTCTGGGTGTTGGTATTGTCTGCCAGCCAAGGGCAAGTGTACTTTCCTAGGGATATCGATATTTTACCTGCCTTATGTTGTGGAGAACAGGGTGTCTGCTTCTTACATTTTCGTTTCAGATGGGCTCAGAAGAAAGTCTAGTTGTTTGTTGTGGCATTTCTTCCATGCTTAAGATGACTAAAGGCTGCCACCATAACATGGCGCTGAGGCTGGGCTTCTCACATCCACTTGGATGCTGCAGTGGAAAGTCCAGTTTTCTGGCAGAGCATCAGAGGATGGCTTAGTGGAGCCTCCTTTGAAAACAGACACTTCTTACTGGCAAGCTGCACGTAACTTTTCCTAGGAATCACTACTAAGTGTGCCATGTATTTTGTGTGTGTTGCAATATATGTGTGTGTGTGTGTGTGTGTGTGTGTGTGTGTGTGTGTGTGTGTATCAAAGAATAACTGTTCAACTTGCTTTTCATTCAGGTTACAGAATTCATCTACAATGGGGAATGTTTTTGAAAAACTGTTTAAAAGCCTATTTGGAAAAAAGGAAATGCGTATTCTTATGGTGGGCTTGGATGCAGCTGGCAAAACCACCATTTTGTACAAATTGAAGCTGGGAGAGATTGTGACAACCATCCCTACCATAGGTATGTCCCTGACTGTGGCCTTGCCAGTTCATAGTTTAGCACATTATACTTTGTGTTGCTTTTCCACAATCTTTATTTGCATGTGTGTGTGTCATATGTGTGTATGCATGTCTATATCAGGTGTTTTCTCTATCACTTTCCATCGTATTTTTTGAGACAGAGCCTCTTCACTGAACCCAGAGCTTGCCATTTTGACAAGGCTGTCTGTCTGTTAAGCTTGCGGATCTTCCTGTACGACCACCCTCCACCCTCCACCCCTACCTTCCTGCAGCACTGGTTACAGATGTGTGCCATTAGAATAGCCCATCGCTTTTTTTGATTTTTTGAGACAGGGTCTCTCTGTGAAGCCCCGGCTGTCCTGGAACTCACTTTGTAGACCAGGTTGGCCTCAAACTCAGAGATCTGTCCGCCTCTGCCTCCCGAGTGCTGGGATTAAAGGTGTGCACCACCACTGCCCAGCAGGCTTTTATGTGTGAGCTGGGATCTGAACTCAGGTCCTCATTCTTAATCGGCAAGCAGTTAGCCCTCTGAGCCATTACTCCAGACCCCGATGTGCTTCTTATATTGCATATTAACCCAGGTCCTCTGGAAGAGCAGCCAGTGCTCTAACCACTGAGCATCTCTTCAGCCCTGTCTTACATATTTGCAAACATGTACTTCATTTCCTTGCAGTCAGTCTGGAAGAAGGCTTCCCGAGAGACGTGAACATTTAATGTGTATATCCAGGTTACCAGACTAGTCTCCAAAAAAGGTTGTGCCACTAGCAGTGAAAAGTGGAACTCTGCCATCTGATAGGGAGAAAACACTGACTTCTATTGGGATTGTTTTTATTGTAGATGAATAAATCAAAATGTCTCCCTTTGCTCCTTGGTTTGTTTTTATTTTTATTATTCAGTTGTTTTTTTGTTGTGATGTTTACTCTCTTACTAACTTGAAGAAGTACAGTCTGGATCATGAACAACTCTTGTCAGGAGCTTATTTTCCAGTTGATAAATTTGTCTTTCAACCTTGTTTTTTGCTATGTTAACATAGGGAAATTTTAAATTATTAGAAAACCAAATTTATGTTTCTTTTCTTTCTGAGTTTTATGGTATCTTTAGACAATTCTTTTTAAGATCATAAAAATACTTGCTGGTATTTTTTTTTTTTTTTACTAACTTTACAAGGTTTACATTTTTCATTTAAAAAAATTAAATAAGAGACTAGAGAGATGGCTCAGCATTTGAGAGCACTTGCTGATCATGCAGAAGATCCAGGTTCAGTTCCTAGTATCTAGATGATGGCTCACAGCCATTTCTAACAGGGGATCCATAACCTTTTCTGTCCTCCTTGGGTACCAGATGCAAATGTGGCACACATATATACATGCCAACAAAACATTCATGCACATAAAATAAGAGTAAGTGAAGTTTTTTGAAGAATAGATAATGTGACTGTTAGCTAGGTATTGGACTTTCAAGAGTGGAGAGTTGTCCAACAGCATTACTGAATAACTTTCCCATGTAACGTGAAATGCCTTATTGCATACTAAATTGTCATTCAGAAGTGTCTTTCTACACCATTTCCTGTTATATTTGTTTGAACTTTATTCAAATATTATTAGAAAGAATTCATTACTCATTTTCAGAAATTTTCTTGACTTTAGAAGAGCAAATAAGAAGTCATAGAAGGGGCTGGAGAGATGGCTCAGAGGTTAAGAGCACTGGCTGTTCTTCCAGAGGTCATGAGTTCAATTCCCAGCAACCACATGGTGGCTTACAACCATCTGTAATGAGATCTGATGCACTCTTCTGACCTGCAGGTGTATATGCAGACAGAACACTGTATACATAATAAATAAATAAATCTTAAAAAAAAAACTTAAAAAAAAAAAAGAAGCCATAGAAGGTAAAGATGTGGAGTTAATAGGAATACATGGGGTTTTAATGAGGCATTGCCCAGGCTGCCTTTGAACTCTTTAGGTAGCTGAAGATCTCCTTGAACTCCTGATCAGTCTTCATCTGTCTGAAGTGCTGGGATTACAGGATGTGTTACCACACCCAGCTTACATGTATTTTTTAAGATGTGAAATATGAAGTACACAGGCATACATATTTGAAGTACATATGTCCATACACATAAGGACAGGCTGGAGATGACTCAGATAGAGGAGAGATTAGCAATGTGTACAAGTCTTCAGACTGTCTGGGTAGGTTGAATCCAGTATATAGATGGAGGAAATTGTCATCACATATTCAGTGTTCTAAGGTGGAGGGTGAGAAGCATGGGGAAGAAGTAAGTACATTGTTTTGTTTTGTTTGAGACAGGGTTTCTCTGTGTAGTTTTGGTGCCTGTCCTGGATCTCTGTAGACCAGACTGGCCTCGAACTCACAGAGATCCGCCTGCCTCTACCTCCCAAGTGCGCCATCACCACCTGGCAAGTAAGTACATTTTTACACCGTGTGGTGGGAAGTGGAAGTCATTTCTGTGGATGGCTCTCTTTGTTCAGAAGTTCCTGGAAGGTCTTCTGATAGAGAAGCAGAGCTGGGAGGTTGCTGCTTAGATGGGTGGTTGGTGGTGGGTGGTCAGAGGAGTTTAGAGACACCAGTCACAGTGAATGACAGAGTGAGAACTTTCTCCTTGTGATCTACAGCTCTGTGGTTTACAAGCGCTTTATAAGTTAACAGTACTATCCAAGTGTTAATTGAACTTACTTTGAATTGTTGGACCAACGAAAATCATACTGAAAAGTGTTTCTAACATCTCTACTTAGGTTTCAACGTGGAGACTGTGGAATATAAAAATATCAGCTTCACGGTCTGGGATGTTGGTGGCCAGGACAAAATCAGACCTTTGTGGCGACATTACTTCCAGAACACTCAAGGTAAAGATTGGAAGCGTATGTACTGAATGTGTCTGAAGATGGGAACTTGCGATGCCTTCTGGCACTGCTTTGCTTTATTTTATTTACTTATTTATTTAGATTTTTTGAGACAGGGTTTCTCTGTGTAGCCTTGGCAGTCCTGGATCTCACTCTGTAGACCAGGCTGGCCTTGAACTCACAGAGATCTGCCTGGATCTGCCTCTCGATTGCTGGGATCAAATGTGTGCACCATCACCACCCAGCTTGGCACTGCTTTATTAGGATAGCCAGCCATTTCTGCACTTACTGGGGAAGTGTCTTTGTGATGTTGCCCCTAGACATACCCCAGAAAAAGGACTTGGGTTTGAAGTCTTTTTAATGCAGAAGTTTGGGAAAATGGATTTCTTCTTTCAGTTAATTGAGTGATGTTTGCTCTTAGAAGAAGTGCCAGTTTTTGAAGAATTTGAATTCAGTCAGCTCCTTTAAATCTCCTGAGAATACCTGAAAATCACATCCGTAGGGAAAGGGATGAGTAGGGATGGCTGGAGCTCCAAATCCTGTCATCTTGTGTGGTCACAGTGCTTCCCCGCCAGCCCTTCTGCTCCAGGTATCTATGGATACCTGCCTCACATCTGCACCTTGTTTCCTTATCAGTGAGTTCTGGGAAGCAGTTCTAATGCACTCCTGTTCCCAGGGCTGTATTTTCAGTAAACGGTGCCTTACTGGGTCTTGCCAGTTGAAACAGACTGTTCACACGGTTTTCACACCCTGGTTCCCATGTAGACTTTACCGTATGGCATCTACAGATTACTCACTTTGGAGTCTACTTAGAATATATTCGCTTTGAAGATTCTGAAGCTGATGGAATTTTTGTTTCGTGTGTCTAATAGTAAAAACTTTAACATTTGCCAGCCATTGGGACCAAACCACAGATTAACTGTCCCTTTATATTTCAACAGTATTTTTTTTAGCTGTTACACTGGACAGGTAACTGTATTTGTAGTTATTTTCTCAGCTTGTAGACTTTAGAGTATCTTTCCTCAAAATAGAGTGGTTTTTAAAAAAGTTTTTCTTCTTTTGAGACAAGATTATGTAACCTAGGATGGCTTTGAACTTAAAATGTAGTTAGCCTTCACTTACTTACTTTTTTCTTCCTTTTTTGTTTTTTGTTTTTTTGAGACAGGCTTTCTCTGTGTGGCCCTGGTTGTCCTAAAACTCGATGTGTAGACTAGGCTGGTCATAATGCTGTACAAACATAACCGTTGTCTGTCTTCAAAAGCTATCTCATCTTGTACAACTGAAATCCAGCACCCATTCAACACTGGTTCTCTCCCATCTTGAGCCCCCGGAAGCCATGGGTTTTCATACTTTGATGCCAAGTATGCTCAGATGATGTCAGTTTCCCCAGATGGAACTCCTATCAACCCTTACCACATAATCCTAGTGTGCATTGAAGGATGTTGAGTATGCTGTTGTTTTGTTATTCTTCTAGGCTCTGCCTAATCCAGGCTGACCTTGAACTCTTTATTGTTTTTCTTTGTGGTGTTGGGGTGGAACCCAGGGCCTTATGTATGCTAAGCAAGGACATCAAGCCACTCCCCCAGGCCCCTTGGTACTCTTTCTCTATTTGTCTGCTGAAATCCTTTTAAATACGGGATTTCCTGAAATACATTCTAGACAAGGAAGTCAGGAAAAATACCTCAATCTGTATTTTCAGAGAAACCACATCACTCCCATGGTGAAGTGTAATTTACACTGTGATTTAGCGCATTGCAAATAAGGCTACATTTTCTTGATGCTCACTAGTGTGTGTTTATCTTGAACTGGTGCTTGGCAACTTGGCCACTTTGCACCTTCTCATCTGTAATAACTAGAGCAGCTGGGTTTCAACACAGCTGCTAAGAAACCTCGGGAAAGTTAGGGAAGTTTGTCTGCCTCCATTCCCTCATCTTAAAGAGGCTAATGCCTGCTGCCCAAAGCCCTGGGCTGGACTGAGACTAGTTTTGTGAAGTGCTCAGTTGTGTGGCTGAGAGGCAGCAGCACTCAGAATCCCAGGGCCACACTCTTCTCCACGCTCTTCAGTTTCCACTGAATCAAGCATCAAGCTGAGGTGCATTTTATCTTTAGTCTTCTGTTGTCACAAGCCTAATTTTGTAGAATTTCAGTCTCGTTGCTCTGATGGAGGAAGTAGCTGTGTCCTGGGAGTGAAGGTGGAGGTAGTGTGGGCTCTTCATGAAATAGCAGTGGGAGCTGTGTGAAGGATGTACTTGCCTTCTCTGGCTGGGCCACGGGTTTCATCTGGGAGGAGTCTTGGATGCTGCCCCTGTTTTGTCTACCAGCTTCCCAAAGGTCAGACTGTCTTTTAATTTAAATTTTCCCCATCAGTCTGTTGAGTATGACAGACTTAATGAATGCTTGTAATTCTCTATCAAGACATCAAAAGCTAAGCCTGGTGGTTCAGGCTTGAAATCCCAGCTACTCAGAAAGCCAAGAGAGGATCACAAGTTCAGGGTCTGCCTGGGCCACAGAATAAATTCAAGAGCAGCCTTGTCAGCTTTGTGAGATGTTTCAAAATAAAAAGTAAAAAAGCCTGAGGGTGGAGCTCAGAGCTCAGGGCTCGAACGCTTTTCCAGCATGTAGGAGGTCCTAGTCTCTCCCAGCCCTGTGTGGGTTTACCTGTATAGACTAGAATTTACACTGTCTGATTTCCTGATAACTATAGTGTGCATAAAATAGCTCATTAGTTCTGATGTGGATTTTTCTCCTTGATTTGTGGGTTCTTTTTTGGGTGGGGTGGGGGGAGGGACAGGTTGAAACAGGGTTTCTCTGTGTAGCTCTGACTGTCCTGGAACTCACTCTATAGACCAGGCTGGCCTTGAACTCACAGAGATCCACCTGCCTCTGCCTCCCAAGTGCTGGGGCTAAAATCATGAGCCACTACACTCAGTTTGATTCTTTTAATTATTGAATGGCAGTATATCTGTTTCAAAGAAAGGAAAGAGAAAGGGATACAAAGAAAAAGGTTTGTTTCACAGTTTACTTCCTACACACAACCAGCTTTATTTTTTTGTGTCTACACATTTTTTCTACAAGTATAGACGATATAAAAAATGTAATACACATGTTCCCCCTACCTTCCTTCCTTTTTTTGCAGGGTGAGGGGCAAAGCTGAGATCAGACTTAGAACCCCGCACATGCCGGGCAAGTGCTCTGCCGCAGGGAGTTGCTGTGTAGGTCAGGCTTGCCTGGCACATGGTTCTCCAGCTGTGTAGGGCCTTCTACACACTCTTCTTGTCAGTGTGACTTTTCTCTTCGTAAGTATAGTCATTCTGATGGTAGGTCCTTAGGTAAGGATCTGTATCAACAGTGCAAGTAGGACGCGCTGTAAAGTTTAACTTAATTCTCTTTCATTTGTAAGGGAAGGAGTATGTATTTTGGCCCTTGATTTCAAAGGACTCCATCCCTGACTTCTTGGGTCTCATGCACATGGGCATCATCATGTTGATGGGACAGTAAAGGCCGGAAAGCTGTACTTGTGTTAGGACTAGCAAAGGACAGCAGTCAGTTCTGCTCTGTGGGTTTTGCTTTGGCGCTAAGGATCTGCTTGGATTTCCACATCAGCTAGAGTACTTTGTCAGAATTGGAGTTCAGAACTGCGGTAGCATACCAAACCTGTGTGGGTGGGCCTTGAGTGCTTTCCCTTTTAATCTGATGCTATACCAGATACAGCTTTGACTTGCATAAAGATTCTAAATGTGTCAGAAGCCCTGAGAGCGCTTGTCTGCTGGGTAGGCTGCCTGGAGGGCCTGGGACCCACAGAGGCATGGGCAGAGGGCCAGGCCTGGTTTTCTCTCTTGGCCTGTTGTGAAATCTCACTGTCATCTGACCTTACTTCCTTTTCTCTACCAGAGTCTCTCATCCCATAGAGTCCCCACGAAATGTCCCTTAAGCTGGGCACAAAGGCCTCTAGAAGAGTCCTCTTAGCAGCTCACTTTCTCTTTAGACTTCTGCTTCTGTCCTGGGGTCTCCCCGTGACTTTTTCCTGCTTGTCTTCTGTCTCTTCCCTGAGCTCAATGCCATGGCCCTTCTGATGTCTGAGATAGCTAGCTATCAGCCTCTCGCCAAGGGTTTTCTTCCAGGAGTTTCCCTGCTTGTATCACTTGACCAGTGTCTGATACCTTGTCCTGCTGGCTCTTTGAGACCTCCAGTGTGCCTGTGACTTAAGAGTATTAGGGTCTACCACTGGCAGTATAATACTCCTGGGACGATCTGATTGATGCCCAGAAGAATCAGCTTCTTAGCACGCACGTCCCAGAAATGGAATAGCTGTCACTCCTGGTAGCTCAGCCTAGGCTCAAGTAAGTTCTTTTGGCACCTGCCTCACATTTTTTGTCTCAAAGGCCTTGCTTTCAGCCAAACACCAACTTGCTGCTGGGATTGTCACATGGAATACTGGCAGGGACTCTTCCCCAGTCTGTGCTCACCCCTGCACCTTCTTCCTGCCTTCCTGCTTTCTCCAGCAGCGTGGCAAGTCTGGGCAGGCTCTAGCCATTCCCTCAGGTGTAATGTGGCAGCTCTGGTGGCGCCTGCTTCAGCCTGCCCTGCCTGGGTTTCTCACCTCCTGAATTTCTCTGCTGATCTAGTGGGGGTGTCAAGGCCCTGACACCCACTGTCCAGAGCTGGGTGCACTTCACAGTTTAAGGACACAGCTTGTTTAAGAGTCCCTCACTTGCGTCATCAGCTGTAGCAGGACTGGGGTCCCCCAGCACTCCTACTTCCCGCTGGATGGTTACAGTTGGGCAGTTTTCACCCCACTGGCAGGTTTGATAGCTTTTGAGGATAAATCACAGAACTCAGGACAGAGCTAACCTTAAAATGACAGTTTTATTGCAGCAAAGGACATAAAGTCACAGGAAGGACCTGAGAGGTGCCGGCCAGCCACAGCCTCTGTTGTCCTCTGCCCCAAATCAGGGACCAGCCCCTGAGTTCTGCTAGCGCACGCATGTGAGACAGTAAACAGTGCTGCCACCAGGGAGGCTGTGTGAGCTCTTGTGAACATTGTTTTTATTGGGACTTCATTATGGAGGCACATGGAGTCAATCAACCCCAGGCTCCCTCCCTTCCCTAGAGGCAGTCTTATTAGTATAAACCAGCAGGGTGGACTCCCCACCATCAAAGACTCCTCTCCCATTCGAAGTTCTGGAGACAAAAGAGCAACCACATTCTTTACTGTAGGTATCCACAAGAATCTCTTGACATTGTTACAAATGTGACCTACAAATGTTGAGGTTCTTATAGCTTTTAGGTTCCTCTTGGATATGTATGGAAGGACAAACAATTCCCCCTCTTTCCCCTGGGGGGACAAAAGGCTTCCATATGGCTTGGAATGTCCAACAGCATCCAGCACTGTTCACCTGGGGGTTGCCAACTTGACTGCTCATTTTTATGTGAACTGTCCTTCCTTCAAACTCCCTCAAGTCTTCATACCTGCTTCCCTGGTCCACTTCCAAGACAGTATACCTGCTCCTAGGCCTTCAGTTCAGGCTCTGTTTTAGGAAACCATACTCAAACGCTGTTCATTGTATAAACCGTGTTCTTCCAAAATCCTTTTTCCATCTGAGGTGGAAATGAAGTGACTGATAAGTAAGCCTAGCTTTCCTTTGTTCCCTCTGGTTAATCTGGTAAGTTGCTGTGATCCTTTTAAATAAGATAGGTGAGGTGAATGTATAATAAGCTTCCTAACTTTGGAGATCATATAGACTTTCCAGAAATAATAATGGGGTGGGAGGCAGGGAGACAGAGTCTCATTATGTACAAACAGCTCAGCCTGACCTTGAACTTGTGTATAATATTTCTGCCTCAGCCCTCCCACCCCCAGAGTGTTGGGATTATAAGCCTGCACTGTATTCTTCCTGTTGCCTGCCTTCAGTGAAGCCTTGCAGTGAGCAGGGAACAGCTGTGTGGATATATAAACAGCTGCTCTCTCCCGGTTCATATTACTAACATGCTTGGGATTTCTTTTTAGGTCTGATTTTCGTGGTTGACAGTAATGACAGAGAGCGGGTCAATGAGGCCCGAGAAGAACTAACCAGAATGTTAGCAGAAGATGAGCTCAGAGATGCAGTTTTATTGGTGTTTGTAAACAAACAGGTATGCAGTTGTTAGCTTTCTGAACACTGAGACTGAAATTTACTGCCAGATGGCTCATTTAAATATATAGGTATCTAAATTAGATGTCTGCCTCCTCCATCTCCTTTTTATAATGTCTTGTAGTCACTCCAAAAATACTAATGGAGCATCTGCTAAGTTCCAGGCTGTGCCGCAGGTATTGGGTACTTAGCAGTGAACCAGAAAGCCCTGCGTTTGTGTTTACTTTGTGGTGGGAGGAGAGGCAGTGGATAAAGACTTTTTAATGTGTCTGGTGGAAAGAGTTCAGGATGGCTGTGGGAAGTGCTGGGCATGACTCTGAAATCTGAGCCAGGAGGGGAGGGTTCCAGAAGCAGAATGAGGGGTGGATGCAGGGAAGACTGGGTCCTTGGGCCTGTCGTTGGGGAGGAAGAGGCTTGTCTAGGGAGGAAAGGCCATGAATGTGGGAGGAAGGCTGGTGCAGAACTGCCAACCTCTGGAGCTGAGCAGAACCAAATGCCAGAGAGAAGGTGGATCGGGGTCCTGGAGGCGACCCGTCCACTGGGCTGGTCCCCTCTCTGCATGCCTTATGCGGCTGAGATCGTGGCGTAACGACGTGCTGCAGCCACGCCTGCCACTTCTGACTTAGCAATTGCAGTTTTTCTCGTCACCTCCACTCTATAAACATGACTTCCTGCGGTGCGTGGCTCATGATTCCCTCACCTGTCACCCTGTCGTGCCGGCAGGAGGCCAGGCAGTTTCACTAGTGGACACAGCAGGCTTTACGTAAGAAAATCATGGCTTTATTTTTAATGATAAAAAGAGAGCATGTCCAGGGTAGGAATTTGAAAAGCCGCTTAGAATGGTAAGTGAAACATCTTTCCTGTGTGCATATGAACGTGTGAAGAGCCCTTAGGACTGTGGCTAGAAGTGGGGGCAACTTTCCCCCACTGTGACTTACACAGTGTGTACACAGGGTACACAACGCAGTATTCCAGTTATTGTTATATTCTCAATGCTACCTTCCCTTCCTCTAGCTTTGATTGTGAGATAAAACAGTCAAATTTTTTGTATCTCTTTCCAGAGATAAGACTTTCTATACTTATATAAGCAATAATGCAATTGTATTTCTATTTAACTTTCAGAGATTATGGTATGCATTGTTTTGTAGCCTTTTGTATTTTCACTTAGCATATATTTGACATTCTTCCATGTCAGTACATCTAGATCTTCCTTTGATGCTAATATATTCCAGCTAGTTTTAGCTTACTGTGTGGGTAACCCAGGTATATGTCAGAGAAAAGATTCCTGCTTTACATTCTAGTTAAAAGAGACCTGGTATGTAATTAATACACAGAGTAAATAACTTCTACTATATGGTCACACATAGGGATGCTATGATAAAAAGACGAAATGAGCAGGTAGAGGCCTCAAAGCCTGGCAGGCTGTGGAGGCGGCTTTGGCTCTTCTCTGGAAGCAGAGGCGCTTTGGTTTTAATAAGAGGATGTGATCTGATACTAGGTGTTAGGGGCAAGCACGGAAGCAGGATGAGCCGTGAGGAAGTTGTTTCCATTATCAAGGTGGTGGAATCAGATCAGGGTGGTGGTAGACAAGCTGGGGAGAGGTGGTCAGATTCTAAACAGATTCTGGGCAGGACCTTTGGGATCTCCTGTTGTGTGGACTGAGAAGAAAAAAGAGAAGGTTTGGAGCCTGAGCAACTGAAACAGGACGGAGGGTTGGGGTCTGTTGTAGAGGAAGGTCCTGCTGTATCCATGGATACAGGTTGGTAAACTGTCGGCTTGCTTTCTTTAAGGATCTTCCCAATGCGATGAATGCAGCAGAGATCACAGACAAGCTCGGCCTACACTCCCTTCGCCAGAGAAACTGGTACATCCAGGCTACCTGTGCCACCAGTGGAGATGGGCTTTACGAAGGCCTGGACTGGCTCTCCAACCAGCTCAAAAACCAGAAGTGATCAGAAGCAACCCATTCCCCGTGCATTGTGGCAAAGCCAGCTGGCCTTTCCTGTGTGCATGTGAGCGTGTGAGGAGCCCGTGGGGCGGTGCAGCTGTGAGTGGGGGCAGCTTTCTCACACCGTGCCTTATACACGCTGTACGAAAACCAGTATTCCATTTGAAGAGAACCAGTGTTACATTTTGAATGCTACCTTCCATTTCACTAGCTTTGATGGTCATTTTTGCTGAGGCCCCCCTGGGTGTGAGTGCTAGAGTGTCTCCAGGCTGGAAAAGAAGAGAGCTGGAGCCAGACAGGTCCCATCATGGCAGTCCGGGTCTGGCATCTCCACACACCCGGGGTCCTGTTGGATTACAGTGTCCTTTTGTAAAAAGAAAGGAAGGAACTGTCATTCTTCCCATGTGCCAAAGCGAGCAGCTCACTTGTAGTGCTTTCACGGTCCTCAAGGAGAGAAGATAGGTGATTACCACAGTTGAAGGGCCTCAGGGGCGGTGCTTCCCCTGGGCTCTGTTAGTTCACACCGACTTGTTTAGCTTGCTTAGTCAAAGGAATCAGTGACCTTTTTCATTCGAGTATCAAGACTGTAACACTAGGGAAGTTTCCAGCCTGTCCTTTACTCTCCACATGGAGACCCTGTGGGCTGGTGGCCCAACAGGAGGCCAGGACTCTTCCCCCAAGCCACATGGTCCACAGAGGAGTGCAGCTTGGCTGGAGGGAGTGAAGTGAGTGAGATGGCTCTTGTGTTCTGGCATCACCATCTCAGGCCCTCGAGGCTGCTGCTCCCACTTCCCCGCTCTGTCGCTGATGTGTTCTTCACAGGAAGCAGGCAGATGCCCTGGGTGGAGTCCTCACTGTGTCTGGTTGTCCTAGTCTGCTGTAGACTTTGGTTAGTGTCTGTTGGCAGAACTCCACACCTAGGAGTTGGAGAATCGTTGAGAAAGTCATGAGCTTCCTGTAGGGATGGAGTTCCCAGTGACCCCTGGTCCTCCCTGGGTTGGTGCTAAACTTTGCTCTGAGAAGCAGTTTTACCTAGACCGCTCTGGCGGCATGGGCTCCCTCCTCAGCGGCGGTATTGTCTGGAGAGCTGTTGGAAGTGTGTGCTGGGCTGCCCTGCGGATAGTGGTCGGCAGGAAGGTCTGGAGAGGAGCTGGGCTCAGCCCCAAGCCCTCTGGCCACACAGCTCCTGGCCACACTTGTGCCGAAGCCCTTCTGCTTAACCCTTTAAAACCCTTTAAAAAAAAAATCTTGATTCCTATTTTAGGAAGGGGAATGCAAGCTGAATTTTGAGAACATGATAAACCTTGTTCATTGGTAACAAAGTTATACTAGGAAAAAAAAATCCATGCCATTGTGAATGTGGACTGTGATGATTTTCTTTAAAAATCATCTTCAAGAATGTTCATTGCAATACTGGCGACAAAGTCCAGATGTGATTTTTAACCACGGAGGAATTCCTGAGAAATGTTGAAACTGTACACCTCCCATTGGCAAGGAGTCTCTTGCCCTTTGTAAATTATGCTTAGTGTGCCTGGCCTGGTACTAGGGCACAGGAAATGTGGTGATTGGTTAGACAATAAAGAACCTACTTGAGGAGGAGGAGACATGGCCATGTACTCCTGGATGTCTGAACTGAGTCAAGTCTCTTTCCCGTGTTTCTGACTTTCTAGAAGCTCTCAGGACACACACACAGGACACACCAGGGTGCTTCCCTGCCCTCAGCCCCTGCCTCCCTCCTCACTGGTCCTTCCACGCCATGGCTCTCATGTGACGTGCAGGTACGGCACTTCACTCTGGTGGATCTGAACAGAGGCCTGGTCTCTGAAAGCCACGTTTGCCTCCAGCTTGCTTTGCCCTCCAGCCACTCGCCGTTAGCCTTGCTGTGTCCGAGCCTGTCTGTGTGTCTGTCAGATACCAGTACTGACCTCAGGGACGAGGACTAAGTGATACATGCTTTTGAATGCCTTGCTCTGCTCTTTCTCCGGGTAGCATGGTGTCCATCCGAGGACAGCAGCACTGTCTCCAACTGGCCAGCATTACTGATAGCATGGGAGAGTTGCCTTGGTGGCCTTGCCTCTCCCCGGCTGCTGAGAGCTGTCTTTTTTGAGCATGCTCAGTGCAGCAAGACTGGTCCAGATGCTCACAGAAAAAGCGGATTGTGGAGGCCCAATCTGCTTCCTTTCG
This sequence comes from Peromyscus leucopus, assembly GCF_004664715.2. Classification (NCBI taxonomy): domain Eukaryota; kingdom Metazoa; phylum Chordata; class Mammalia; order Rodentia; family Cricetidae; genus Peromyscus; species Peromyscus leucopus. The sequence continues at coordinate 88,505,836 of NC_051086.1, read as the reverse complement.
TTTTTTTTATTTTTATTGTACAATTCAGTGAGTCAGTATGTTCACAGAGTATGTCACTGCCAATTTTAGATGATTCCCATCAGCACCAAAAGAAGTCCCATGTCCCTTGGCATCTGTCTCCTCTCCTTCTGTCTGGGAAGCTTCTGGGTATTTTAGAAGCATGGAGGTTGCAAGTGGCCATGGACTTTACCGCCCCAGGAAGGGCAGAGGTGCCACTGCAGTGCGACACCAGGTGTGAAGGGGCTGTGCTCGTCCAGTCAGAAGGGAAGAGCTTGGGCTGGGACGGAGAACACAGAGCTCTGCCATGTACCAGCTGATCCTCACCTTCCTGTCCTGGAAACAGTCCCAGGGCTTATCAGGGGCACAGGTCTTTGTGAATGTCAGAATGTGGGACATTATGGGTAGTTGGGCCTGTGAGTCACCAGTGGGTTGCAGAGCATGTAATTTGAATTGTTAAACATCATGTCTCAGTGGTGAGGATATTTCCACAGTGTTAGGACAGGAAGAGTATGTGGTTTGTTTCAAAGTAGGTTTCTTGTGTGACCAAAGCGATCTAGGGTCCTTGGCAGGCATCAGGTAGATATTGTCCTGCCATTATCACCCTGGAAACCCTGGTGACAGGCTCTGGAGAGGCTTTGAGGTGTCCAGTTCAGTGGTAACTTCATATACTCATGGATGTGGGCATCCATACTCCAATTTGAAGAGCTTCTTCTTTTTAAAATTTTATTTTATGAGTTTGGTCTATGTCGGTGTACTACATGTGTGCCTGGTGCCTTCAGAGGCCAGAAGTTGTCTGATCTGGAACTGGAGTTACAGACAGTTGTGAGCCACCATGTGGGTGCTGAGAATTGAACCTGAGTCCTCTGGAAGAGCAGCCAGTGTTCTTAGCCACTGAACCTTCTCTCCAGCCAGAGTCTTTTCTATAGGAAAGACAAAGTCAGGGCTGGAGAGGTGGATGCCCTGTGCACGTCCCTTGTATATAGCTTGCTTTTATCCTCTGCCACTAGGTGGCGATGCTGCTTCACCCCAGTTCCTCTAACAGCCCTGCCCAAGTAGAAGGGAATCCATCTTCCCTTGCAGGTAGTAAGGGCTGGCCAACAGGAGTGACCCCTAAACAGGGGTGCCTGGAAGAGAAGGGGAAGTAGGCATCGGAGCAGAGAACGTTGAGGGTAGTAGTAAAGATGTCAGAAGCCTCAAGGGTTGCTGGGCTCTGTATACATCCTCTTCCCAGCGGGCACAGGAGCGGCATCTGCATTACAAAGGGAGAAACTCAAATATAAGAAGACAAAGTCATCCCAGCAATGGGGGTGTGGGGGCCGAGCATGGGGACTGCTGAGAGTTCCAGGCCACCTGGGCTGCATGTGAGAGCCGTTCTCAAAAAAAGGAAAGAAAAGAAAAAGGGCTGGTGAGATGACTGGGGGAGAGTGCTTGCAGGAAGACTGTCCTGCTGCAAGTTACCCTCTGGTTTTCACATGTGTGCCATGGCATGCCCATGCCCACTTACACATGCACACGATGTGAAGAAATGCAGGGAGGAAGAAGTTAGCATCATTTGCTGGAGCCACCTGGACACTGTTCAAATGCAGGTCTGTGACACTGGGATCCACACTCTTCTGAGTTCTCACTGCTGCTCTAGAGTCCACGGAAGACCACGCAGCAGGCCCCCAGGGAAGGAAGCAGAGGGGAGACGAACATTCAGCAACGTGGCCGTGCTAACAGTTACACAGCCGGCAGTTTGTTGAGACCCATCCCGTTATCCACTTAGCAGTGGGTGAGTTGTGTGGTCTGCAAGTTAGACCTTAGTAAAGTGTGAAAGAATGGACAGTCCTGAACCCCACAGGGATAAGGGAACCTGTGGTGCAACAAGAATTTATTCTGAGTTGGCCACAGTCATGAGGAGAGAGAGCATCTCAGAGTGGAGCCCAGCCCCTGCTGTTTTAGTGTGGGGACCTCGAGCTTCTGGAGCAGGCCTCTCCAGCTGGGATGATGCTCACATCAGGTGAATTCCATCACTCGTGCTTGTTATACTGTGAGTAAAGTAAGCCCATCTGTTGCCCTACAGCATGTCTAGAGCTTGACAGTCATTTTGTCCTCTCAAGTCTTTTTACCCCAGAGAGAAACTCCCAGTGTCCTCAGAGTGTGAGAGTTCTGGGGGCCACTTTCTAATTGCTGCGGTTTCTCAACATTAAGATGCAGGGCCTTAGATACTGAAGTCAAGACACTGGATTTAAATTCTTGCTCCATCACAGGCCAGCTCTGTGACCATGATTAAAAATACCTATCTCTAAGCTGGGTGGTGATGTTGCACACCTTTGATCTCAGCACTCAGGAGGCAGAGACAGGCAGATCTCTGTGAGTTCAAGGCCAGTCTGGTCTACAGAGTGAGATCCAGGACAGCCAGGACTACACAGAGAAACTCTGTCTTGAGAAACCAAAACATAAATAAATAAAGATGTCTGCCTCTGGAAACCTGGGGCTCCCCCTGAGTTACTGTAGGGATTGTGCTAACACGCACTGTCTCCCTGTGTGATCTCTTGGGGAGAGGGGCGGGGTCAGCCTGGCTTGGTGGTGGTTCAATAAATACAGGAATGAAGGTCTCAAGCAGCCACGGCTGATAATAAGAAAACAGCAGTTGCAGAGCTCTGCTGACCGACCCTGCCAGGCAGAGGGCTCTGCTGACCGACCCTGGCAGGCAGAGGTGAAGCCCCAAAGTCTGACGTCCACAGTGCTAATGTGCCACCTTCGATGCCCAGGAAGTCCATGTTGACCAGCCCCCTCCCTCTTCTTTCCTTGACATTTTTCCTTTGAGACCAGGTCTTGGCTGTGTAGCCTGGATTTGCCTCTTAACTCAGGTTTCTCCTTATTCCACCTCCTCAGTGCTGGGATTTCAAACAGGTGCCTGGCTTTCCAACATTTTTTTGTTAGAAAAATTTCAAACATGGAAGTTAAAACTAGTTTGTCTAGAAACTCTGTCTAAATACTGCTGCTCACTTTGACCACATTTCCTCTATGAACCTCCATTTTCGTTTTTTTTTTTTTTCCTTTTGCCGACTTCCTTAAAAATAACACAGACGTTGTGAGCCTTTGTCCCTGAGAGCATCAGCAGGGATCCAAGCCTCCTTCATCAGAAGCAGAAAATCAGGGGGCCAGAGAGATGGATCCGCAGTGAAGATCACACACTGCTTTCCTGGAGGACCAGAGTTCAGTTTCCCCACACCCATATCAGGTGGCCGGCAAGTGCCAATAACTCCAGCTCCAGGGGATCTGATACCCTCTTCCGGACTTCACAGACACCTACACCCAGTGTGCACTCACCAACCTCATACACCTAAATAAAAGTAAAAAAAGATCTTTAAAGAAAAAAAAGAGCATACAAGACCAGTGTCAGAAAGCTGAAGCAGGAGGATCACGAGTTCAAGGCCAGCCTGGGTGGCATGGGGGTGCAACGTGCGGGAAGGGAGGAGAGAATGGCAGATGACAAGTTCACTGTCATTCTTAAGGAAATCCTCAGCCATTTTCTAATGTCTTTGCTTTCCAGTTGTCTCCTGCTGTTTTTATAATGGATTTTCTCTCCCCAAACTAGGATCCAATCAACTTTCATCCATTACATGTAATTATATTTTCTTTAATCTTCTTGATGACAGTTTTTTCCAGTCTTTGGATCTCCCTTCCCTTCACTGCACAAACCCTTCCCCTAGACTGCAGAGCCAGCCAGTCCACATGCCCTCCACCCTTGAATTCCTGCTGTTCCAGACATCTATTATATCATCCACCTGAGGACAGGGCTTCTGAGGGGATGTGAAGTTCCATCGTGGCCAGGTCTGTGGCTCCACTCCAGTGGAACCTAACTTGATTTCCCTTCCTCTGTGAAGGGGTTTCAAAAGTGTAAACAACCAATGGTGTGGTGGCCTATGATTTTAGTTGGAGGTCAGCCTGGTCTGCAAAGTAAATTCCAGCCAGGAATGTACAGTGAGACTGTCCCCACAAAACAAACAAAAAAGACTAAAAACCCAGCAGCCTCCTCTACTGACACAGTTGGTCCCTTCTAACACTGTCCCCAGTCTTCTGACTCTGCGCACTGCATTTCCCCTGACTTAATCTATTTAAAACAGACTTCCCCCTCTCCAATGCAATAGATCTGTTTTGCTGGTTTTAGACAGTCTATTACTGCATAGCCCAGGCTATCCCCTCCAACTCCTGATCTTTCTGTCTTGGTCTCCCAAGGGCTAAGATTACATGTATGTGCCACTATGCTGACCTAGGAATCTTTTTTTTTTTTTCCCCTGGAGATAGAATTTCATATAGCCCAGGCTGGACTCTAATTGATATATGGCTGAGGATGATGTTTAACTTACGATCTTCCTGCCTCAAATATCTTCTGAGTGCTGAGATTTACAGGCATAGGCCATTGTGCCTCAGTTTTGTGTGATGCTGGGTCTTGAACCCAGGTCTCAGGAATGCTAAGCAGATACTCTACCAACCAAGTCACATTCCCAGCTCTGGGCATTCTTTTGGATCAAAACTACATCACAGACATAGTGAGAGCGTGCATGTGAACACGGCACTGTACAGGCATACAGGAAGTGCTCAGTACATGCAAGCATGCACCCCTTCTCCCTCCTCCTCTAGCTGCGGATTGGAGCTGTGTTTCAGCGTCACTTCACACTAGCAAAACGCGCTGACCGTGGACTGAGGCCTGGCCTTCTGTCCGCTTCTCTGTGTGTAGCTGCTCTTAGGGACCAAATGGATGACTTGCATTTGTTGCATTTTATTTAATTTTCCACCCATCATCCTAACCTTTTGGCTGCTTTGCCAATCTTGGGTTTCTCCATAGAATGGATCAGTTCTCCCTCCAAGTTTTGCCCTCTCCAAATTGAGACCACGATGCACAAGTTATCTTTCCACATTGAATGAGACTGGGGCATGCCACAGGCTTCTCCCAGCTGGATTCGTTAGTGGAACAGATACATATTGAAGATCTGTAATGTGCTTTATGGTGGGTCACACATGGATGTTCGGCCCTGTTCAATTTGGCTAAACATAGTTTAAGTCTCAGCCCTTATTTCTTTATCTGGTCCACAAGGAGTCCTGAAAAGGTCGACTGGAAGTCAGCAAGATGGCTCAGAAAGCAAAGGCACTTCCTAACAAGGCTTAGGACCCGAGTTAGATTCCTGGGATCCACATGGTGGAAAGAGAACCGACTCCCACAAGCTGTCCTCTAAACAATTTCCACGTGTCCACCATGGCACAGACACATTCCCATATACCAATAAATTAGTAATTAGAAAACAGTTCTAAGTACTTTCAGGGGTTAACGAGATGACTCAGTGGTTAAGAGCACTGGCTACTCTTCCAGAGGACCATGGTTCAATGCTCAGCACCCACATGGCAGCTCACAGCTGTCTATAAGTCCAGTTCCAGGGAACTCTCACACAGACATAAATGCAGACAAACACCAAAGCACATAAAACATACAAAAATTTTTTAAAGTGCTTTCAGTGGGACTGGAGGATGGCTCAGCAGTGGAGAACACTTTGTGGTCTTGCGGAGGAGGGAAGGTTCAGTTACCAGCACCCTCAAGGCAATTCACATCCATCTATAACTCCAGTTTCAAGGGACCCGATGCCTTCTGACCTCCAAGGGCACCAGACACACACACACACACACACACACACACACACACACACACACACACACACACACACACGGACAAACATTTATACGTGCACAAAAGGAATAAGTAACTTTTTGTTGAAAAGGTTCTGTCCCATGGATAGCTACAAGTAAGCATGCAATGTGGCGAGCCATTACCAAGCTAGCGACAATGGAGATGAAGTTAATTGAACTAATTGGTGAGTTCCACTGCTCATTAGTCATACCTGCTGTGTTATAAAGGCTCAGAGCCCATCTGATTGCAGAGCACTGACGGATGTAAGGAGCTGGGGTTATAGCTCAGGGTACAGCACCCTTTGACACGTGTGAGGACCTGGGTTCCACCTCCAGCACCAAAAGAAGACATCTAGTCTATAATTTCCAGAATCTTCTCTCCATCTTCCTCAAGCTGGGGAACATTTGCGCATCCCCACTTCCTCCAGCTTTCTGGGCTTCCTGACTTCTTAGTATTTACCAGCAGGGGTTCTGCGCTCACACTGTCAAGTTCTTGGTTATATTAAGAGAACTGAGCTCAGGCAGGGCAGTGTGTCTGCTATCCTGGGTCGCAGCCACCCTACAGTCACGTTTGTTACCCTTTCCAATTGCCAGTTCCTCTTTTCTTTCCTCCTTGGATTCCTCCCTTTCTCTTCTCCCCCTCCTCTGTCTCTCTTTCCTTCCTTCTTTTTGAGACAAAGACTTTCTGTTTATTCCAGGCTGACCTGAAATTCTCACCCATCCTGCTTAGTTTCCCAAGTGCTGGGATTTCAGGCTTATGGCACCACACCTGGCCACATCCTCTTTAGTAAAGAAAATGGAAGCAGCTAAATGTGGTCGGGCACAGCTGTCAGCCCAGTACTCAGGAGGCTGAGGCCCTGACTCCAGGGCCAGCCTACATTATGTAGTGAACTCCTACCTCAGACCTGCCCCCAAGAGGAAAGAATAAAAGGAAGTTATATTAGGAGGAAAGGGACATTAAATTATTTCAGACTCTTACTAACACCAGGCCGTCTATCTTACCATCCATCTAGAGTCCATCTCTGTTATTCTTGCCCTGGATTTTTTCATCTTAGAAAAGTTGCTCCTGTTACGAGTACATCTCACTCTGAGGCCATCTTTCCAAGATTCAGTAATAATAGTATTAACACACCCATTTTTTGCCAGGCAGTGGTGGTGCACACCTATGATCCCAGCACTTGGGAGGCAGAGGCAGGCAGAGCTCTGTGAGCCTGGTCTACAGAGTGAGTTCTGCTGTGGGATGGTCTGTATGTCAAATGCTCTGATTGGTCAATAAATAAAACACTAATTGGCAGTGGCCAGGCAGGAAGTATAGGGGACTAACAGAGAGGAGAAAGGAGGGAACAGGAAGACAGAGGGAGACACTGCCAGCCACTGCCATGACAAGAAGCATGTGAAGATGCTGGTAAGCCACGAGCCACATGGCAAGGCATAGATTTATGGAAATGGATTAATTTAAGCTATAAGAACAGTTAACAAGAAGCCTGCCACGGCCATACAGTTTGTAAGCAATGTAAGTCTCAGTGTTTACTTGGTTGGGTCTGAGCTGCTGTGGGACTGGCGGGTGATAAAGATTTGTCCTGACTGTGGGCAAGGCAGGAAAACTCTAGCTACAGAGTTCCAGCACACCCAGGATGGTTACACAGAGAAACCCTGTCTCGGAAAAAAAACAAACAAAAACAGAACAAACAAAAAACCACCCAACCTTCACCGGACACTTACTGCGTTGAAGCACCGTGCTCCATGATTTACATATATTTATATCTAGTAAACACTTCTGAAGCCGTCTATTCTCATCATCTGTCTTTTAGTTTCCCACTCGTGACCTCTTAAAATCCACACAGCTGCAGCTCTGAATTAAAATGACTCATGTCTTCACTCTCTCCTGGATGGTCCTAACTCTAAGGTGGGACAAGAATCCAGCCTCCCAAGACCTGCCGGAGTGGCGGCTCCTAGGGCCAGCTGGGTAAGGCAAGGCCTTGACTTGGAATAACTAATGGCTTCGTGCTGGACAGCGTAAGCCAAAATGTGTCCACGGATGTGCCGGACACGACAGTGGCTGAGCAATGGAGCAGGGGAAAGTAAACGTCTGGGAACTCTGGGAACGATCTGGAAGTGCGAGAAGGAAGTCATTCCAGATGGCGCTCCTTTGTCACCAGCGAGGCTCTCCAGAGTGGCTCTTTTCCCTGTCTTCAGCTGCTACAGGCAGAGACTGGCAACAGGCAGGTGAGATTGCACACGATGCTTCCCTTTCGGCTGGGAAAGTCTTTCTGACAGTCTCCCAGGAGCCAGATTTCCCCACCACTCCCAATGGCGCCTCTGTTCCTTTCTGTAATTTGCATGTTTAAAAAATTGGATCTAACCTCCCCACTGTGCTGTCAAATCCGAGGCAAGAGCCTGTGCTTTTGCAAAATCCTCTCCCAGGGCCAAGCCGGGGGAGGTGGGTGTTCAACAAATAGAGTTAATTAGTGAAGCCGTAAGGATGAGAGGAAGCTGACCCTTGGAAGGTTTGCTGGAATGGGCTTACAAATAAATGATTATAGCAGAGAGACAGCTTTATCAGGCGTACATGTATCTAACACGAACAGGCAAATGGCAAGAGGGCTTCACATCTGTGTGCCTTCTTCAGAGGGCAGAGGCAGGTGGAGGACGTAGATCACTGGATGATAAACAATTTGTAGGGGGAACAGATGGGCCTAAGGAGGAACAATTTTGTGTGTGTGTGTGTGTGTGTGTGTGTGTTCTGTTGTATGTGTCATGTTGTTTTTTGTTTTTTTTTTTTTTTTTTTTTTTTTTTTTTTTTTTTTTTTTTTTTTTTTTTGTGTGTGTGTGTGTCTGTGTCTGTGTCTGTGTATCTGGTTGTATGTGTGCATGTGTGTGCTTATATCTGGTTGTATGTGTGTGTGCTTTTTGTGTGTGTGCGTGCATGTGCGTGCGTGTGCGTGTGTGCATATTTTAGTCCAGTCTTGGATTTGGCAAGACTGGCTGGTGAGCAAGCCCCAGAAAGCCTCCTGTCTCTCACTACTGGGCTCAGCTTTTATGTGGTTGCTAGGGATCTGAACTCAAGTTCTCACTTTTGCCAGCAAGCACTTTATCACTAAACCATCTCCACTGCCCCCTGGGTATTTTTCTTTGGAGGTGTGAATGGAGCTGGGGTGTGATGATAGCCTGAGATGGTCTGTCCAAGCTATCCTTAAATTTCTCTTCCTGGGGTATGAATTTGAAGAAACCTCTGAGAGGAGACTGAAGGCCATTTTTCCCCCTTTGGTGGGTCTTTCAGTAGAAGAAGGGCCATCACAGTAAATGCTCTCCCTGGTCTCCACAAGCTTTCCCTTAAAATAATCAACATAGCAGACTGTCTGTTGCATTTTGTGCTAAAACTCTCTGTGCTTCAAAATCAAAGTATTCTACATTCCCCTGGCTGAGTGAGGTAGAGAAGACCCCAGAAGAATATAACTTGTTTTCTTTCTTATTTTTAACCAACTGCAGAAATTCTCCAGTGGGCATCCATCCTCAGATGTGTGTGTTTTCAGACATGTGTTTTGTACACAGTGACTGTTCGATATGTATTATCTAGTCATCTGACTGAGACTCCAAGGAGACCAGCATCCCAAAGAAGCATAGATTTTCTTTGTACCGTTAAGCAAACATCCTAGGGATGTGTATGCAGTAGGCAATTACTAAATGCTGTTGACTACTTAGGGAGCATAAGCATGGAAGGTAAGTTAGTGAAACAAAGCTACGGTATAGATAATCAAAAATCAAAGTTGCTGGGGCTAGTCATACCACTTCTGAAGGCTCCATGTGCAGACAGGAGAAGAAGTACCAGCTGGCAGGCAGGTCTGCCTTCCAGTTAGACTTCCATCAGGATAACATTGCTGTTTGCCTGGGGACTGTAGCAACAAGATTCTGTCCCCAGAATAAACTTCTGCTGGGATGTATAAATTGGGCGGTTGTCCTGGTTAGTTTTTATTGTCTTGTCACAACCAAGAGTCACCTGGAAAGAGGGAACCTCAACTGAAGAAATGTCTTGATAAGATTGGTCCGTGGCCATGTCTGTGAGAGATTGTCATCACTGATGATTCATGTGGGAGAACTCAGCCCACTGTGGGCAGCACTATCCCTAGGCTGTGTAAGAAAGCTAGGTGAGGACTGGAGAAATGGCTTTTCCAGAAGAGCCAAGTTTGGTTCCCAGCACCCATGTCATGCATCATACAACTGCCTGTAACCCCACCTACAGGGGATCTGATGCCCTCTTCTGGTCTCTTCAACTATCAGCGCACACACAGCATACACCCACACAAACACATGTGCATAATAAAGTAAAAGTAAATCTTTACAAATTTAAACAGAAAGAAAGCTAGCTCAGAAAGAGCCAGCAAGCGACCCAGCAAACAGCGTTCCTCCCTGGATTCCGCTTCTAGTTCCTGTTTAAGTTTCTGGTCTAGCCTCCCCCCACCCCACCCCCAGTGATGGACTGGGGCCTGGAAGAATCAGCTACAATAAATCCTTTCTTCCCTTCAGTTTGGTCATGGTGTTTGTCATAGCAACAGAGAAGCAAACTAGAACAGCAGTAGAAGGTTCCCCAGAGACACACTCACTGCGAGCCCCCTCTGGGTGGACACTTCACGTGTGACTAATTGAACACCAACCACCAATGTTGACGAGATTGGGCTGCTAGCCTTTCATTGACAGTACTGAAATATGAACTCAGGAATCTGGATGGCCAAGTAACAACAGAGCTCATGAAATTATAGGTTTTATATTTCAGGAAAATTGGTGAATTTGGACAGCTTATGTATCTCCTTCCCAGTAAGGAAGACAGTCTTGGCCTCTGAGTTCTGGCTGACAAGGGTCTGTTACCAAGACAAGCTCTGGAAGGGAAAAAATATAATGTCCTCAATTATCTTGCCAGCTTTTTAGTCATTTAGAAAAAAAAAATCCATGCACCCCACCTCGACAATCCTAAGTAGCTCAATTTTCTGTGTGTTGTAATCGGCTGTTCTGTCTGGGGACCGTTCTGCTCCCTGGCTGGAGTGGGTGGGGTTTGTCATGAGGCAGCGACACAAATTCTGGCTCCCGAGACCGTCCAACCCTCAGATTTTTGTTCCATTTTCCACCTACCACATGTCTATCTTTTCTTGTTTTCTGTGTGGGGAGAGATGGTAGAGCACAGAAACTTTTAGCAAAGGCCCCAGCTGCAATCCTGCCTGGTTCTGCCACCAGGGGCTGGCTGGTTCCAGCTTTCAGGAGTCCGGTTTCTCTACCTGTCAAATGGGTACAGTCATACCTGCCCAAACCACAGACAGGGTTGATGGAAAAGGACTGGGCGCAGGTGATGGGTTCTTTCCTCCATGTTTGCTGTCTACAATTATCACATAAAGCTGCCTGTCACAGACCCTTGGGACTGGCCCTAGTAAGTCTGGAGTTGATTCAGGGGCTTCCCTGTAGGTGGTGCTGTGGCCTGGCGAATGCTGGTAGAGGTAAACCAGGGGGTTGCTCCGAGGTTTTAGAGGCTGTGTAGGTAACACCAGCCTGGATTTCCTGTACTACATGCCCTGGGTATGTGTCCCTCCTGAAAGATCCCCAGGTGTCACAAGTGGTTTCTCCTAGGGCCAGTTACCTGGGACTGAGATTCTCTTAGATCTACTTTTCTGTCCTCTCCAGTGGATGGAGCTGAAGGTCCCGCCTCACTCTCCTGCCCAGGCTTTGCTCCCTTTCTGTTGACAGGTTGCCCACCCCCAAAACCGAGCCACAAAACCCACATTTGTCTGCTGGGAACTGTAGCAGGCAGTGTGTCTGCAGTCCCCTAGATCCCTGGGGAGCCTCTTAGCTCCTGGGGAGTCTACAGTGGGAAACCCTCTTGTTTTGACTTCCTCTCTCAACCATGCTAAAGCTCGGCAGTCTAGGAAGGAGGGGAGCCAGTGCTAAAGGCAAAAAGTCCTGGGCTGCTGAGTTGGCTCACGGAGGGAAAGGGTTTATTCAAAGCACTGAGGATGTGAGTGCAATCCTGGAACCCACGTGGTCGAGAGAGAACTGACTCCTTCAGGTTGTCCTTTGACCTCCATGTGTGTCCTGTAGTAGGTGAGTATACACATATGTACTAGATAGATGAGAGATGACAGATAGATAGATAGATGAGAGATGACAGATAGATAGATGATAGATGATAGACAGATAGATGAGAGATGATAGATAGATAGATAGATAGATGATAGACAGATGAGAGATGATAGATAGATAGATAGATAGATGAGAGATGATTGATTGATTGATAGATAGATAGATAGATAGATAGATGAGAGATGACAGATAGATGGATGGATAGATAGATAGATAGATGAGAGATGACAGATAGATAGATAGGTAGATGAGAGATGATAGATAAATAGATAGATAGATAGATAGATAGATGAGAGATGACAGATAGATAGATAGATGAGAGATGACAGATAGATAGATAGGTAGATGAGAGATGATAGATAGATAGATAGATAGATAGATAGATGAGAGATGATAGATAGATAGATAGATGAGAGATGATAGATAGATAGATAGATAGATAGATGGATGAAAGACAGATAGATGAGAGATGATAGATAGATAGATGATAGACAGATGAGAGATGATAGATAGATAGATAGATAGATAGATAGATAGATAGATAGATGAGAGATGATAGATAGATGAGAGATGGCAGATAGATAGATAGATAGATAGATAGATAGATAGATAGATAGATAGATAGATGAGAGATGATAGACACACAGATAGATAGATAGATAGATAGATAGACAGACAGATAGATAGATAGATAGATAGATAGACAGATAGATAGATGATAGATGAATAGATATGTGTTTCCTTGGGTTGGGGATTTAGCTCAGTGGTAGAGTGCTTGCCTAACAAGCGCAAGGCTCTGGGTTTGGTCCTCAGCTCCAAGGGGGAAAAAGATAGAAAAAAAAAGATACATGTTTCCTTTTTAAGGCAAAAAGGACCAGTGTCCTGTGTGGACCTCAGAACTCAAAGGCACAGTTTTCTGGTCCAGTCTAAGGGGTTGGTTTTGGAACCAGAGCCCTTCCTTTCCTGTCTGACCTGGGATTGACACCCTCCTTGCACTCAGTGGGATGAGTTAGGCAGCAGCCTTGGTGCTGTACCGGGTACCACTGCTTTGCAAGTGGCGAACTGCCATTTAATGAGGAGCAGGTACATTGGGTCGGAGGGAGCAGATCAGGCTAGCTACTGAGGGAGGGGTGAGAAAGAGAACGGACAGTGGGTTCTGCAGAGGAAGACTCCTTGGTAGGGTTCTGCCAACCCACCCTTTATTCTGCTGACCCCCACGGGCTTTGTGGCAGTCATCTGGGCCCCAGGCAGTGGGCTGACGGTCTCATTTTATTCTGCAAAGCAAACAGATGAGACCAGACTGAGGGTCAGACTGTTTGGACCCTCAGTGGACAGTGGAAATGCCCACCCTCCCCATCAGCAGCTTTCTAGCCGGAAAGCTGCGGGGCCCTGAGGGCAGCACCCAGTCTCCACGGTGAAGCCTACACCAAGCAAACTGAAGCATTGTGGTTCTCTCCACCACAGGGGAGAGTGGCCTGGAGAGAGGCCCTGGAGACTAGGACAGCCAGCGCACAGCTAGAGACAAGGCTGCCTCGCTCTCAGCCTCCAGGGACAGCTGGGATTCTCCCTCCTAAGGGGAGAGCAGATTGGGCATCAGAGCTGAGTCTGGGGCTGCTGGTTGCCAGAATAGCTGTCACACCCCAATGCTCCGTATTTGGGGAGCGACGGACAGAGCCATCACTCACAGGACAACAGTGATGACGCTGGACGGGATACTGCAGGTGACAGGTGTCGTGGGGGCTTGGGAAGCTCTATGGCAGGGTTACCGGTCACACACCCAGTCATGTCACATCCCCGAGAATCACAAAGGAATGCTCTTACACACCCCAGTGCCCTTGCACACGCTGTTTCTGTGCAGAGCCTGCCCTTCCCTCCCTCCAGCTGTTTGCATCTGCCAGGGGCCCAGCTGCCTCCTCTTCTTCAGTGCTCTGGACAGAGGAGCTCTGCCTCCTCTGAGTGGCTCTGACGCCATCTGCATGTTTCCCACCACGGCTGCCCCACTGAAAGATCCGTATTTGAAGCAAACATGGCAGAACATGCTTGAATCCCAGCACTCAGGAGGCAGAGGCCGGAGAATCACTGTAAGTTCGATAGTGATTGAGCCTGGTCTAGATAGTGATTTCCAGACCAGCCCGAGCTAGATTTCTGGCCTCCAGAAAACAGGGACGGAGGAAGAGAGAGAGATCATGACTTATCTAAGTGTCTCCCCATCCCATAGATAGTGCATTCTTGAAACAAACAGCTGGGCAGTCTTTTCTGTGGGCTTGACAGGTGTGGCCACCACCTCCCTCGGCATGTGTCTTGAGAGTATCTCATCCTGTTAGAAACTTGGCATAGAGTCACAGAAATGCTTGGAACAGTTAGGTTTTTTTTTTGTTTGTTTGTTTTTCAAGACAGGGTTTCTCTGTGTAGCTCTGGTTGTCTTGGAACTCACTCTGTAGACCAGGCTGGCCTTGAACTCATAGAGATCTGCCTGCCTCTGCCTCCTGAATACTGGAATTAAGGGCGTGCACCACCACCACCCAGCAGGGTTAGGGTTTTTATAGAAAGCCAATTGGATGAAAAGATCTAGAGCAATGAGGCCTTCTTTTAGATTCCAAAGATCTAAACTTTTTTTTTTCCTTTCCTAATAAGTAGGAAAGACCAGCTTGGGTTGGTCTTTAAATGCTGAATTTGAGCTCCACTAGCTAAGTCTATTGTTCCCATTTGAGGCAACCTACTTATCTTAAACTCTTCCCACTGGAGGGGGAAGGACACAGGGCTTCCCAGGCAGGAATCCAGGGGGACACCACAGAGGCCACAGAGGGAAAAGCACAAAAGCGTCTTGATTTGATTTTGTGATGCAGAAACAAAGCGTTCCGCTTCTTTTGCTCTTAAAACGGAGAGCAGAGAACAGAAAATGATCTCACAAATGAAGGAGTGAAAAGCCCTGCCTTGTGTGATGGCCAGTTTAGGAAGAGACAGCGGGGGAAGCAGGGACCGTGGAAGGGATGAGGGGAAGGAAGGAGGACAGTGTGCAGAGACACCGACAAGAGAGGGTTGAAACGTTCAAAAGACATATACACACATACACTCACACACTTTGTATAATCAAGGATTTGCTTCATAAAATCAGTGTTTTTCCTACAGTGTGTATTTGTGTGCGTGTGTGCGTGTGCATGTGTGTGTGCGTGTGCGTGTGCGTGTGCGTGTGCGTGTGCATGTGCGTGTGCGTGTGCGTGTGCGTGTGCGTGTGCGTGTGCGTGTGTATGTGTGTGTGTCTGTAGACTAGAGGACAACCCAGGCTATTATTTTTTAGGCACTGTGTTCTGCAAAGCCTGGAGAAGATTGTATGATAGCCTTATTTTTGGTTTTGAATGAGTAAGTTTATGAAGTATACAGCAAGCCAAAGTAAAGGAATAAGTAGCAAGTAGCCGATGAATGGATGTGTGGGTGGATAGATAGGTAGATAGACAGAGAGAAGAGCATCATTAAATTGGGTACTCAAAGCATCCAGCAGAAACCGACTAGGGACATCTCTTTAAGCCAGCCATCTGGAGTTTCTAATAGAGGGAGTCCTGGGCAGATCAGTGTCCCCCGTCCCATCCCCCCCCCCCCCCCCGTGATGCTTCCAAGTAAAAGAACAAACAGCAACAGAGAGAGATGACAGCATCAAGCCAGGAGTGCGTGACATCCAGCAGAAACCAACTGGGGAAGTCGAGGCAGCCAGCTGGAGTTCCTGGTGCAGATTTCTGTCCTTGGCCGAACTTCCTGCTTCTCGTCCCCTCGCCAGGCACTTCGGTACCGCGGGGTAAACAGAAGTGGCCTCTGTGGGAATGGTTTCCCTTCTGACTGGTTTCCAGGGCCAGTGATTTCCCTCTTGGGCTGTTTTACTGTTCTCTTCCATCCCCATCACAGAGTTAGGGGGCCAGTCCATGCCCAGACAAGAGGCCTTGGAGGACACGAGACAAACATGCTTGGGTCTGAAATGGAGATGGGAGCAGCCCCGTTTCCAGAGGCAGCTTCTCCGTGGGCTCAAGCAGCACGCGGCAGTTTACCAATGTCACATTTTTAGACAGCACTCATGGTTTTTTGTTTTTGTTTTTTTTAATGAGACAAGGTCTGTCATTGGTTTGGAACATGACTAAGCAGACTTGAGCCCAGGGATCCGCCCATCTCGATCTCTGCCTCCCTGCACTATGATTATAAACACACACCACTATGCCCAGCTTTTTTTCTTTTACTATGGGTTCTGGGTATTGAACTTAGGTCCCTGTGTTTGCAGGGCAGGCGCTTTATTGAATCATCTCCTCAGCCCTAACTCGGTAGTTTTTGTTTTGTTAGGAATACATTTTCAGAGATGAGCACCCTTCATCACATCCTGATTTGAATGATTTCGTTCCTCTACAGTCTTACGGTCAGGTTCTTGGGTGACACATCTCCTTTTGGCTTTTTGTACTCCTGCAGCTATCAATGATCAGTCCTCTGCCGTTTTCTGTCCAGGTTTCTCTCTGTGCTATTCTTCATCTGCCTTTTATGTTGGAGACGGTCCTCAAGCTCTTGACTTCCTTTTGTAGCACTGAGAATAATGCAGAGAGTAACATACTAAAATTGAATAGACTCTCCACGGGTGTCATCTGCCATTGATGAATTTAACCCTCAGAACCTGAGGTCCTGGCTGTTTCTTTGGGGGATCCCCAGTGTCAGCTGCAGTGAGTCCTTTCTGGGGTGATTTTATGTCCCTGGGGACTACTGGGTAGGAAATAGAAGAGGAGAAAAGATTCTGATGTCCTGTAGCACAGTAGGGTGACTGGAATTAGCAACAATTTATCGTGTGTTGCAGCATGGCTGATAAAGGAATTTTGACTGTCTACAACACAAATAAATGATTCACATTAGCAGGGAGGGCATGCGGGTTGCCCTGAGTTGACCATCACGCATGGTATACATGTAGCAAGATATTACACTATGAGGGCTGGAGAGATGGCTCAGTCATTAAGAACACTTTCTACTCTTGTAGAGGACCCGTTTGGCTCCCAGCACCCACGGCTGGTGGCTCACAATTGCTTGTGACTCCAGTTCCAGGGGGATCCCGTGCCTTTTACTTCTATAGGCACGACTCACATGCACATACTGCTCCCAAAACATACATAGAATTCAAATAATGCAAAGAAATGTCGTTTTTAAATCCCATTGTGAGGTCTGGGGAGATAGCTCCGTTAGTCCAGTGCTTTCAGTGAAAAGCATGAGAGCCCGTATTCAAACCCAGAACACCCAGGGAAAGACACCAAGGATATGTGGTATATGTACAGCTGTAGCCCCAGCGCTGCGGAGGCTGAGACAGAGCATTCTTGGTGCTTGCTAGCCAGTGAGCCTAGCCTGCTCGACAAGCCCCAGGCCCGTGAGAGACCATCCTATCTCCGAAAACAAGTGGACAGTATCTGAGGAATGACACCTGAGATCAGCCTCAGGTACATGCACGAGTGTGAACGAACACATGAACACACACACATATGCACAGGTGTGAACACACACACATTGTATTGTATCCTAAAAGTAGGTGCAATTATGCATCAATTTAGAAAATTAAAATGGGGGGGGGCTAAAGATTGATGGTCCAGCTCTTGCTTAGTGATTGTGAGGACCAGAGTTCAGATCCCCACAGCCACAAAACAAGTCGAGTGTCCTGCACACATACCTGTAAACCCAGCTCTGAGGACCACTGAGACTTGCTGGCTGCTAGCCTAGCCAAGAAAATGTAAGCTCCATGTTGAGGGAGAGACTCTGTCTCAAAGAAATAGGTGGAGAGTGACAGAGGACCCCTGACACCCTCTTCTGGTGTCCACATGAGTACACAGGCATCCCCTAACCCGTGTGAGCACACACAGATACATACATCCATGCATGCAAGCTTAAACAAATAAATAACTAAGCTTTAAGTACTTAGTATAAAGCCTACCAAAAAAAAACATTAAGAATCCAGAAGCCCTCAAGCTTCTATCTGGAGGGGAAGGTCCACGTGGGTGAGTATAGAGTGCAGTTTGGGCTTCTAATAGCTCTGTTGCAGCCTAGAGGTTGGAGTGGGTGAGAGGTCTGTGGCCTGGTGGTAGAGGTGGGGTAGGTGGGGTGGGAGGTATAAGCAACCAGCAGACAGACTTGTTTAGTCCTCTGATTTCCATGCTGGTGATTTTCTTTTCTGCTCTTCCTGTCCATGTGGCTTTCGGCCCTCGATCACTCCACCAAATAGACTTCCTGGTGGGTTGGAGAAAGGTGGGTCACTTGGCTGAACTGAATGGGAACTTGGGGTGTCCCAACTTCTTTCTTTTGTCTCACATATCTCCAATTGTCTTCAGTTCTTTATGTAGCCAAGGATGGCCTTGAACTCCTGAGCCTCCTGCCCCCACCTCCCGAGTGCTAAGATTACAAGTGTGCACCGCTGTGCCCCGTATGTCCCTTACACCAACTTCAGCCAGTCGCCCAGTTTTCCTTTGTACATCTCCAGTGCCCACCCGGTGCTGAAATTTCAGGCCTTGCCAAGCGTCTGCAGCTTGTCTTGGCTCCATCCTCGCTAGTATCCCCTTGTGTGGGCACGTGGTCTTCCGATGCCTCAGTGCCCATGATGCCTCCCCCTGCTTCCCAGCTTCAAAAATCTGTTGACAGCTTTGATCTTACGCTGGAGTTTCCCCTCACTCCTTTTTGTCTTGTGGACGGATTCCCCCCACCCACACCTCTTATTCCTTGCTTACGTCACATTTTAGTAGGCTTTCTGCAAGAAAGAAGTCACGTGTGTTCCATTTGCTGCATTTGGAATACGGGGGTCACAGACTTAAGAATCTCAAAATTTTAATCCCAGCACTCAGGAGGCAGAGCCAGGTGGATCTCTGTGAGTTCAAGGCCAGCCTGGTCTACAGAGTGAGTTCCAGGAAAGGCGCAGAGAAACCCTGTCTCAAAAAACCAAGAAAAGAAAAGGAAAAAAAAAAAAGAATATAAAAATTTAAATTAAATTTAGTTTGTAAGCTAATGAATGCAAACATAAAAATTAGACATGTTTGTGGGGCTCCCTGGAATGTTTTTATACACACATGCAGTCATGTTTAAATCAGGTTCAGTATATCTCCTAAACCATTGTATCATCGCTTAATGCTAGACATTTCCCAGATCTTTTTTCTCTAACTTTTGGTAATCTGATTTACATTTTCTCCCCCATCCTGCTCATCCTACTGTGCAATTGCACCTCAGAACTTCTACTGTCTCTACTATGATTTAACACCTATGGCTCAACCTCCCCCCACACTCACTGTTTCTCCCCCCACTCCCAGGAAATCAGTATCCTTACTCTCAACTTCCAAAAGAGCAGCTTTGTTATTTTCTTTGTTTGTAGATTCTGCAGGTAAATGACACAACTTCTTATTGTTTGTGTGTTACACGCATGTGTAAGCCAAAGCTTGAGGTAGGGTGTCTACTTCGATTGCTTTCTTTATTTTCTGAGATTCTCTCTGCCTCCCCAAGCACTGGGATTACTGTACCTCGGTGCTGTATTTCCCCCCAGCCCTTAGGTTTTGAAACAGGGTTTTGCTCTGTGCCCCAGACTGACCTGAACTATGTGATCTTCTTTGCCTCTGACTCTCCAAGTACTGGGGTTATACGGCTGTGCACCACATTTGGCTTCTTTTTTAATTTAACTAATTAATTTGTTTGTTTTGAAGCCCAAGGACAATTTTGTTAGAATTTAAGAGAAAAACTCAAGGTAGGCAAATATGTAAATCTCCAAATCTTCCCAGAGGAGGAAGATGTGAGACGAGAGAAATACGTGCTGTTTGGTAAGCAGCCAGATAGCGGGAGAAGATGGTGGCTTCAGAGAAAAAGAGAAAGCCCAGAGTATCTGCGAAGGAATGCCCAGGCTACGGCCAATACCCTAAAGAAAAGGAAGTTACACTTTTTGAGTTAGAAGAGTGGGCAGGCTGGGCAGTGGTGGTGCACACCTTTAATCCCAGCCTTTGGGAGGCAGAGGCAGGTGAATTCGAGGCCAGCCTGGACTACAGAGCGAGATCCAGGACAGGCACCAAAAACAACACAGAGAAACCCTGTCTTGAAAAACAAACAAACAAACAAACAAACAAACAAACAAACAAACAGAAGAGTGGGCAGGCTTAGCATGGCTACATGGCTGCACCTTTTTTATCTATCTATCTGTCTGTCCATCTATCTATCTATCTGTCTGTCTGTCTGTCTGTCTGTCTGTCTGTCTATCTATCTATCTATCTATGTATCTGTCTATCTATGTATCTATGTATCTATGTATCTATCTACCTACCTACCTACCTATCTATCTATCTATCTATCTATCTATCTATCTATCTATCTATCTTTAGGAAACGCCGTATTATTTTCCATATGGCTGTACTACTCCACATTCCCACCAACAGCCCACAAGTCTCCTCTTTTCTCCATCTCCTCCCTGCCTCTGTTTTATTCCATTTTTCAGTACCAGTTCTTCTTTGCCAGAGTGGGGTGCCAGCCCCCAGCTGTTTTGAAAGACTAAAAATTTAAATCTACCTTGTGTTCTGGCAAAATACACAGTGGGAGACTTACTCACTCAGGACTGTATAAAGCCAGAAAGACTTTCCGAATCTAAATGACCAAGTATTTTGTTTTCGTTTTTCTAAGACAATGTAGCCTTGGCTGGCCTAGAACTCACAGAGACCCACCTGCTTCTGCTTCCTGAGTGCTGGGATTAAAGGCATGTGCTGCCACACTCAGCAAAGATTGATCTTATTTTATTATGTGTATGTGTCTGCATGTGGATGTGTGCGTGTGAATACAGGTGCCCAAGGAGGCCAGAAGCATTGGCTTCCTCGAGCTAGAGTCAGAGGCAGTTGTGAGCCACCCCACATGACTGTTGGGGACAGCAACCAAGCCCTCTGTAAGAGCACTTCTCACCCCTACCCACTGATCCATCTCTCCAGCCCCATACTAATTCTTAGAAAAACAAAACAAAGATTTTTAAGGAAATGGCTTGGTGGTTATGAGCAAATACTGCTCTTCCAGAAGACCTAAGTTCAATTCCAAGCACTACCTGTAGGTCCAGCTCCAGGAAGAACCAATGCCTCTGGCCTCTGCAGGAACCTGAAGTCAAATGCACATACCCACCACATATATATGATTAAAAATAAAATATTTTTTAAATGAGGCTGGAGAGACGGCTCAGCAGTTAAGAGCACTGACTGCTCTTGCAGAGGACCTGGTTTTGACTCCCAGCCCCCACGTGGTAGCTCACAACTGTCTAACTCTAGTTACAGGGGATCCAATGCCCTCTTTGGGCCCTCATAGGCACCAGGCATGCACATGGCACACAGACATTAACATGCAGGCAAAATGCCCATACATATAAATTAATTTTTTAATAGAAATAATGTCAGAAAATGAAGGAAATTTTGAGAAGGGGTAGGAGGTGTTTGAAGGAACAGAGCTTTGATCTGGAGAGAATTGGAAAGTGTTGGTACTCTTTACCTGGGAGACCAGAAGACTTGGGGGTGGTTGAGTGATTCATTTGAATCCAGGTTCCTTAAAGTGACATCAGCCCTGGTAGCCTTGCCACTGATTTATTTTGTGTTCATATCAATGCCTAAGCTCCCATGGAAAGGTAAACTTGAAGGCAGCTGGGGATAAATGGACAAAGGGTACAGTTGCATTGGTCAGGATGGGTTAAACTGTATTCACAAATAAAAAATGAACCTCAGCGCTGGGAGGCTTCAGCAGGAGGATTGCTGTGTGCTTAGGGCTAGTTATACAGTTAGTTTCATGCCAGCCTAAGCTTACATAACAAGACCCTATCACACAGACCCACAGCACAAGACACCCTCTGACCCTCACGTCCCCATCCCCCCACCCCTGACAGCAAGCAACTTCAGGGAGGAAGGACTTTTTAGCTTACAGTTTATAAGGGGATGTCAGCCATGACAGAAGGGGAGGTGTTGAGGCAGGAGCACCATCAGGAAACAGAGAGCAGACAGGAAGTGGAGCTGGGCTATGAGACGTCAATGCCCACCCTAGTAGCCCACTTCTTCCAGCAAGCCTCTGCTTCCTAAAGGTTCTGCCACCTGCCAAAGCAACACCACCAGCGGAGGACCAAGTGTTCAAACACAGGAGCCAGTGAGGGATGTTCAGATTCAATCTACAACACCCTCTTGATTCTGCCATCTCCCCCCAACCCTCCCCGCCTCACATGTGGGCCCTCATAGTCTGCAAAGCAAAAGTAGCAGGGCCAGGAATGATCTAGGTGTGGTGAAGGTTGAAGCCTGTGTTATTTTGAATGTCCTCTGTAGGACATTCATATACACAATACAGATATAAGACGTAGAAAGGGGCATTTGCAAGTAGCGAGCCTGAAGATAAACTTAGCAACTGCCTAATAAATCCTCCTCTGGCTGGGACAAGCGCATGACTTCCCAGGAGCCGATAGACTTGTGTGTGTGTGTGTGTGTGTGTGTGTGTGTGTCTCCATGCATGTCAACATGTGTGTGAGTGCACGCCCAACAGCATGAAGAGACCGGAGGACGAGGTTGGGCATCATCTTCAGGAATGCTGTCTACTGTCTTTTAAACAGGCTCTCTCATTAGCCTGAAGATCATCAATTAAGCTAGAGTGGTCAGCCCGTGAGCCTCAGTGAGCCCCCTGTCCCCACCTCCCCAGCACTGGGATTTCATGCCACCATACCAAGTTTTAGTGCTGGGGATGGAATGTGGGTCCTCACGCTTGCAAGGCAAATGCTTTACCGACTGAGTCCAGTCCAGCAGACTTCTAAGTGTCGTCCCTCAAAAACTTGCTCTTCCAGCTTCTAGATCATCTTCATGAATGTTTCCCCAAATCTGTAGTCCTGCAGACTTTGCTGAATGCTCACATATATTCAAGGAGTTGAGCTGGGCTCTTTCTTACCTGCCTCTGGGGTTGGTAAGTCAAGCACTGGCCTCACCGGGTCCTGGTTAAGCATCTGGCCCTGACTTGGAGTCTGAGCACGCGGTGGTGACAAGGCAGAGGAGGGGTGCAGACAGAGCCAGATGTGAGAGCAGCATCACCGCTGCTCTGGGATGCAGGTGGCCCTCTGCAGGCACCAGGCTGCTCCATTGAGCTGAAGGCAGTGTTCCTGCCCGTGCAGTGAGCTCGGCCACCTTGGAGGGAAGGGGTCAGCTGTTTGCTGCATTCACCTGTCAACCCTCCACCCTCTGCTGGGACTGGAGTCAAATGTCACCACACAGCGTCAGTGGCAGCATGGCACCTGGACACTTGGTTTGGAGTCCAGCTGACAGCTCCATCACCACAGTTGTCCCTGACATTGTCTGGACCTTTTCGAGCCGACTGAACCACCCTGTCTGGAAAGCTCTAATCACGAGTCTGCAGACAGACTCAAAAGGGTTTTCTTTTCTCTCAGAATTTTTAACCAACAGAAAACTGCATACTCGTCATGGTTTCTGAGGCCCCTCTCATCTGCTTAATGACCAGATGGCCTTGCCACAGACTCCTAGAATATTCTTGCAGAAGGCTTCATCCCCCTGAGCCTTTTTCCTAAGAAAATAACTCTGAAGGGCTACTTTAGTTTCTGAGGTCAAGGTCAACACGAGCCTGGGGAGTAGAGAGGCAATACAGACTCCTCAAGTTTGTCTTTAGTCAAGTTGAGCAGGGGATTGCAGGGGTAGGTGAGGGCGTGAGTTCAGTGCAGTGGGATGACTAGGCAGGTCAGGGCCCTTGGGAGCCCCAGATCTGCTGTCTGACTTATACTCTTCTTCTTTGGTTACCCTGAGCTAGGATCTGACAGGGAGGGAAGACAAGCAGCCATCATCCCTGAGGTGACCTGGCTCAGTATTCTCACTCAGAGACACACTGTACCCAAGCCAGACTTGTAAATGCATTTTTAAAAGCTGCCTAACGAAACAAAGGCAAAACAGCTCGTGCTCCACCAGCCTCTGTGTAGAACAGGAGTCGGGGAGAACAGAGGCTGTGGTAGCCAGGGAAGGAGGCTGGGGAGCTGCCCAGATGGCACAAGATGCTTTGGGATGGGATGTCTGGGTTCACCGTGACCTGTTTCCATCCTGGAACCCAAATACCCAGAGAAATCTCTCCCTCTGTTTACACTAGTCACTTTAAGCCTAAACCTCCCCAGTCTGCCTCTAATTTGGGGCCCTATAACTTGAGGAGTTTCATCAGTGAACTTCAAAACTTGTGGCTATTATATACCAAAATTCAAGTGTAGCAAAAGCTTTCCTGTGCCTGGGCTTCAACACATTTTTTTGGAAGGAGAAATCAGCTTCTTGCCTGATTCTCCAGAGGGCTCAGGAACCAAATCAGAGAGCCTTAGCCTAGACCTTGCTCGAGGCAGGAAAAGGCCAGCCTACCCATAATTCCAGCAGGGCCTCTGGGAAGAGGGATGCAGGCCATGTTCACCTCTGGAGTGAGGGAGGCTGGGTACTCCAAGGGAAGGTAGGACCTGGCTGCACTTTTCTCCCCGTTGTTAGGGTATGCTCTGTGTTTCTCCTCTCTGGCAAGCTGTCGGGAGGCTTCTGTAGATGGCTGCACTCAAATCTCTGCGTCCTTGATGCTCATAGGGAGCCAGGTTCTAGGCTGGCTGTGGAGGGCATAAGGAAGATCAGACAGGGGTCTTGTCCACCCATGTGGCTTACTGGAGAACTGGGGATGCCCAGAAAGTTTACCACACAAAGATGAGAGGAGCTGGGAGTGTAGCTCAGTTGATAGAGTGTTTGCCTACCACGCATGAAGTCCCGGGGTCCAACCCCAGCACCACATTAAAAACAAAACAAAAGCCAGGTGGTGGGGGCTCACGCCTTTAATCCCAGCACTTGGGATGCAGAGGTAGGCAGAGCTCTGTGAGTTTGAGGTCAGCCTGTGCTACAGAGTGAGATCCAGGAAAGGCTCCATAGCTACACAGAGAAACCCTGTCTCAAAAAAAAAAAAAAAAAAGAATAAAAACAAACAAACAAACAAACAAAACAGGCCTGGGGAGGTGATGGCAAGAGGGTCAGGAGTTAAAAGGCATTTTTGACGACATAGCAACTTCAAGGCCAACCTGGATTAAATGAGACTGTCTAAAAAGATAAAAATAGGTCTAGGCCGCTGGGAGAGAGAAGGATGAACTTAGCTCCTTCTGCAAGTTGGATGGCCACTGGACAGGGGAGTCAGGTGACATGTTTCTTAGGGTCAAGCACCAGGATGCAATGCAGGCTGTGATGTCTGAGACCCTCAGATACCTATCTGGTATTGTCAAATCAGCTGAGGTTGCATCCATTCAGTACACCTAGAGATTGGTCCTTAAAGTGGGCTCGGGCACTGGAAGCACCCAGGGCAGCACAGAGATGTACCCTGGGTCTGGCGCCTGATGCTGATTCAGTGACTCAGCTAGGAGCTACTCACTCTTGTCAGTTCCGCAGCATTAGGATTCCATGACTCAGCAGTCCTTGACTTGATGATGCAGCAGTTTGAAGATTTGTGGGTACTGACAATTAGGTCAGGAGAGAGCTCATAAATCAGAGCTGCCAATCACAATAATAACCATTACTACACATGAACGAGAGCTTATTAGGTATAGAGGTCCACACAGTGTTTATGGGATAACCTACTAGATAGACCTTTGGATTGTGCAAATGGAGGTGAGTTCGGATGGTCAACACTCCAAGGACCTACTTGGTACTGTCTTCATTTCCAATCCCTTCCCTCCAAATTTCTCACTCAAGCATCTTCCCTTACCAGTCATAAGCCATGACCCATCTTGGTTGGTTGGTTGATATTTTTTTCTTTGAAATAGGATCTCAATATAGCCCAGGCTGGCCTTGAACTCATTATGTGGATGAGGCTGACCTTGAACTCCTGGTCCTCTTCTCTCTATTTCTCAGTGCTGGGATTATAGGCACATGCTACAATATCTGGCTTGACCCCTTTGAAATGTCCTGAAAGGTAAGAATCAGATAGACTCCCCACTTCTCTTAGTTCAGCTCCTCATTGTATGAGAGATAAAAACTAAGACCCATGAATGGGAGAGAATAGCTTTTTGTTGTTTTTAAAGACAGGGAGGGTCTCATGTAGCCCAGGCTAGCCTCACTATGGCCCCCTGAATATTGGGATTATAAACATCCACTTGTACACCTAGTTTTAGGCCTTGTTGGGGATTGAACCCAGGGCCTGTGTATGCTAGGCAAGCATTCTACTAACTGAGCTCTAGCTCCAAAGTGGGAGGGACTTGCTTTTCTAAACCTTAGAAAAGTACCCTGAGCACATCCATGACTGCTCTGTGAACACAACCAGAGGGGAGGCCTGGGTTATCCTCCACTGGCTACCCACATAATCTTGGCTGTAGAATCTTCTAGGGAAGGGCCACAGGTAATAAGCTGGGGACATGCACACACACCCCAAACTATATTACTCTCCTTTGAAGCTATTTCCTTCTGTCACCGAGGCCACTTAGTGCCCCTTTGGGTCAAGAAGCTAAGATCAGCAGGTTAAGCCTCTCCAGAGTGAAGCCTTCTTTTTTGTTTTGTTTTTTGTTTGTTTGTTTTGTTTTTGGATTTTGGTTTTTTTGTTTTTTTGTTTTTGTTTTTGGTTTTTCGAGACAGGGTTTCTCTGTGTAGCTTTGCGCCTTTCCTTGAACTCACTTGGTAGCCCAGGCTGGCCTCGAACTCACAGAGATCCGCCTGGCTCTGCCTCCCAAGTGCTGGGATTAAAGGCATGCGCCACCACCGCCCGGCGGATTTTGGTTTTTAAAGACAGGGTTTCTCTGTAAAGTTTTGGTGCCTGTCCTGGATCTCGCTTTCAGAGTGAAGCCTTTTTGAAGACCTGTATGAAGAGATCTGTGAGAATAATCAGGACTAACCTCTGCCCAGCCCTGTGTGAGTAAAATACACACTAGCGCCAGCTTCGAGGCACTGAAGTTGCCATTTGCTTTGAGACCAACTTAGTTGCAACCCTTGCCCGCGACCCTACAGTCCTCCAGATCCAGGGCCACTTGAGCCTGTCTCTCTGGCACATCCCGTGACTGCTGGCCAAAGGCCCAGGCCCTAGGGTGGGCTTGCATAGCCCCGACCCTTTACTTTCTCCCTGATCTTTTCCCGTGAGACTCCTGTGCTCCGCCCACTGGAGCCACATTGCTGTTTAACCCTGCCATCTTGAGCCTCTATCGTTGCCTTAGCAACTAGTAGGCAGGAAGCCTGATGGCCAGTGGTGTTTATCTCCCTAGCCTCCTCAGCCCTGGAACTGGGGCGGTAGCTCAAGAATAGGCTGCTATGACCGTGACACTCAGACTGAGTACTCATGGGGTACTCAGTGATCCCACAGGTCACTGGGATCCCCGGGAGCTTCTGATTAGGCAGGTTTCTAGGGTGGACCCAAGAATCTGCATCCAACAGCTGCCCAGGTTCTGGTGCTGCTGGCCAAGGGACCATTTGGACCCTGGTCGTCAAGCAGCTCTTCTCCCGTCTTGTCCTAGGTACCTGCTTTGTTCCTTCCTGTCCCATGTTTGTATAGGAAAATAACAGCCCAGCAACTCCAGGCCTTGGTAGGCCGGGTGGAGTGAGGGTCATGAAGACAGTGGTTCCTTCCTCCCTCTGTTCTCAGCCCTCAGGCAGCTGGCCTGCTGTATTCAGAATGGGAACTTCCTTCTCAGCCAGCCTTTGCCAGGGCCAGCGGCGTCATAAGAATCGAGACCCTGCTTTAGCCTTGGATCAATTTTATCCCCTTTTTGCTTGTATTTTCTCTTGGTGAGAGTCTGATATTTTATTCAGAGTGTTAAGTGGCTGACAGAATCCTAGTGTGGCAAGGGATTACTTTGTAAATGCCTCTGCAAGGCCAGGCGTGAGAGAACCACTTGAAGGAACGCAGCAGGCTGGCCTCGGCTGAGGGTGGAGGGCCTTTCCTCAGGACTCAGAGTCTTTTGTGGTGCTCTGTTCAAGATGCAAGCCTCAGACACTGGCTTTAGCTGGGGAGCCCAGCAACCCTGCTGCCGTCCTTTCCCCAAGCTCTAGACTTTTGAGGATTCTTGCCATCTCTTGGCCTCTGGTTTTGATGAAATCCCAGCATCTCAGCTCTTGCTTGGCTCTAGAGCCTCAACTTCCTTCCTCTGTCCCTCCCTCTCCTCCCTCCCTGTACCAAGAACGGAACCCAGGACCTCATATATAAGGTAATCATTCTACCAATCAAGCTACATCTGCAGCTATGTGTGTGTGTATGTGTGGTGTGTGTGTGTAGTTTGTGTGGTGTGTGTAGTGTGTGTGTGGTCTGTGTGTGTGTGTGTGTGTGAGTGTGGTGTGTGTGTGATGTGAGTGTGGTGTGTGTAGTATGTGTGGTGTGTGTGTGTGGTGTGAGTGTGGTGTGTGGTGTGTGGACTGTGTGTGTAGTGTGTTTGTGTATGTGTGTTGTGTGTGTGTAGTATGTGTGTGTTGTGTATGTGTGGTGTGCTGTATGTGTGTGGTGTGTGTGGTGTGTGTGTATTGTGTGTTGTGTTGTGTTGTGTGTGTGTGTGTGCACACATACATTTCTGATAGAAGCATCAGTCTACAGGAGTAGATCTATTTCACTGTCCTCTGACAGTCCCATGGGGAAGGTTAGTGCAGTCCAGACCCATGGAGGGTGGGGAATGGCAGTGGAGTTTGAGCCACACACCAGGGTATATTCTATCAAATTTCCTTCCACTTCCTGAAGTCAGCCAGGGAGCATGATGGGCAAACATAGTCTGCACTTCATCCGGTCAGAAGAGAGGCCCTTTGCTGCTCTAATGTGAGCCAGGAGGGGAGAAGAGAAGAAAGCAGGCAGGCTTGGGAGAGCCGTTTCTCTGAGGGACTGGGTGGGGTGGGGTGGGGGATTGCATTTATGAGGCTCGGGTGCACACATTCTTATTCTGGGAAATGTGATGCCCAGGCTGCTAGATTTATAGAGAGGGAAAGGCCAGACTGTAAATCACTTCTGAGGCCCTGATGGGGGTGTCGGGCTAGAATCCATTCTGGAGTGGAAACAGCTCCACCCATGCACTGTAAATTGTGTTGCTGTGGCCACTCGAGCGGCACCGCAAATATCCAAAAGGAAGAGGGAGCAGAGGAGCCAGGCCACAGCCTGTGTAAAGGGCGTGCCCAGGAGACCTGACTGAAAACAAAGATGCCCCTACAAGATGCCAGTTACAACTCTCTCCGCTGTGGTGCTTGGCTTTGTAAACTTGGCCAAAGCCCCTGATTACAGAGCTGGAAGAGCTTCAAAACCAGAGATACATTTAAGTCCTGTCTCCACCTGGGAGCATCAGTTCAAAGTCATAGAGCGCACCATGGGCTAATCTGAGGAAGCAGGAGAGGAGACTGTGCACTTGGGGTTGATGGGTATGAAGGGAAGCGGGTAGAACTGGATCGGGATGGAGGGAAAGTCAAACCAAGAGGAGCTGAAGTCTCAGCCCACTCTACACAGCCCGGGAGCAACCCCCTCTTGTCACGGCATGTGTCCAGGGTCCAGGCAAGATGGCGGTACTTTTATGTCCCTCCTCACTCATTGGTTCAGTTGCCCAGGGAGGGGTCTGCCCTGGAGGTCAGGTCAGGAAGGATAGATGGATGAGTAGATGGGTAGGTGGGTGAGTGGGTAGATGGAAGAATGGATAGATGGGTGGATGGGTAGGTGTATGGATGGGTGATTGAGTGGGTAGATGCATGGGTGAGTGGGTGGGTGGATAGACAGATAGACAGACAGACAGATAATCTCAGACCAGTCTGCCCAACAACAAAGCAGGAGCTTTGGCCTGCAGCTCAGTGAGTGGAACAGGGTTTGGAGAGGGAGCCATGCCCGGACCTGTCCTGTTTTTCAAGATCTTCAGTGATCAGGACCAGGAAAGAACAGCAGTTAGTCTTCTCTCCACACTGAGGACAATGAGAAGCAGGCAGTGGACAAAAGGCTCAGGCTTCCTTGTAATCCCCATCCCCTCACAAGGGTGAGAGATGAAGGACAGTGTCTACTTCTAGTCCTGGCCCTGGCCTACACTAGCAGGTGGCTCATAATGGGTCCATCTCTCAGGGCTGACAGAAAACGACAGAGGCTCCACCACAGATACCCCTCCCTGGGTACCCTGGGAGCGCGCAGAGGCCAGAGAATATTATATGTTATATATATAGCAATGTTAAGAGCCCAACCAAGCAGCATCAGTGCAGGTATCTATGTATGACCGCATGCAGGTTTTTATGTTTACATAGATATGTGTATATCAGTTTAAAATTCAGTGTGAGAGCCAGCCACATGGCTTAGTGTGTAAAGATGCTCACTGCAAAACCTGATGATCTAAGTTCAATTCTCAGGAGCCACAGATAGAAGGAACCAACTCCTACACGTTGTCCTGTCACCTATACTTGTGTGTGTGTCACACACATGTCCCTCCCACTCATACACACACACTAAAGAAAGTAAAAATAATTAAAAAAAAAACTTACTATGAGCCGGCAGTGGTGGCACACGCCTTTCATCCTAGCACTCAGGAGGCAGAGGCAGGTAGATCTCTGTGAGTTCGAGGCTAGCCTGGTCTACAGAGTGAGTTCCAGGACAGCCAGGGCAATACAGAGAAACCCTGTCTCAAAAACAAAACAAAACAAAACAAACAAACAAACACCTCATGATGAGGAAGATTCAGTCTGGTCGCTGTGGAATACACCACTCCCCTCATCAGTTCAGGCTGATGTTTCACGACGACAGAGTCAGCCTGTCTGGTTGTCCTTAGGGCTCCTATCTGCAAAGAGGAGTGCAGGGTCCACGCACAGCCACTAGCGACCCGAAGGCAGCCACAGGCAAGGTATGCACAACACCACGGGCACAGAGAACAGAGCTTTGAGCTGGGTCCTACCCAGTCTCAGAGGTGGCAAACGGATAGTTGCAGATGTGGGAGTCAGAAA
Source organism: Peromyscus leucopus (assembly GCF_004664715.2). Taxonomy (NCBI): domain Eukaryota; kingdom Metazoa; phylum Chordata; class Mammalia; order Rodentia; family Cricetidae; genus Peromyscus; species Peromyscus leucopus. Next base: position 88,475,156 of record NC_051086.1, on the reverse strand, counting down.
AGAGAGCTCCATTCAGAGCTGTGCCACTTGAGACAAGTTACTGAAGCCATCTGAGGCTTTGCCTGTTTGTAGAAGAGGATCACAAGAGTGCCTACCTTGTAAGAGTGTTGTAGGGATTAGAAGAGCGTGTGTGTGTGTGTGTGTGTGTGTGTGTGTGTGTGTGTGTGTGTGTGTGTGTGATGTGTGCATCACTCCTGGCACAGAACCAGGATTAATAAACAGCAGCTATTATAAGCCGGTATTTTTATTTCATTTGGGTATCAGATCCACTTCTGTGCTTTCCACAACCTTCTGTGTGATATGTTTAGTGAAGTAAGAGGCGGAGAGCCAAACTGCAAGGTGCAGGAGATGCCAGGCACTCAGGGATGGTGGAGGAAAGGCTGGGAGTGTGATGAGACCCGCCCACATGTCACCAGCCCTGTCCTCGTCCAGACTCTGCCCCTGGAACTTCGTGGTCCTCCCTCAGCTCTGGAGCTGCCGTCCCACTGAGGGTTCATGGCATCCCACTGGCTTGGAGAAATAGCCTCTGCAGGCCCTTTATGCTGATAGCCTCCAAAGTGCATGTCCTCCTCAGTGGCCCTTCATAGACACAGCCAGACCAGCTGAAAAGAGAGGGGGTGGCACATGTGCCCGTGTGTGTGTGTGTGTGTGTGTGTGTGTGTGTGTGTGTGTAACAGTCTGCACATATTTGTGAAATGTGTATGTGTGAGTGCAGGTACACATGCTTGAGCAGGTGGAGACCAGAGACCGGCACTGGGTGTCCTCTTCTATCTCTTTGCACCTGATTGTTTCAAACAGGGTCTCTCTCTGAACCTGGAGCTCATTGATTCTGCTAGACTGGCTGGCCAGTGAGCTTCAGGGATCCATCTACCTCTGCATCCCTAGCTCTGGGGTTACAGATGCATGCGTGTGACTGCCCAGCTGTTATGTGAGCACAGGGGATCTGAACTTAGGTCCTCACGCCATGCTTGGCAGTAAGCATGTAACTGGCTGAGTAATTTCCCTGCTCCCCAAAGAGGAACTTTAATATGCACGGGAACAGGGAAGAGTAGAGGAGGAAAGCTGAGGAGTGGTAGAAACCAAGCAGGCAGGCTAGCCAAGCCGGACCATGTGAATGTTTTGGAGACCTTCTGATGTGGACGGGCCATGTCCATCACCATCACACCCTCCCATCTGCATTGGTGGCAGTGGCCTATCCCTAAGGCTCCTTCCCCTTCCCTCCACCAAGGCTGGATCTAAGGCCTCTGATCCTCAGCTATCTTTCTCCCAGATAGTCACAAGTAACTTGCCCTTGACCAAGGAGAGGGGTGGGGAGGAGAGACAGAACAAGGTCTTAGAAGGAGACTGGGTGCAGTTAATTTGGCATAGTCCCTGTCCCCTAGGTGGTCCTAACTGCTTTAAGGATCCTGATATGAGAGGCAGCTGAGCATCCTAATAGCCATGGGGTCTTCCTGAAGCTTACCTCACTCAGGAGCCTTAAGCCATGCTTTTCACCCCTGTTTCCTTTTTTGGGGTAGAGGGAGCTTACCCAAGGGGTACTCCTGCAGAAGGGTTTATGCTCATCTAATGTTTACATGCCCTCACTTGACCAGACCTGCTTGATGCACCCCATCAAGATAAAAGGGGCAGAAAAAAACCCGTCCTGCCTTTCCTTGGGTACCCTGGTCCGGTGGAAACAGGAGAATACAGAGGGTCACTGTGTGATCTTCTTCCTCGGCAGCAAACCCAGCCTCCCATCACTGTGGGATGGCCTCCTCCTCCAAGGGTCCTCTCCCCAGACTGGTACTCCCAACTCCTCTGCCTCCTTGGGGTGGAGAGGCCACAGAGCCATCTGGATTTAGAGTGTGTGGTATCCACGAGCTGTTTTTAGTTCTGTAGAACTGACAATGGGGGCTGTAATTTCCCTGCTGTTTCTCCCAGGCAAGGCATCTGGCGGCATGCACTGAGGAAGAAGGTCTTCTTCTGAGCAGACAGGCAGTCTGCTTCATGGTGACAGGCCTGCTCGCCCCGTCTGCCTCCCAGAGTCACTTGGCTTTGCTCTGAATCAGAGGGCCCACCTAGAGGTCCATCTCCCTTCTTCTATCCTCTGCTGACTCACAGGTTGAAGCCCGTGGCCTCCCATCCTCCTCTCCATATCCCTCTCCACCTAGCCTGGCATCTGCCTTTGTTGTGAGGATTTATCCTCTGAGATGAGCAACTGCCATCTTGGGACATTCAGATATGCTGGCTTGCAAAAGTTCATCCCAGTTGGGCTTGTTGAGTGTTTACAGCCCTGGATGAAGGAGAGGGTTGGGAGACCCTATCTGAGGATCCAACAGCTCCCTACCATCTACTGTATGTAGATGGGTTTTTGTTTGTTTGTTTTTGTTTTTCACTCTTTTCTTTTTGGGGGCCCCACCACCAAGCTCCCAAAGAAACAGAGACTTATTCTTTCTTATGAATGCCTGGCCTTAGCTTGCCTTGTTTCTAGCCAGCTTTTCTTAAATTCACCTTTTGTCTTTCTCTAGTCTATATACCTTTCTTTCCTTCTTACTCTATGGCTTGCTGTGTGGCGGGGTGGCTGGTCCCTGATGTCCCCCTCTCCTCTTTTTCTTGCTCCTCCATCTTCTTTTCCCAGATTTCTCCCCCTCTTTATTCTCTCTGCCTGCCAGCCCCACCTATCCTTCCTCTTTCCTAGCTATTGGCTGTTCAGTTCTTTATTAGACCAATCAGGTGTTTTAGACAGGCAAAGTAACACAGCTTCACAGAGTTAAACAAATGCAACATAAAAGAATACAACACACCTTTGCATCATTAAACAAATGTTCCACAGCATAAACAAATGTAACACATCAACTAATATTCCACAACAATTATATGCAACTCTGCCTTAACTGTATGTGACCTTGGGACTGAGCTAAAGTATACAGACCATGGAGGACTGGATGGGGGCATCCATCTATGTGGTAGGAAAGTCCTCATCTTTTCCAGATGTGGCCTACTGGGGAGGAATACCCACCCACACCCCTGTAACTAACCCCTCACTTAAGCTCTGCAAGGAAGCCCAATAAACTTATAGGTTGCCCAGAGTGAACTGCGGTGGAATTGTGCCTTGGTTTGTTGTTGGGACCTTAGGAAAAAGGTAAGCATTGCTTATAACTCTCCACTGGGAAGGCATGTTAGCAACAGCCTCCCTTGTGGTATTTTGTCTGACCCTCCTCTGTTCACCCCCTCAGCTCACAAGCCATACTGACTCTACTATGGCTCCTGATATCTGGAAATGAGGGGGGCTGACTGCTCTGTGGAAGCTGGCTGGCTGAGGAGGTAAATGCAGAGCAGAGCTCCAAGCGCTGTGCTAATGGTGGCACACAATGACTTCCAGAGTTCCCAGAGGGAAATCTGTCAATCACAGTTGGATGTGCCCCAGACCAGGCACCAATAGAGGGTGCGACATTTGAGTAAAATGATTTCTGATGGTGTAGTGACAAAGGTTATTGATGAGATGAAAAGACATGCCCTCCAATGCCTTGTAGGGAGAGTGATTGAAAGACAGAATGCTCCCAGGAGCCCTGCTTTATAATACCTCCCTTACAGACACCTCGGGTACCCTAGGGTGTTCTGAGGACACCTTTATTGCCATTGTCCTACGCACTGAACTTACCAACTCTACGTCTGGGGTTGAGGGTATAGAGACAGAAGGAACTCCATTGAGTAGTAGGGTGGAGATAGGAGTTGGCCCAGCAGGTGAACTCCAGGAGTGGATAGTGCAGGAGCGGGCACTGGTGTGAAGATGTGTACTGCATCCAGAATAAGTGTGGTTTGTCCTGGCAGGGGCTGGAGGCGAAAGGGCAAGCGGTATCTTTAATGATGCTGGAGAGATGACTGAGTACTTAAGAGTGCTTGGCATTCTTGAAGAACACCAGAGCTCAGTTCCCACCTCCTATGGCAGGCACAGCTCACAACTGCCTGTAACTCTGTATTGCCCTGGCTGTCCTGGAACTCTCTCTGTGCTGTGGGATGATCCTCTGCACACTGAAGATTTGTCACTGTGATTGGTTTAATAAACAAGCTGTTTGGTCAATAGCCGGGCAAGATAAAGTTAGGTAGAAAAATCAAACTAAGGAGAGGAAAAAGAAGAAAGGTGGGGTTCATCAGCCAGACACAGAGGAAGCAAGATGAGAATGTTGTACTGAGAACAGATACCAAGCCACATGGCTAAACATAGATAAGAATTATGGGTTAATTTAAGTGTAAGAGCTAGTCAGTAAAAAGCCTGAGCTACCAGCTGAGCATTTATAATTACTATAAGCCTCTGTGTGGTAATTTGGGAAATGGCTGCTAGGTATTGGTAGTTGCTGATGGACAGAAACTTCCGTTTACAACCCTGAACTTCTGGTCCTCTTGCTTCCATCTCCTGAGTGCTGGGATTACAGATGTGCACATACCATACCCAGTCCACACAGTGTAGTTGACTGTTTTTTAGTCTTTTACTCTTAACTTTTTTTTGGGGGGGGGGTCTGTCACCCAGCTCCCAAATAAATCACATGAAGTCTTATTCTTTCTTATGAATGCCTGGCCTTGTTTCTAGCCAGCTTTTCTTAACTTATCTTCTTTTTGCCTATGGGCTATGTGTGTGTGTGTGTGTGTGTGTGTGTGTGTGTGTGTGTGTGTGTGTGTATCTTTATTTCTTACTCAGTAGCTTGCTGTGCAGTTGAGTGGCTGGTCCCTGGTGTCCTCTCTCCTCTTGCTTTCTCCTCCTATTTATCCTCTCTGCCTGCCAGCCCCGCCTATTCTTTCTCCTGCTTAGCTATTAGATGTTCAGCTCTTTAGTAGACCAATCAGGTGTTTAAGACAGGCAAAGTAGCACAACTTCACAGAGTTAAACAAATGCAACATAAAAGAATGCAGCACATCTTTGAATCAGTAAACAAATGTTCCACAGCATCAACAAATGTAACATATCTTTAATATTCTACAACAACACGATGCTGGGAATCAAACCCAGGGCTTTATGCATGCCAGGCAAACACTCTACCAACTAAGTTGCATCCCTAGCTCCATAAGAAATACTTCTTGAATGGATGAACACATGAATGAACAAACTTCTTTCTTTTGGCTGGATTTATGTTCGCCTTCCTCCCGGCCTGTCAAGGAGTTTCATTTACTTTGCAGCCTGAGTCTTCTTGGCATCCTCTGCAAATGTCAGAGTCCTGGGCACTAATGTTGGATATGTGTCTGTCTTCTAGTCAGGCCATGAAAAAGGATGCAAGCAGTGCATGTCTTTGTGACAGTAGGGGTATCATTAAACATGTCCCTGCTGGTGGGAAAAGCTAGCTGTTGCTGCTGCAGCTGCCTCTGCAGCTGCCTCTGCTGCTGCCGCCGCCGCTGCTGCTGCCGCTGCCGCTATTTAGGGACTCTGTCCCCTATTCATCCCCCTACTCTCCCCTTCACTGGACCAGGCCCAGAGAAGGTTCTAGGGGCTGTGTCTGCAAACTGCCCCTCCATAGGTTCTGCCTGCCTGCCCAGCACACTATCTCTGCCTAGAGTGGTTTTAGATGGTTCTTAGCTGGCTGATGCCTGGGGACATCCAAAGGCTCCAGAGGGCTTCTGAGTCATCAGCTTCCCCCTGCTCTTCTGACAGCTTCCTACCCAGGTATGGAGCCCACAGGACTGAGGCTAGGAAACCAGGTTAAACAGGAACACTCCTGGGCAGCTGAAGATGGCAAGGATGGATGAGGCTACAGGAAGGGTCTGGCATTTGAAATTTTGCCCAGAGGAAGATCTACTGCAATCAAGAAGTTACTCTCCCTATACACAGATGCAGATTAGCCCCCTCCCAAGCTCACCCAGTGAAAACAGGGAGGACAGGCAGGGCTGCTGTGTGGGTGGAACCATCACAAACACCCTGGACAGAGAGCAAAACATGTAAGAGGTCCTGGGTTTGATTTCCAGCACTTCATAAACCTGGGATGATGGTGGTGGCTATGATCCCAGCATTCAGGAGATGGAAGATGGAAGGTGGGGATTGGAGGTTCAAATCAGTTTAAGGTGATGATGTTTCAAAACAAAAACAAAGCAAAAAATAAATGCTAATTCAGCCAGGGGACATGCAGGGGTGATCTCTTAGTCCCTTCAGACTGCAGGCTTCTTACCAGCTCATGGGTGTTCATTATACTTCAGTGCAGAGTATGGAGACCGGTCTGGAAGGCACCAGGGCGGTACCCTCAAGAAGAGAAAAGCTAGGTCTTAGTTTCCTCACCTGTGACATGGAGACAATCATCGTATCTGCCCCATAAGTGTGCGATGGTTAAGTCAGCCCTGAGAGGAGCGTTCTACACACAGTGGGTGTCAAATACTCGCAGGCCAGTAAAGACATTGAGATAGATAACTCAGTGGGGAAAAGTGTGAGCCTGTGGCCTGAATTCAATCCTTAGAGCACCTGCAAAAGTGGAGAGAACCAACTCCACAAAGTTGTCCTCTGACTTCCACGTGTGTGCTTTGTCCGTTTCACAAAGTTCAAGTTCAGAATGACAGAAAGCTGAACAGGCTGGGACATGCCTAACTTTGAGAACAAAGATTCTGGCCTCGGAGAGTCCCTGGCACCCCTAAGACTTTATATTAAAATTTTGTTATTATTTTGGTTTGTGTGTGTATGTGTGTGTGTGTGTGTGTGTGTGTGTGTGTGTGTGTGTGTGTGTATGTGCACTACCCAGGTACATGTATGTACTTGCAGGTGCTTGTCTAAGCAAGTACATAAAGAGATCCAGAGGCTAACCTAGGATATTGTTCCTTGGGAGTTATCTGGACAGCTATTTGTCCTGAGACAAAAACTCTCACTGGATCTGAGGCTCACTGAGCAGGCTGGATAGTCTGGCCAATGAACCTCAGGGGTGCACCTGTCTCCACCTCCCAATGCTGGGGTTACAAGTGTGTGTGCAAACACCTAGCTTTCTACATGGGTTCAAAGTATCAAACTCAAGTCTTCATGATTACACGATGAACACATTATTGATAGCTGTCTCCTCAGCCCCTGGTTTTGGTTTTTGGAGACAGTGATTTATATAGCACAGGCTAGCTTCAAACTTGCTATGTGCTTAGGATAACCTTGAGCTCCTGATTCTGTCTGCCGCTCCAAAGTGCTGAGGGCTACAAGCATGGACCACGGCAGCTGGCCATTTGTTCTTTGATAGGGTCTCATTAGATAATCTAGGCTGGCCTTGACCTTGAAATCCTCCCTCCTCTATTCCCAAGGCCGGGGTTACAGATGTGCAACATCACACTGGTTTACCTCTGATCCACAGACCTTGGCTCTTGGCTTCTTTCCAGCCTGAGTCTTGCAAGGCACAGGTGGTGATGGTATTTCTGGGTCTGAGTCTCATTCGTTCTCCCCGACCCCGGCTCCTTCGCACAGTATTTGACATGCAGCAGATGATCAAGATGCGCTTTTGACCAAGCAACCCCCTCTCCACCAGTAGGAGGGAGAGGCAGCCCCACTCCACAGCTGGCAGTAAGTGGTGTCAAACAGAAACTGTGTAATTACTGGCCTTGGCATGCCGGGCTCTCATGGAGCACCCTCCTGGCTGTGGGCGGCCACTTAAGCTGCTTTCCTCACTCTCTAGCCTAGCCAGAGGGTTCCCCACCTGGAGAGACTGGCTTGTTGGAGCTGAGGAGGACACTTCGGTAAGCCAACAGCTGGTGGCAACCCCCAAGTCGAAGAAAGCTGTGCTCGTTTGTTTCAGGAGTGGGGGAGGCGGTGGAGTGTGCTTCAGTTCAAGAGAAAACACACACCTCATGCGTGTGTGCGTTCAGCAACCCTTTAGGCTGTGTGCCAGACTGTGACCTGCTTTCGTGAGCCAACTGAGAGTTCTTGGTGGGGGGCGGAGAACGACTCTCTTCCTTGTTGGGGAATACTGCCTGCCCCTAGCATAAGAACTATTCCCGTATACATCAGAGCAGCCATGAGTACTCGCAAGAGATCCTCAAGATCAGGGCTCCTGGTGCTCCTTGGTAGAGTTAGTGTGCTGTGGGATGTTAATGTATGTCCTGTGGGAGCCCTTCTTGGGTTCCTTGTGGCGTTACCCAGCAGGTCTGCATAGAGGATGATTAGGACCATGGGCCTGAGTGCAGGTGTCTGAGATGGTCTGCACTTGGCTGTATTGGGGGATGGTCTGTATGTCAAGTTGCTCTGATTGGTCAATAAATAAAACCTGATTGGTCGTGGCTAGGCAGGAAGTATAGGCGGGACTAACAGAGAGGAGAAATAAAAGAACAGGAAGGCAGGAGTCACAGCCAGCCACTGCCAGGACAAGCAGCATGTGAAGATGCTGGTAAGCCACGAGCCACGTGGCAAGGTATAGATTTGTAGAAATGGGTTACTTTAAGATATAAGAACAGTTAACAAGAAGCCTGCCACGGCCATACAGTTTGTAAGCAATATAAGTCTCTGTGTTTACTTGGTTGGGTCTGAGTGACTGTGGGACTGGGGGGTGACAGAGGTTTGTCCTGACTGTGGGTAAGGCAGGAAAACTCTAGCTACATTAGTGAGTAGAGCAAGTCATCAGAGCCTTACTTGAGTTTTTTTCAGCCTATCCTCTTGCCACTCCCTGATAGCTGAAGACAATCTTGCCCCAGTACAATTGTGATACCAGAAGGTGCTAGAATGTACAGAGGGTGAGAGGTTACTGGGGAGACTCGTCGATGTAGCTGTGGGGAAGTCAACATCCATGTTGAGGTGTGACTTGCTGGTGATGTGCCTGCTTTGGGGGTTACCCATGCTCCTGGAGGCAAGCCTAATGAACTCTTTGGTTCACCCGCTAGACTTGAGCAGAATCTTAATTTGGGCCTGCCATTGGTGCCCTATCTGGAGGGAGAAGCAATCATTTGTACATGTCTCCCCAGGAACAAGTCCACACAGCACCCCTCAACTGTGGTGGTGAGGGACCCATGATCTGATGACTCAGAGCTTCATAGAGTATTTTATTCTTCCAGTAACTAGCCAGATTGATACTTAGCATATTTTATAGACAGGGAAACCGAGGCTCAAGAGGCCATAAGGACAACCAGGATGTAGTAGAGCCATGATTTAGAATATAGCGGAAGCAGAGGCCCCCAAATGCAGTGGTTTAAACAATGCTGACGGGTACTCTGCTTCATAGGACATCCCAGGACAATAGGACAGCATGATTTCAGACTGTCAACCAGGGATGCAGGATCTTGCTCTTCCGCCTTCCAGGTCCCTTAGAACCGGAGTCACAGATTTTCTAAAGAAAGCCAGGCAGTAAGCACTTGAGGCTGCGCAAGGCACATGGTCTCCGTGTTTGCTTAACTCCTGCCATCCTGATGGCAGCCTAGGTTAATTTGCAAGTGGAGTGGCTGGCTTTCAATAAAACTTTATTTACAAGAGCAGGCAGGCTGTATTTGACCCAGAGACCAGCCACAGTTAAGCTGATGGCCGTCCTGCACTCGTGTTTTTCACACCGCTGTTCCAGGCAAGTGGCTGCATCAGTAGCATTTGGAAATTGGTTAGAACTGCAGCCTTTTGGGGCTGAAGAGATGGCACAGTGGTTAAGAACGTGTACCGCTCTTGCAGAGGGGACTCTTTGGTCTCCACATTCACGTCTAGCAGCTCACAACTCCCTGTAACTCCAGTTCCAGGCCTTCAGCACCGGCTTCTGGTCTCTGTGAGCACCACTGCACTCGTGTGCGAGGACAAACACATCCCATATACCCATAATTAGGAATAAAAACCAATCTTTCTTAAAAAAAAAAAAAAAAAAAAAAAAAGGAGTGCAACCTTTGGCCAGTCCACAGACCTGCTGAATGAGAAGAGCCAGGTGGGCCCTGAAAACAACAAGCCCTGGTGATGCTTCTTGAGCACACCGAGGGTTAAGAACCATGGCTCAAGTCGTCGGTGTTGGCACACTCCTGTCCTCAGCCCTTGGGAGCTTGAGACAAGAGGATGTGGTCTTATCTTCAGCACAGTGGCTGTGCCTTAATCTGCCGCTATTTCAGTCAGCAATCGCACAGTTACCAGTGGTCTGGCCACTCGAGTCACAACCTGGTGGGAATTCTTTTCCTGCAGGCACGGGCTCTGCTGCTGCCACTAAAGGTAGCTTTAATTAAATCCCTCTTGTTCTATTTATAAGTAGAACTAGAGACTCAAAGGCTGGGGTGAAAACCTGCCAGCTCAGAGAGGTTGAGTAGCACCTAGCTCACCTTCTCTCCTTGATGGTGTCTCCCCAGAAGCCCGTCCTTCAGCTCCACCAAAACAGAAGAAAATAATGCCACCCAAAACCCCTCCCTACTACTTCTGGTGCATCTCTCTATCTCTTCCAGATGGCCTCTGATGCTCCATAAGTACTTTCTGTCAACTAGTTTGTAAATGGAAATTTCTGTCCCACCAGTAACTCCCAAATGCCCAGCAGCCACTTCCCAAATAATTGACTCAGAGGCTTAATATTACTTATAAATGCTTGGCCAGTAGCTCAGGCTTATTAGTAACTAGCTCTTATACTTAAATTAGCCCATAATTCTTATCTATGTTTAGCCACATGGCTTGGTACCTTTTCTCAGTACAACATTCTCATCTTACTTCCTCTGTGTCTAGCTGGTGACTTCTACTCTGCCTACTACTTCCTCTTCCCAGAATTCTCCTAATCTGTTCCCCTCCCCCAAACATCTATACTTCCTGCCTGGCTACTGGCCAATCAGTGTTTTATTAAACCAATTCGAGTGACAAATCTTTACAGTGTACAAGAGGATTATTCCACAGCTCTAGTTGCTAACTCAGCCTCATGACCCAAGGTTAATTTTATTTAATTAATGCAAATACAAACTCAGGGTTCACAGTGTGATCAAATATCCCCCAACAAGAGGATCAGGAATTCACTTTTTTTTTTTGGCTACATAGCAAGTTCAAAGCTAACCTGGCTAAGTGAGAGCCTGTCTCAAACAAAACCAAACACATTTTGTGATTCCAGAACTCTAGCTCTCAGGCCCCGTAGGAAGTAAGTGAGCATCATGAGGATCAAGGATAGCTCTTGGTGCCTCCCACGTCCCAGGTAGACTCAGGTAGATCCCAGGTGTGGGCGCGTTTTAAACTCCCCGATGACTCTGAGGAACAGCTAGCACTGGAAAGCAGCACCCTGACATCACAGAGCTGATTTACGGCTGGGCCTAAGACTATATCTGCTTTTCCAGTGAGGGGAGCCCTGTGCTCCTGAAGTCTGTCTGGGTGTGGTCTCTTTGTCCTGCTTCTCAACCCCACAGCACCACGCTGCCTTCCTGGGAACTCTATAGGGTTTTATCATTAAGGAAGACCTCAGTTCAAGTTTGTCCAACTAGCGAGTCTCCCAAAGGAATGAGACAAGAGACCTTCCTTGTAGGGGAGAAGGGGTGTGGAAGGACACGAGATGGGAGAGAAAGGGAGGAGGTGATAGAAGGAGGACATGTGTTAGGCAGTATCTGCCAGAGAAGACCGCTTGGACATGGGTTCAAGCCCCCAGAAAGTTTTTATTAGCAGGCTGGTGATTACGCTGGGTGTTCGGGACCCCAGTGCAGTCCTGAGCCTTTTTCAGGGTGAGCTTTTAAGCACAAAAGCCACATCCTGGGATGACACACTTCAAGTATCAAGAATAGTAATCCAGAAGTGGAACTACAGGTGCCTAAAAGCAAGATTAGTACATTTAGAGACTTTCCCGGAACTGTGGACTTTGATGGATTAGGTCTTTGTTTCATTTTGGCTGGTGGTGCTGTCCACATGCTGAGTTTTACAGCCTGAGGAGCATTTCTATCATGGCGTCAGCTGTGCTAAGGGCTGGGGACCTGTTACACCTGGAGTGAAAATACCGAGAACAGTGGCCTGTCACCAAGGGTTCAAGAAAGGCCAATGTCTTTCTCTTCTTCTCAGATGTCTTCAGTACCATGTTGCAGGGAACCCTGGCAGGTGCATACTCATGGAGGCCACAGAGCGCTACAGAGCCACAGACACAGTCCCCAGGGCTCCCTGACCTATAGTGTATGTATGCACTTGGGCATGTACTGTCATCCGTCTACTGAGCCTCCACAGGTTTCTGCTTTAAAAGTGAGGGCACTGAGGCTTCAGAGTTCAGGTGACCTGCCCAGGCTCAGGCCACCAGAGCTAGGATTCAGCTCAGACAGACAGTCTCCAGGGCTGAGCTGGCAGCCACCTTGCATTGTTAACCTTTCTTCACGACAGCCCCATTTTACAGATGAAGAAGCTGAGGCCACAAAGAGCTCTTCATGGCCACAGAGTGGGTGACGGTGGAGGCAGGGCCAAGCCTTCCTTTTGTTGGCTTCTCCTCCCACACAATCCTTGCCTCTGCCAGTTTGCACCCAGCCTAGTTTGGTTCCCTCCTCTCTCCCCGCCATCTGTCCCCCCAACATATTCTGGGCTTGCACGTGCGCCACTGACTCACAGGGGAGCTTGAGAGCCCCTCTGGAGTGAGTGGCAGGTTTTATTTCTGTTCAGAGCCATCTTGGGTGGGTGCGGGGGAGGGGGGTAGCTGCCAACTCTAGCCAACACACCCACCCCTGCTAAAGCTGTTGAGGGCGTGGGCAGCCCCAGAGGGGCTCCAGGGAGCCCCATGACACCAACTCCCCCAGCACATCTCAGCTCTCAAGGGAAAGCTGAGCCTGCCTGCGTCATCTGTCTCATCCACAGTCTTCAGTTCCCAAGGGAGGGTGCAGGGCCCCATACCCAGTGAAAGCTCCCCTCGGGAGCTTCCTGAGAGTAAACTCTTGGTTCCTAAGCTCTTCCTGACCTCTCCACTCTGCGAAAGGCTGGAAGGAGCCCCGAGAAGTTGTTTGTTCAGGGCTTGGCTGCTAGGCAGTCTGGAGGACACATTTACCAGCTGTGGCTCCTAAGTGACTGACCTTCTCCCTCGGTGCTACGTTTCCCAGTATCGGTGATGGTAAGACATCACCTGGGGAGAGCCCAGGAACATGCCCTCCAGCAAGCATCCTGGCAATGCCCATCCAGAGGGAAACTGGAACAGGGACACCCCCCTACTACCTACCACCCACTCTGTTTCAGGAACAAGCTTCTGGCTGGCTCTGCCTTAGCTGCACTTCGTATTGAAACAATTGTGATGGTCTTAAGGGCACTTTCGCTCAGTTATTCCACCCAGCTCTGGTCATCAACCCTGAGCTAGTCCAATGGCAAGGGTGGACTTCTGCCTTCTGATCATCTGAGCAGATCAGCTGTGTCCTCTGGGGAATGTTTGCCAAGGGACATCCTAGGCCTCAGCAGGCTCTTCAAGATCATGGGTACATTATCTCCCATTTAGCCAAACACTGCAAATACCAAGAGGATCCCAGTACAGCTTGGATCTGGAACATCCTGGAAAGACGTGGTTGAAGGCTCCATCTCTCACTGGTGGCTGGGAAGTGGTGGACATTTAGGAGCCTTGTTGGAAGAAGTAGGTTACTGGGGGCATGCTTTTGCTCTATGCAAGTGTGTGTGTGTGTGTGTGTGTGTGTGTGTGTGTGTGTGTGTGTGACAGAGAGAGATAGAGCGACTCATGTAGCTTAAGATGGCCTTGAATTTACCAGGTAGAGAAGATAAACTTGAACTTCCGAGTCTCCTGATTTCCTCAACCCTACCCAAGCATTGGGATCACAGGCAAGTAGTATTGCACTCCATTTTGCAAAGCTAGGGCTTGCACCCTGCAGTTCCTGCAGTTCCTGCTGGCTAGGCAAACACTACAGCAAAAAGCTACACCCTAGCCTTAGGGTGTATTTCACTATCAACCCTCGCTTTGCTTCTTAGCTGCCAAGCCTTCCGCCATGATGTTCCACCCCACCACAGGCCCACAACAAAGCCAGCCGACTGGGACTCGAAACCTCACAACCCATAAGCCAATATAAATCATCTTCACCGTGGTAGAAGACGGGATGCAGTGGTCAAGTCAAGTCAGGGGCAAGCATACATCCTGATGTACCTCTGGCCTACATCCAATCAGGGACAAGTGTACATCCTGATGTATATCCTGCCTGTGAACCTCCCGCCCACGTGTGATCAAGCACACCCAGTGCAGATGGGTCAAACAAACTTCTTTAGGGGAGTGAAAACATGTGACTTGTTATCTCCATACACAATAGCCTCAGCATTTCAGGAACTTGGGCAAGGGGCTTGAAGACCAGAAACATTTTTGTTTCATGGATCTCCTAGGCATAGTAATTAAGCCTTAAAATGTAACTTTGGCTCTCAGATGCTTCTGGACTGGATGCAGTGTGACAGCTGTCTTGCTCCCGATGCTGGGATCTCCTGTCATGACAGACAGTACCCTTGACCTGAAAGATAAAATACCCTTCTTCCATCTTTAAGTTGCTTTTCTCAGGCATTTCGTCATAACAATGAGAAAAGTGTCTGATCCCCTCGCTCTGAAGGAAAGCCAGCAGGGTGCTGGGGGAACATTGGAGTTACGCAACACAGAGGTAAGGAGTTGCTCTTCCCCCAGAAGGTAGCAAAGCCTTCCAACAGAAGCTCTACAGGAGCTGGGTGGGGTGGTGGAGCACATCTTTAATCCCAGCACTCAGGAGGCATAAGCAAATGGATCTCTGTGAGTTCAAGGCCAGCCTGGTCTACAAAGTGAGTTCAAAGCTCTTCAGGAATGGAGGCCTTTCCAAGAGCTGTGTGAGGGCATCACCTTGGAGGTGGCTCCTGTAGCTAAATCCTTTAGATTTGCAGCCCAGGCCAATAAAAACATTACATTTATTTATTTGTTTACGTGTGTGTGCGCGTGTGTGTGCACGTGTGTGCGTGCGTGTGCGTGCGTGTGCATGTGTGTGTGTGTGTGTGCGTGTGTGCATGCATGTGTGTAGGCCTGCATGTGCTGCAACAGAAGTGTGGCAGTCAGAGCACAACTTGCAGTATTCCATTCTTTCCTTCCACAATACAGGGACCAGGGATCAAACTCAGGTCATCAGCTTTCCCATCCTTTCATGTGCTGCCTAACAAGCTTAGTGATCTTGAGCAGCCCCTCCCCTTCTAAGGGCTTCTGCTTGAACTTGAGCAGGCTCTGGGCTTGCCAGTGAGAAGGCTGAGCCTGGTGACCTACTGCCCTGGATTGTCCTGATGCAAGGAATATAGACTCTGTGTTGTTCTGTAAGATGCCCCCAAGGAGAACAGTCCTATTTGCTATGGATCTAAGGATGCTGATGTGATAACTAGGCTTTGGCCGCCTCCTGACTTCCATGAAGACATGCCACCGCAGGTCTATTTGTGAACCACTCTGGCACTCTTCTTCACCTTTACCCTGGCTCCCTCCACAGCATGCCAACAGTTGGCACTTATGTGACATACGTGTACTTGGGATGATGTAGCCTGACAGTCTTGCTGCCTGGAGGGCTTGATGGAGGAAGCGGTGGCTGTCGAGGAAACAGTGCCCACAGAAGGGTTGCTTTTGTAGGAACGGAGGTGCTGGAGTGCAAAACTGGAGGCTAGGACCTGCAGCTCTCTTGGAGAACTCGCTCCTGGGCGGCTGCCTGAAGTCTTCGTCTCTTTGCAGAGACCAGGGGCATGGCTCTCAACATCCGATGCCCTTCCTCTATATGCTCTGAGTGGTCTACTCCAGGGCTCCTGCTCTCCAGTGCTCATTCCAGCCTTCAATTCTCTGTCTTTCCCACCTGTAGCTTCTGCACAGACAGAACTGGGCTCTCTCACGGAGAGCCTTCCCCACAGCTCACGCTCAGCCTCTATGGGCTTGGTGTACATGTAGAAGAACCGCCAGCCGGGAACATTCCTGTCCCCTGCTTCCCAAGGAAGATCTTGATCATTTACCATTTACTCATTGAGGTTTCCTCAGGTGGAACTCCTTCTGTAGACACCCATGCCCCTCTACCCCTCACCCCCACTCCAGGAGAAAGGAGGCAGGTGGGGAGGGTGTCTGTAGAGGGCATGAGGTGGCGTCCTGAAATGGACAGATGGACAAAACATGGAGCTGTCCCCTTTCCTGAATGGCCACAGGAGGGATGAGGTAGTGCCCCCATGCCTCTTGTGTAGATGCTGAGAGTGTGAACAAGAACAGCTTGTGAGGGGCTCTGACGCAAGGCCTGGTGCGGAGACCTTTTTGTGCCCTTCCGGATCTGGCTTTGAGTCAGAAGACATTCACATGACCCATGTGGTTCTGCCCTTTCAGCCTTCACAGCTCATCCCCCCCCCCATCCCCCACACTCTGCATGGACCCTCAGCCTGGGGAGGAACATGGATTAGTCTGGGGATGGCTGCTGCCTGTCTCAGGTCTATGGTCCTCTTCATGTGTACGCTGTTTTCTTGGAGTGTCTGCAGCTTCTCATGATGTGATGTTTGTGACGTTAAAAGGATCTGACTTACTGCATACTGCCCCAGCTGGGTCCTTGTGATGTTCACTTCCAGCAAGTCTGATGTCCAAGTTCAGGGGTGGTCAGCAGCCACCCAGATGCCTCTCTCACCTCTTCACTCTGAAAACTCGACACCTGCTCAGGAGATGAGAGATCAGCATCCCCCCCCCCCCCCCCCTCCCCCCCCTCTGCCGGCAGAACTTGGTTTCTCTCCACCTAACTCGGGTCAGGCTCATGTCACAGACACATGGTCATATTTCCAGCAATGGGAGAAGTCATTCACCCCCTCCCCGCCCCCCCCCCCCCACGCATCGTGCATCCATCTGAGCAGCCTGACCCAGAAGTGTTTTGTCTGGTTTCCAACATGCAAGCTCTGCCTTGTGGCAGAGTCTTAGTGCCCTGCCCAGAACTGAACTCATCTTCCCAACAGGAAGTTCAAGGAAAGCAGGGTTGGTGGCGCCATCACAGCCTCGATCCTGATAACTGCTTTCGGTCTTCATCTCACCTAGAATCCTCCTTTAACCTGGGATTTAGAAGCCAGCCATAGTCTACTCCTGAAAGCTGGGCAGCAACGAGGGGGGCACTTTCCACCAGAACTGTCCTGTCCCATAGTTATCAATTTTCACAGGTGACAGGTTCCTGGGAGTGTCTAAGAACATCATGTAGATGTTGGATGTCAGTCTCAGGCTAGAAAAGGACCACAGTGATGATGTTGGCTGAATGGGTGTATGGCTGAGTGAACTCTTGTGCCTTAGTTCTCTCAAAGTGGGAGTGACTACTGTCACTACCATGGAGTATTCTTGTGCAGAGGGATAGGATCTATTCAAAGAGGGGCTGGGGAAATAATTCAATCAGTAAAATGCTTGCTAGACAAGCAAGAGGACCTGAATTCAGTCCCCCGCAGCCACATAAAAGCCAGGTTTGACAGTACACACTTGTAACCCTAGCTCTGGGGAGGTAGATACAAGCAGATCCCTGGGGCTCACTGGCCAGCCAGCCTTGTTGTGGAATGTTAATTTAAGATGTGTTACATTCATTTATGCTGTGGAATATTTGTTAAATGATACAAAGACATGTTACATTTGTTTGATTAAATACAATTAACCGGGGGTCAGGAGGCCAAGTCAGCAACTAGCTGACAGGAAGTGGTAGGGAGGAGCCATGGGTAGCTAGGGTTCTTAAGTGGGGGCTGAGCAGAAGGATGCCCTGTTTTTGGGGGAGCAAGAGAACAAGGAGAGGAGGACACTAGGGGCCCAGCCACCCAGCCACACAGCCGGCCACGGAGTAAGAGTGAAAGTTTATTTTGCATCAATAAGTACAACAGTCTATCCAGACAATCACACCATCATCATGTGGTACAAGCCAAGGAAACAGCATTCCTTTCTTTCATGTGGCACTAGTTTTGAACCCAGGGCAATGTGCATGCTAGGCAATCACTTGACCACTGAGCTATATCCCCAGTCTTGGAACAGTACTTTGCAAAAGTAGAACTTCTCCCTGGGGACTTGAGTCACCTTATGTCAACATGCTTTCAGTCAATATGGGGGTGGGGGGTGGAAATCCAAATTCTGTGAAGGAAAGTCAGCTCAGGGATGTCAGTCTAACCTATGACTGGGGAGATGATTCCAAAGCCAAAGACCACGCAGGCCCAGACATACTTCTAGGTTCACACAATGATCTGCTTGTTGAAAGAATAATTTGTTACCCTTAAGTAGGAGACAGACATCTTCTCTTCAACAACCAACCCATTCTGAGAGAAAATACTATAAAGCAACTACTCAGTATATGAGTCATTTTTTTTTTTAAATTCCATTATAAAATTAAAGTGGTCTTCTAAAGCAAAACAGATGGTTTTGAAAAGTTTGGGTGGCTAAGGCCAAGGCTGTGTCGTGCTGGGATTGTAGTGAGAGAGAGTTGAAAGCACTCTTAGTAATTGCTGTTCCTTCCTGTGGCAGGAGCTTAAAAGGAGAGCATCAATGGAATTCCGCTGAGTTCCGACGGGGTGCCCGGCTGAAGCAGTTACCACAGACACTCAAAGCTGCCGCCTCACCTCACCCCTTTCGTTGTCCTGGAAGACGCCTGGCGTAGCCACTGCATCGTAGCTGATACCCTACAGTTTCTGCTTCTCTGCTGCCACCTCTTCTTGTTCTCCATTCTTCGTTCATGATGGAGGTTTAGCTAGCTGGAGCCGCAGGGGCTTTGTAGTCTACCGATTGTCCTGATTGTTATGGCTTCCATCTAGGAGCAGGCAGGGTGTGAGTGACTCTGGGGAGTGTGTCCAGCACATACTAAGAGTACCCTGGCTCATCCTTCAGAAGTGTTCACTCTTTGGCAGGCTGGTCGCATCGTCAGAAACAGCCAAAGGCCCAAAGGACAGGGTACCATCTCCAGACAGGACTCCTCAGGGGCCAAACACTACCTTTCCTCTTTCCTCCCTCTGAGTGTTAGAGTAGAAAGTTCCTGGTCAAGAGAATAGACTCTCTGGTCTGGGAGGAGCCTAACTTTCCAGTCAGGCTGCTCCAATCACCTTGGCTAAAGGTCCACCCTAGGGAGACAGGCTCACCCTAAGCCATGGGTGGACTTATTAGTTCTTCAATGAGATGCTGGACTGTCTCTTCCCAGAATCTCCTTCCCCAGTGCAGAAGCTTACAGCCATGTTGAGGGTCACCAGTCTGCTCACTTTGGCTCCCTTTTCTTCTTACATGCTTTCCTTACCACTTTGGGCTTCCCCCCCATCATCTTGGGCTTCCTTACTCTTTCTCCAAAGTTTCCTCCCTGGCATGTGACCGCTTGTCAGCCGTGTGTCTAACCCCAAGCTAGGTTCATGGCGCGGCTTTCGAGGTGTTCATAGTTTTCCTGCCCTTGGGTTTCTCTTTTAAATTCTAATGAAGTTGTCCTTGTGATTTCATTGGAGTCCACCCTAAAAGTCTTTCATTAGACTAAGAATCTCAAAAGGAGACCCCAGTTTCCCCTGTACCATGAGTGAGGGTCCTCACTTTTTGATACTGGAGTTTGAGTTGTTTTGCTTACGGGCTGGTGACTGTCCCACTGTTCACATGCTCTGTGGCTCTTAAGAATCTCTGTGAATGTTTCTTCCACTTCCGTGCCCTACTCTTGCCATGCCAGTGAGTGTGTGTGTGTGTGTGTGTGTGGTCAGCAACTTCTGCCATTCCTCCTGGCTGCTACAGCTCCTCTGTGATCCTGGAGAAGAAAGTTCCAGAGACCAACGAGTCCAGTGCTATAGTCCTGGCCAGTGTTGTCAGAGTATTCACCAGAGAAAACTGCTCAAACATGGGTCAAGCCAATGGAAAGTATTAGCCGAACAGTGACTACACTGAGCGTTTGGGACCTCGGTGCAGCTCCGAGCCTGTCTCAGGGTGAGCTTTCAAGTACAAAAACCACATTGGGGATGACCTGCATCAGTTAACAAGAACAGTTAACAAGAACAGCCAGAAGCAGGACTACAGAAGCTAACAAGCAAGTTTGGTGCATTTAGACTTTCGCAGAACTATGGACTTTGTTTTAGTTTGGCAGATGGTGCCATGTGCTGAGTTTTATGGCCTGAATGGTGCTTCTATCATGGAGTGAGTTATGCTAAGGTCTGGGGCCCTGTTACAGTCAGCTCTAGAATTGCACCCATCGACTTGGCTATATCTTGTCTTTCCTTGAGCCACAAGGCTTTCTCCTGGTCAGCTCAGTCCTGGAAGCTCTCATGGGCCTCAAGGTCCTGTCCAACCTTCAGACTGGGTAGTTCCAGGAACTCATTGAACCCCCTCTCTCCTCAGCTCCCATACAGTTCCTGGGGCCGGCAGAGGCTGTTACATTTCATGATGGGATCATGCACTTGTCTCAGCCATGCTGTCTTCTGAAAGCACCTTGAGTAGAGAGTTCTAGAAATCAGCCATTGACCATCTTCATCCACCCAAGAAGCTCAGACTTTCATCAAGTTCGTCTGCTTGCAGGAGGTTGTGAAGCCAGATGTGGTAGCACACGCTAACAATCCCAGCCCTTACGAGGTGGAAGCAGGAGGATCAAGAATTCAAGGTCATCTGTGGCTACATAGTGAATCAGAACCCAGCCTGGACTACATGGCATCCTTTAAAAAAAGAGAGAGAGAAAGAAAAAGAAAAAAAAGAAAGAAATACAGAGGGAGTGAGGGAGTAAAACCCAAGACAGTGTCTAAAAATTATTCATACCCACTTGGAAATCCATTATGGCTGGCATTTAAAGAAATGATTACTTTGCTGACTTTGTGGGTAATATATGCTCACTGCCAGAAATTAAGAGAACACAAAAAGAGTACGTTAAAAGAAATAAAATCTCTTAGGATCTTACCTCTCAGGAATATTATTAGCATTTAATGTGCAATCAGTTTGTGTGTGTGTGTGTGTGTGTGTGTGTGTGTGTGTAACCATTTATAAAATTACTTGGTACTTTATCTACAATTTTGCATCTTCTTTTTCTCACTTCACACAAGCAGACATTCCCTCTTGCCAGCATCTCATTGTCAAAAACACCATGTTAATGACCACCTAGAATGTCATTGTCTGGTTGGGCCAGCATTCATGCAGTCAGACCTGCTGGCAGGTGTCTAGGTGGCTTTCTATTTTCACTGTTACAAATGCTGGAATAGAGAGTATTTGTGTTCAGGAAATCTTTATCTGAGTTTCCGATCATTTCCTCAGAAGAGATTCTAAGAAAAACATGACGGTGTCTTACTCTGCCCATGCAGCAGCTGCTAGGAGGCCAGCAGAGGTTGGCTGTGTTGGCAGGATGTGAGGCCTCCTAAGGCCTCTGAGTGAGAATCTTCATTCATGAGGAGATGCAAAGGGACCCCAAGCCTCCCCAGGAGGCTCCCCACAATCACCTGGGTCTGTGCCATGCAAAGCAGCTCTCCCTTCCCCTGCCTCCGTTCCTAATTAACTTAGAACTAAAGCATGTTTAATGAACCTGGGAAACTCTTCCCACCATCTGCCCATGGTTTTATAGAAGAGAGATGGGAGCTGGTTTTCTCTGAGCTCCCTCTTTTGGATGGCGCTCATTTCCAGTCTCTTGGTCCTCCTGAGGATGAAGCAGGATACCCTGTCTTCCTAGGGCTCACCCTTGGAGAGGCAGAGGCAGGTGGTAGATAGGGTCAGAGGTCTCGAAGAATTCCACCTGGAGGTAGGTGAGGTCCAGCAAAGGCAGAACTTCACACACACACACACACACACACACACACACACACACACACACACACACACACAAACACAGAGGAGTCTGGGAACACCTGCTATCATGCTTTACAGGAATCATTCCCACCCTCTGAGAGCCTGGTTTTTATCCGGATGGGCAAGTTGCCTGAGCCTCCCAGTTGTGAGGCTCTATGACCTGTGACTGTTGATAGTGACCCTTGGCAGTGGGCAGGTGAGGTGGTACTGTGTCCCCCGAAATAGTGTGCATCTTAATAAACTTAATTGGGGTCAGAGACAGAATAGCCACAATATTAAACATAGAGGATAGGAAGTAGTAGCACACACCTTTAATCCTAGCACTTGGGAGGCAGAGCTAGGTAGAAATCCATGAGTTCAAGGATACAGCTAAGCAAGGTGACTCACGCCTTTAATCCCAGAAAGCGAGCCTTTAATCCCAGGGAGTGGTGGTAGAAAGCAGAAAGGTATATAAGGCACCAGGAACTAGCAGCATTTGACCTGGTTAAGCATTTGGCTGGGTAAGCTTTTAGGTTTTAAGCAGCACAGTTCAGCTGAGAGCCATTGGGATGAGGACACAGAAGCTTCCAGTATGAGGAAACAAGACCAGCTGAGAAGTTGGCCAGGTGAAGTTAGCTGTGGCTTGTTCTGGTTCTCTGATCTTCCAGTTCACCCCAATACCTGGCTCAGGTTTGATTTTATTAATAAGAACTTTTAAGATTCATGCTACAGCCGGGCGGTGGTGGCACACGCCTTTAATCCCAGCACTCAGGAGGCAGAACCAGGCGGATCTCTGTGAGTTCGAGGCCAGCCTGGGTTACCAAGTGAGCTCCAGGAAAGGTGCAAAGCTATGCAGAGAAACCCTGTCTCGAAAAACCAAACCAAACCAAAACAAAAACAAAAACAACAACAACAACAAAAAGATTCATGCTACAGGCAGGAGCCGTTTTCATGGACCAGGACAAAGTGAACGAGAGTGAGCTCCGCATACGCAGGACCGGCCCACCTGGCTGCGAAGCTGCCCGCATGTAAAGGGTGGAAAGTGCAGCTTCCGGGGCTCTGGGCCTGCGTTCCAACACTGCCAGGCTGGAAACGGCTCTCCTTTAAGATGTGAGAGGTTTGCTGGCTGAGGCTTGCCTTCAGCCATCTTCCATCCATCTCTCCAGGCTGCCTGGAAGGCCAAGCAATCTTGGGGGACAAATGAGGAATCCGAAGAGATTCCTCCAGGGTGGCATCTGTTAAACCCAAAGTAGGGCTTAGCTCAACCAATGTCAGATTAACCGAGAGGCAAGGGATGCAATGAAGGGACCCTGGGGTTCTGTACACCATACTGCAGCCTCTCCTGTATCAGAGCTCCCCGCAAATCACCTGGCCGACTGGTCTGCAAAATACAGCGATAATGAGAGTAGAGAGCGTTTTTATTTTTTATTTTTTTCTATTAAGGGTATGGCCTACAGAATGAGAAAATAAATCAATGGAGAATAATGAGAGTACAAGACAGCTTCACTCTAGGAGGTTTGAGGAGCAAGAGGAATTTAAAAAAAAATGTTTCAGTCATTTGCTTTCAAAAAACCAAGATGGGGAGCCTGCAATTCTCCATAAATACAGCAGAGAATGGAAATGCTGCTGGGCTCCTGGTTCCTGGGTTTCTTATGCAGCCAGTTAGCGGAGAGAGGCCAGAGGTGAGGGGGAAGGGGGCTCAGGGAGGGGGGGGGTTGGCCATTGAGCTGGGCGCTGCGAGCAGAGGACAGTCAGAACTGGGAAAAGACAGAGCACCGGGTGAAAGATTTGCATTCAAAGAAGCACAAAATTACAGTGGAAAGAGAGAGAGAGAGAGAGAAGCAGACATCCAAAGCATACAGAACTCAGCCAGCCGCTGTGTGTGGAGGGGGCTGAAGACACCAGAGCCAGAGAGGATTCGAGAGCTGGAAAAGCGATTTGAGAAAGATCACCTAAGGCTGATTTTTTTTTTTTCTGTAAGAGACAAACATTATTAAAGTTATCTCTCCTTTTTTCTAGTAATTTGAACTTAAAAATGTGTCTTTTTTTTTTTGAGACCGCCTTTCACACAGCCCAGACGATCCTCAGACTCTCTATGTAGCTGAGACAGTCCCTGAATTCCTGATCTGCCTCCCTATCCCGAATGCTAGGATCACAGATGTGTGCCATCACACCCCAACACATGAATTGTGTGCACATGTGTGTGGTGGCTGCAAGTGCACACATTTAAGAGGATGTGTGCAGGCCAGAGGGCAACCACAGGTGTCTTTCTTAGTGTACCATCCACCTCTTGTTTTGCGACACGGTCTCTCACTGACCTGGAGCCAAGCAAGCTAGGTGGGCTAGCCTGTGCTCCCGATTCCCTGGAATCTTCCTGTTTCCATCTCCCCGGCATTTGGGTTGCAGGTGGGAGCTTGTAGTACCTGGATTTTGGGGATTGGGGTTTTTTTGTTCATTTGTTTGCTTGCTTGTTTGTTTTGAGACAGAGTCTCACTTTTTGCTCTGACTGTCGACCAGGCTGGCCTCACAGGATCCACCTTCCTCTGCCTGCCAAGTGCTGGGACTAAATGCATGCCCTCTACGCCCAGCCCTGTACCTGGCTTTTCTATGTGGATTCTGAGATGGAACTCAATTCTTTATGCTTGCAAGCTAAACACTTTACCAGATGAGCTATTTCCTCAACCCTAGAATTACTATTCAGTATGTTTTTACATCCCTGCAACTTTGAGAAGCATGGGCCTCCTTAGAAATCTGTTGTCCTCATCGGCCACCTTGAAGATGCTTGGTTTGCAGCCTGAGCAGGAGCCTCCCACCTCGTGCCTCAGCCTCCCAGGAGACCTCTTCAGATTTTCAAGGTCCTGCTCTTTCCAAGGCTGCTGACCTGGGTGGTTCCCCATCACCACCACGAAATGGTGAAATGGACGCTTAATTCTGTCCCCACCTCAAGATGAGACCCGCTGCTTCCAGAGACCAGCAGTTTGAAGTCAGAATGATTCAAATGGGACCAGAGTCAACTGTTCAGCTCATCTGGGTGACAGTAGACTAATGACTCACAACTAAGATGGCAGTGGGCGTGTCCACTGTGTGAAAGGAACCAGTGCCAGGCGCTACAGCCGCCTCATTCATGTCTAGTGGCAGCTTCTCCGCTCTGCCCCGAACTGTCACACCTTGCTATCTGGGACTTCTGTGTGTCATCCTGACTCTCCCTCATCCACTGAGGGTCCTAATCCAACAGCACTCCACTTGGCCGTCAGCCTGGAGCTGGGGCTCAGTGGCGGCCTTCTATGTGCCCTGGCCCAGAGCCAGGAGACTGAGGGAAGGCCTGGTGCCTGTTTTCCAAGCTGCCCTGACTTCTCAACATGTACCCAAAAGAAGGTGAACTTGCACCTATTGGTTGGATTGACAGTGTGCCAGAGAGTCAAAAGCTGCTGAGAGCCTGGGGTTGGAGGACAGACAGGGACCCTAGGCCAGAGCAAGGGGATCGGTGCCCAATCAAAGTACATGAACAGAAAGAGACAGCAGAGCCAGAGTGGTCGAGCTGCTTCTTTCTGCTGCTGTTGTCTGAAGCGGGGGTCTCTCTATGTAACCCAGGCTGGTCTGGAATGCCTCATCTCCCTGCCTCAGCCTCCAAGTACTGGGGTTACAGCATGGACTGCTTGTCCTTCTGGCTGGCCTGGTTCTGGGGCTGGGGTTTACTAAGTATCTAAGGAGAGGTTAAGGGGCAGAATCAAAGAAAGAGTGAGGAGGAGGAGGAAGGAGGAAGAAAAGAGAGGAGAGGAGGAGGAGGAGGAGGAGGAGAGGAGGAGAGCAGGGGATATGGGAGAGGGAAGGAGGCCCTGCCGGTCAACGAAATAGCTCCAGGCACACCCCTTTCAGAGTCCACACATTACAGAGTGGGGCGCCTTGGGTTACAGAGTCAGCACTGGTGTTCTCATTGTCCAGACAAGGAATCAGAGGCTCAGAGAGATGGAAGTATCTGATATTCTGAGGACGCACAGCTTGAAGTCTGTATGACTTTGAGGCCTGTTCCCTAGTAACTGAGGGATGCTGTGTCAGGGGGTGGACAACTCATCAGGGCTACTGAAGGTGGCGCACTGGGTGGCTTTCCTTGGAAAGTGCAGAGATTGGGAAATGGAAACATGGGGGGGGGGGGGCTGCAGTGATTTCAGACTGTTGGGGTAGGAGGCTTTACACTTCCATTTCCTCTCAGCTGCTGCTGTGTGCTTATTTGTTTATTCTTTTTTTTTTTTAACAAGAAAAAAATGTCAATGAATTTTTAATGCAGTTGAGCTTGAATGTTTGACCAGTGACTCAGAAAGACCTGGGAGTGATAAAGCCCACACAGTAGACAGGACACTGCTGGTCCCTATTACACACACAGCTTGCCTCCCTGTCCCCTCCCTCGCCTTCCCCTGATTCTTCCTTTGGTAGTTTAAATGAGAACTATCCCCCAAAGGCGCCTGTATTTGGACACTTGGTTCTTAGTCGGTGGTGCTGTTTTGGGGAGGTTGTGAAACCTTAGGAGGCAGAGCCTTGCTAGAGGAAGTGCATCACTGGGGGTGGGCTTTGAGTGTATATAGCCTCATCTTACTTCCGGTTCGCTCTTTCTGCATCCTTCTTGCAGTTGAAGATGGGAACCATCAGATTTTTATTCCACTATGCCTTCCTGCTGCCATGCCTTCTGTCTTAGTCGGGGTTTATGATTGCTGTGAAGAGACACCATGACCACAGCAACTCTTATAAAGAAAACATGTGGTTGAGGGTGGCTCGCTTACCGTTTCAGAGGTTCAGTCCATTATGATCACGAAAGAGAGCATGGAGGTGTGCAGGCAGATGTGGTGCTGGAGCTGAGAGTGCTGCATCTTGACTCAGAGGCAACAGGAAATCAAGTGACTGTCACACTAAGTTAAGCTTGAGAAAAAGACCTCAGAGCCTGCCCCCACAGTGACACACTTCCAACAGAAGGTGTGGCCCAGATCAAAGGTGTGCTCTCCAGCCTCAAGGTCTGGATTAAATGTATATGTTACCCAGCCTCCTCCAACAAGACCACACTTCTTCCAACAAGGCCACACCTCCTAATAGTGCCACTCCCTATGATTTTATGGGGGCCAGTTACATTCAAACTGCCACACCTTCCTGCCATGATGGACTCTGATCCTCTGAAATGGTAAGGCCAAATAAGTGCTTCCTTCTGTAAATTGCTTCGAGTCATGGTGTTTTGTGGGAAGCAGATGAAGTCCTGAGTGAATGTGTATTGCGGACATGAGCACAGTCATGTCAAGGACAGCAATGTCTCAGACACATAGGAATGGCAAGACCTTCCCTGGATCAGGCTCAAGGGAATGGCAAAGCCTTGCCCTGGTCTGAGTATGGATATTGATGAGCAGTTGACCATTAGCTAAAGCCAGTATGTGCAGAAAGTACTATAAAGTACTGTACCGACCACAGCTTCCTCATCCTGGATGCCTGCAGCTCATGCCTGTTTGCCTACAGAGACCCTTGTATTGAGATGAGCTAGCCAGCCTCCTCCTGCGTGCTGAGTTTCAGGGCTGTCGCTGGTCTGTCTTCCTTCCAGCATATGACCTACTCAGTGTTACTTGTGTCTGTCATTTATTCATCCCCACTGCCCTATTCAGGTCAGGTCCAAAGCTGTCCAGGTCACAGCAGTGTTTTATCACAGCCACACAGAAGTAACCAATGCACTTCCCTTCTCTCTCCTTCCAGAACCATCTAGAACCTTCAAGCCTATGGATGTGGTGGTGCACACCAGTAATTCAAAACTTGGGAGGTCGAGGCAGGAGGACTTGAAGTTCAAGAGTAGCAAGCTCTCTTCAGTCCCTGGGGGGAATCTACAGAGCCACCACTGTCAAGTGGGGACAATGATGTGTTCTTTGCAGGATTAAATAACTTGGGAGTCAAAGGACTTGGGAAGACACTCTATAGCTGAAGCTCTGGACAGCTTGGGTTTCGCCTGGTTCTGAAGAGCTGATGATAATAGAAAGCTGTGAGTAAAGCAAAGATGCTCACACAGGTACCACCTGCAGCAGCTTGTGAGTGAGGAGGGAGTGTGTCCCTTAGGAACACAAAGGGATGGAGAGCCAAACAAGATGCATATGCGTTTCTGTCTCATTTAAAGTGGTGGTACTAGGGATACCCATAAGGTATCCCACAGTATCACGATCTCAAGATATTCTGTATTAGTTCCTTTTTTTTTTTTCACAAAGCCACTGTCTTAATTAAGGTTTCTATTGCTATGAAGATACACCATGACCATGACAAATCTTACAGAGGAAAACATTTAATTTGGGCGACTTACAGTTCAGAGATTTAGTCCATTATCATGGTGTGAGGCATGGCGGCATGCGGGCAGACATGGTGCTGGAGAGAGCCTAGAGTTCTACATCTGGATCGCCAGGCAGCAGGAGGAGAGAGAGAGAGAGAGAGAGAGAGAGAGAGAGAGAGAGAGAGAGAGAGAGAGAGAGAGAGAGACTGGGTTTGAAACCAGTCCAGCCCCCAGTGACACACTTCCTCCAACAAGGCCACGCCTCCTAACGGCGCCACTCCTCCAGAGACCGAAATTCAAATCTATGAACCTAGGGGGCCGTTCTCACTCAAGCCACACAGACACTTAAAGGAAGATGGGTTTATTTTGCGATTGATGATTAAGTCCATCAGAGATGAGGGTGGTGACAGGAGCAGGAGGCAGCTGGCCACTCCGTGTCCACAGTCAGGAAGCAGAAAGGTGAACGCTGGTGCTTAGCAGGCTTTCCCATGTCTACTCCATCCAGGCCTCCAGCCCAAGGGATGGCACCGCCCACATCTGTGGTAGGTCTTTCCTCCTCAACTAAACCTCTCTGGAAAAGCCCACACAACCAAGGTCTGTCTCCTAGAGTCTGTACCCCCATCAAAGTGACAGTCAAGATCACCCACCCCGTTTCCCCTCCCGCCCCATCACCCTTACACACAGCTTCCACCCCGTGGTCACCTCACAGTCCAAAACGGCTACTAGACCTCCTGCCATCATATCTGATTCCGATCATGCAAAAGGAAAAAGGACATATGTGAGGAGTCTTTCAGAGAAGCAGATTGGAAGCTGGCTCCAAATGTTGCTATTTATGCCTCATTTGCCATCCCTAGCAACAAGAGGCTGTACGAATCAGTCTTTATTCTCAGTGTCTCTCACCCTTCGAAGACAAAGAAGTACTTTTTTGTTGTTGTTAAGTAGAAACTGTCTAGGGCCACCAGAAGACTAAGTTTCCAGGGAGGACTGATGACTGGCTGCTGGGGCCTGTGGGTGTCACTGAGTGAGTGGGGGTAGGTTGGTCTTGAAGAAGCAGGTGTTGGGGTGCAGTACAGACATGGGGAAGGGGTGCTCTGGAAAGTAGGACCGTGAGCAGAGAGGACCAAGGCAGATTGAAGAGAGTAGGTGAAGTGGTCTAGCCTACAGCACCCCGGGGCGGGGGTATCTGAGGATAAAATATCCTCTGGAAAGACAAAAAGAATAACATGATAACCAGCTGGGCACCTTGGGTGGCACACTGCCCTGCCATCTTAGCCTCCGGAAGCCTGCTTCCTGCCTCCACATCTTCCACTCTCACCCCATAACCTTCTGCCAAGGCTGCCATGGCTGGGGAAGTCCTCTGGCCTTGTTTGGACCCCAACATAGCTCACATCTTCCAAGCTTCCCTTGTGTGAGCCCGTCTTAGGTAGCATGGCATTGTCTGCTCTACAATCTACTCAGGACACCTGTCCCTGCCCTTACTGCCCTTGAAGCTGCAGACACCAACCTCTGCAGGTGGCCTTGGCTTTTGACTTTTTCTAGCAACAGCTAGATCCCAGTCTCTTTGCTCTCTCGGATCGGAGGATCCCAGGTCATTGTCATATTCCAGTTTCATGGTGGCACCAGGCCAGCAGGGCACCTTGACCTTGCTTAGGAAGGGAGAGAGGAACAGGCCAGCCTAACCCTTATTAAGATTAGCTAAGTCACAAAACCCACCCTCCTCTATTTCTTCAATCCACATCCAGTCTTTCATGACTCACAGACCAGATGTAAGTGTGGTGGGTCAGAGCCAGGGAGGAGCCAAGGATGTCTGCTACCCAGATGATCTAATAATTTCCTTTAAGATCTGTGGGCTTTTCATACCTAGATTCTTAGTCTTGAGTCCTCTGGTGACATTCCAACCCAGAAGGGCCAGTTCCCACAGAGCCAGTGGCTCACTCCGCCACATCTGTTGACAGCTAGCTGTGTGACATCAGGCCTCTGCCAGGAGACAGTTTCACGGATGAGAAATGAGGCCAGGAGAAGGGGAGCAAGGTCAGGGAAGCATGCATATGAGCCATGGAAAGGGTGCTGTGGCCTCCTGTGCTTTTGAAACGATGATGATCTCAGGCAAGAATGAGAGGGACTGGAATAAGAGGGAAAGTTGGCTAGTAGAGTGAGTGCCCTGGGGAGTGGGTAGGGTAGAGTGGAAACAAAGAAATAGAGAAGGGGAGGAGGCTCAGTGGAAGGTCGGAAGAGTGCCCTGCAGCTTGTCGAGGACCCTCACAAACACGATCACCCTAATGCCTGCATCTGTGCCATGAAATGAGCCAGATGCTCTCACACCCATTTCATAACTGAGAGGACTGAGGTCCTAGCAGGTGATCTGTGGGTGAGTCTCTCAGCCTCTTGTCTGAACAACTTGAAGAGCATACCTGCCTCCTGTGACACTCTTTGCAGGTAACAGCTAATCTGTCCTATTTCCGGGTTGGGTGGGGGATACCCCAGAGGGAAGCTATGAGCCACTTTGAGACATAGTGACAGGACCCCTAGCCACCCTTGAGACTTCCTTTCTGTGACCCTTACCCCTGCATTCTCGTTCCTAATCCTATCTTCCTTCCCTGCATCTTCCTACCCTCTCTTTCCTGCCTTTCTTTATTCCATTGTTATTTCCTTCTTCCCTGTTGCTCTTCTCTCAGTTCTGTGAGAGTCCTGGGGGCCAGAGACAGCTGACACCTCTCCATCTCCTCCTTGTGATGTAGGCCAATAGCCAGACCTCCAAATTGCTTTGACATCCACTAAGGAGCACATTCCAGAAATATCCACTGTTTCCTTAGGTCCTCTGCAGGATGCAGTCAGAGCATCTGGTTTTTCCTGGAGGGGGAGAGAAGCTTCTCTGGTGAATACTACCCCCTCCACACACACCATGAACACTCTGCCTGCTGCTTCTCCTGAGCCACAGCCCACATGGCCTCCTTTTTATTAAAAGCAAAGAGAAGGAGACAGAGAGAGAAATTTTAGCAATATTATTGCGTCCTGCCCCTGGCTTCACAGAAGATAATCAAGAAAGAGACTGGGAGAGCTGGCTCCATGGCCAAGGCTGCTATTAGTGAAAGATTATTTGTTCATCAGCTGTAAGAGTTCCTAGCCTTGGCCCAGGTAATTACCAGCTCAGGTGGCCTGCCAGGTCGGACAGAGCCTGGGGGAGGACAGGCTGTCATTTCCAGCTCACTGGCCTCCATTCTCTGCTTGGCCAAGAGGTGCCAGTGGAAGGTTAATGAAGGGTTAATTAAGACTCAGAGATTTGCTCAATGGATAACTGCATAGCAGCGCAAAGACTGAGTCTATAAAAGGTAGATGCTTCCAAAAGCCAATCAGCTCTGCGTGGATTACCCAGGATCCCCTCTCCCCAGCACGTGCGTGCTATCTCTAGACCAGGTGCAGGCTAGGTTCATTGTTGGTCCCAGAGGCAAGCGAGCAGGCAAGGAGTGGGTGGCTCTTTGATGATCCTCCAGGACATAAGTCTCCCACTCCTCGTGGGCTCCAGTCTAACTAGCTACTTGCCTGCTCTATCCTTGAGACAGTCACCTCCTTTGGCTTGGGTAGGTCAGGGATGACCCCTCATTCAAAAAATATTTGTTTTATTTTTAGGTGTGTGTGTGTGTGTGTGTGTGTGTGTGTGTGTGTGTGTATGAATGCACACATGAGTGTAGGAATTCTTGGAGGCCAGAAGAGGGCATTGGATCCCATGAAGCTCGAGTTACAGGCAGTTGTGAACCACTTGGCATTGGTGCCAGGAACCCAAAGGTCCTGTGTGTGTTCTTAACCACTGAGTCACCTCTCCAGCCCCATAGACAACATAATAAACTATGTTCCCATCAGGCATTCTGATGTGTGCCTTCCACTGATATCACTCATCTGTTGGTTCCTCAGAGGTGCAGTTGAATGTCATCCTGGTGCCTCCTTCAGGACCCAGACACCTCCTTCAGGTTCTTACTTCAGCTGCTTCTGAGAGAGGTGGCAG
The DNA here is from genome assembly GCF_004664715.2 of Peromyscus leucopus. Lineage (NCBI taxonomy): Eukaryota > Metazoa > Chordata > Mammalia > Rodentia > Cricetidae > Peromyscus > Peromyscus leucopus. The sequence goes on along the minus strand of NC_051086.1, from coordinate 88,443,364 downwards.
ATGAAGACTCTCAGCTAGGTGTGTTCCCAGGGATTGGCTTCGTTAGTCAGTCATCCCCCATCCCCAAACCACCCTGCCTCCTCCACAAAGGGGGAGGACATTTGCCATTCATCCCTTTGCCTCAGAGAAGGACAACTGGAGAGTCGTCACAGTGTCACTCCATTCAGGAGAAGCTGAGCCCCTCATTGAAGCTTCATGAAGTTCAACCTCTCTGTCTGCCTCATCCCACATCCTTCACTTTTCTCCTGGGCCCCACCCTCTGGAGTTGGTGCCAAAAGCATCCTCCATAAATTTGCTGCTTGTAGATTTTCACTTCAGTCTGTTTCCCAGGCAACCTAACCTAAGGAGAGAGAGAGAGAGAGAGAGAGAGAGAGAGAGAGAGAGAGAGAGCCCTAGCTCTGATGACCACTAGAAGCCATGCACCCATTCAACCAGCAAAGGTTCAATAGTGGTATGTGGAGACACTGGTCTAGAAGAATTTCTAGGTGGTCCTGAAGCTGGAAAATATGCAAAAGGAGAAGAAGAGGCCTGGATGTAGCAGCATCATTGTGGGCCTTATGAGTGATCATTGCTCTGTCTCTGTTGTTGAGTAATAGCCATGGCAAAGACACAGTAGCCAACTAACTAGGTTTCTGAAATTACTGGGCAGTGCCAATATACTAATTCCAGCTCTGGACCAGCGCTGCCTGACCTTTAAAGTGATTGTTGCCGCCTGAAAATTATGTCTTGTCCCTGCCACATGCTATATCCCACTGGCACCACAACCTAGTGATGCCCATCTCTCCTCCCAAAAAAAAAAAAAAACCTATCAAACAAGGGTTAGCTTCATGTTGTGGTCCACAGCTTTTGTTCAGAGCCCATCACTTCACCCCATCTGTGTGTTTTCTTTGAACCCACATTGCATTTTCTCTGAATAGTCCCTAAGGTCTCAGCTGATACCCCTACCATTATCTCACAAATAGATCTCTGTGTACTAAAGGTCTTGACTTGGACAACTGATGGCTGTCCTCAGCCTTGGCCTTCTCCCCACATGACCTTTATCCATGAATCATACCACACCAGGGACTGCCTAGCTCATCCCAGCCTGTCCCCTTGCTCTATCACTGCAACATCTGGTCAAGTGTGCTGCTGGCCTATAACTTCATGGTTACAGACCAGAGTTAGTACTATCGAGAAGGGGGCCAACAGATCTCCAGGGATTGTGACTCTGTTAGGTACATGACTTGGATGGTCTTTCATCCTGAGCACATCGGAAGGTGCTGTATTGTTGCTTCCATTCCAGGCTGCTTCACCCAACATAGCCTGGCTTCTGCCTCCTAGGCCATCTCCAAGAGAAAAGGCAAGCTTGAGGGGACAGAGTCCTCAGAGGATCATCTTTAAGAAAGTCAGAAAAGAAGCTGGGTGTGTTGTGTCATGCCTGTAATCACAGCACCTGGGAGGCTGAGGCAGGAGGATTGCAATTGTCTAACCTGCTTAGAAAGACTTTGTCTTAAAAAAAAGAAAAGAAAAGAATCAAGAGACAGGAGAGAGACAGGAGACAGAAATGGCCTAGGTACAAAGGGAAGAAAAAGGGGGTGACACTGTCCAAGGTGCTGAACAGCAATGCTTAGAAGGGACTCTCTTGACTTACTACAGTGAGCAAAAGAAAAGAAAGAAAGTCCCACCACCTTATAATTTAATGCAATTTCTTTACTCTTTATCCCATCATTTTTATTTTAATTTTTATTTATTTAGACTTATTTTATTTTATTCATATAAGCATTTGCTAACATGTATGTGTGTACACCAATGTCTAGGGCTGGTGGAGGTCAGACGAAGGTACCAGATCCCCCCAAGGAACTGGTTGTGAGCTACCATATGGGTGCTGGGAACTGAACCCTGGTCTCTGGAAGAGCAGCCAGTATTCTCAACTGCTGAGCCATCTCTCCAGTCCCATTTTTATCCCATTTTTTTTTTTACAAGCATAGAAAGCCTAAAGGTCTTGGTATAAAACTAGCTGGTTTAAATGCAGTAGCTTAAATATAAATGCTAATGCTATGTTTGAAATGCAAGCATGAAACTGGCTTCTAGTTAAGTCTTAAAAAGGGTGGGTGTGCAGTTTTTGCCTGAGCATCCCAGACCCGGATCATATGGCCACAGTCTCTGTTCCCTGCTTATCATAATCACAGCCAGTTGTCCCTGTGAGCAGGAGCCTAAGGCCCCAGGACGTGCAGACAGTGCCCTGGCATATCCAGCCCTGATGGGAGTGGGAACCCTCCTCAGAGCCCCTCTGCCCTCAGCATTCTGGGGACTTGGGCATGTTGTTCTCTCCCCCTCTTCTGCTCCCTGCACCCACTTTTCTTTACCTTGAATGAAGAGGGCTGCGACTTTGAGCTTCCCCTCCGACTAAGGATCGTGAGTGTCCTCAGGAGGAGGTGGTGCTCAGGTGTCTTCATCCAGACTGTAGTTTTGTGGTAATCTACTCGCTCACAGAGGAAAGGAACTGTTTTAGCTCTGGCTTTAGAATTGGAGCAATTACTATACATCAGGCCAGGACACCGATTCCTAGCCACTTTGCTCTATGAGAGACAGGTAGGTCACATGTCTATGGTTCTTCAGTTTCTCTTTAAAACAAAAAAAATTAGATGGATGAGCAAGCTGATGGCTGCAGATTCACTCCATCTCATAACTGTTCCGTGTTGCCTGGGTCTTGACAGACACTGGGGAAATATGTCTCCCCAGACAGCGTCTGCAGCCTTGCCCTGCTGAGAACGAATGTTCAGTACATTCTCCATTCACATTCTTGTTCCCACTTGGAGACTTGGTCTCATCTATGAAGCTGGACTAGGCAGCATGGACTCTAAACAAACCTCTTGTCCTCTCCCCCAAGACCTTAACCACAGTTGGTCTTTTGTTGTTGTTTTTTGTTGTTGTTGTTGTGGTTTTTTTTTCCCGAGACAGGGTTTCTCTGTGTAACAGCTCTGGCTGTCCTGGCACTCACTCTGTAGACCAGGCTGGCCTCTAACTCAGAGATCCACCTGCCTCTGCCTCCCGAGTGCTGGGATTACAGGCACATGCCACCACCTGGCCAATTTCTTTTTTTTTTTTTAACATAATTTTTTAATTGATTCTTTGGGAATTTCTCACCATGTACCTAATCCTACTCATTTCCAAGTCCTTCCCTATCTGCCTTCTAACTTTGCAACCCCCTCTTCAGAAGAAAATTTAAAAAATAAAAATTAAGATAAAAAAAATAGTACATCTTGCCGACCCCTTTGAAAATACCTGCTCCTCTATCAGTTGCAGCCTTCTGTCACACCAGTCATGGCGTCACTGCACTTGTACCCATCCTCTCCCCTGTTTTTCCTGCCTCTCCGTCACATAGTCATTGGTCAGAGTGGCACTGGGTGCTACAACGTGTCACACAGTATACCCTTTTGCCCAGCAGTTTTCATTGCAGTGAGTCTTTGGTCTGGTTCAGAGCCTCTGGTTTCTGCTGTACCATCAATACCGGACCCTCATCGAGAATCCTCTCAGACATCCTGCTATTGCCCCGAGTCATGGAGATCCTGTGGCTGTGGTTCCGCAGGACCCGCCCCTTCACATGCTCCAGCAGCTCATAGATAGGGTAGGTGTTGGGGTGGATCAACTCAAGGCCCTGGATCTGAGCCTGGGTGGTGGGGGAGCTGGTCAGTCTGGGTCTCCACAGGACCTCCCCTCACTCCATGCAGCTGCTGGTGAGGTGCAGGGCCAGTTTGCCTGCACCATCAGGGCCAGTTCTCCCACACCCATGCCATGGGGCCAGCTCTCCTGCACCACCCCAGCAAGGGGGTGAGGCCAGCTCGCTTGTGCCCATGCTACTGCCTATGCCCCTGTGCAGCTGCTGGTGACGGCAAGGTCAGCTCTCCCGAACCCATGCCATGAGGGGTGGGGCCAGCTCTCCCGAGTGTGGTGGCCAGAGTTGGGGGCAGCTCAGCACAGTGCTTGGACATCAACATGGCCTTAGGTGGCAGCCCAGACCACAGAAATACATATGGCTTTTGGTGAAAACATGAGCCTCAGACATCAACACAGACCCTGACTGCAATAGGACCATGGACCCAGACATGGGCCCTAGTGGCAGCATGGGCCTGGATGTCATCATGGCCTCTGGTGGCAGAGCCAGTCACTCAAGTCAGTATGGGCCCCTGCGGCAACAGTCCTCAGACATCCATGTGGTCTCAGCCCAGACCATAGATATCTACATGGCCTTTGGTGGTAACTCAAGTCATGGACATCAACACAGACCCCAGCTGCAGTAGGGCCATGGACCCAGACATGGCCCTTGGTGGCAGCCGGACTGGACATCGCCATGGCCTCAGGTGGTTACACAGGCTCCTCATATCCACCTATTCCTCGCCGCCATTGTGTCTCTAGTTCCACCTCTCTCCACAGTGCACAAACCGCTCTGCTTTGTGTTTTCTCCCATCTCTCCACCCCGTGCTCCATCTTTCCACCCCATACTCCATCTTTCCCCCCTCTCCACCACATACCTGCTCACTGTAGTGGCGCCCTCTGTGGGGCCCCAGGGTGGGTGCTTGGGTGGCTTCTGGCCACTCCCCAGCCACCTTCAATTTCTATTGACTCCCAAGGAGGAAAGCAGAGGATACAACAGCATAATTGTCTTACCACCTTAGGAGAAGATGCAACAGATTTTTGCTCTTCCAAATAAATTGTCACCACCAGGCTTCATTCAATCACCCAAAAGATGGGTGCTTCCAAAAGGAGGGCCATGTGGAGGGGAAGGTGGTAAATAAGACATCACCTCTGGGGCTAGAGATGTAGCTCAGTTGGTAGAGTGCTTGCCTAGTTCCATGCCCGGTACTACATAAACAAGGAGTAGGGGCACATGCTTGCAATACCAGCATTCGGGAGGATCAGAAGTTCAAGGTTGGCCTCAGCTACATAGTGAGCTCAAGGCCAGCCAGGGCTACATTAGTCCCTGTGTTAAAAAAGGAAAAGGGGGAAAAAAGACATCAACTCCAAAATAGCAGATGGAAAGCTTGCCCAAGAAGGTTTGTTGATATGCTTGTAGATGAAGCACTGAGGGATGATGGGTAGGGCCATGAAAGAGCCACGCACTGCAAAGACAGCTGCATAGATTGTGAAGTTGATTGTCTGGGGGCTCAAGTGAGCTCTGGGGGCCAGGATGGAGCAGGTGTGAAGTCTTTGGTGATGCAGGACTGTGCGCTGACTGATGACAGAGTTGATTTTGCCACAACAGGAACAAGTGAGACATCAGTCATGAAACAGGGTCTCTGTGGGTTGGGTGTTTGTCTTGGGACTCCCAAAGTTTGACAGATTTCAGGAGCACACATAAGTCATGCAACTGAATGAACACGTAAAGACTTCAGGGGCACACATAGGTTCATGCGATTGTTTGAGTGAATGTAAGAGGTGAAATGGAGAAGGAGTTTTGTTTCAGCTATTCTGGTTTGTTCTGAATTAATTTTAATTTGGTAAAGAGTATTAATTTGGTGTTTATTAGTAATAGGTAATTAGTTCCAACTCAAGCCAAGGCTCCTGGGACTGGCTGGCAGGCTGTGTAATTGCCTCCCTGCCAGGAGGAAGGAGAACGGAGCTTAAATATTTGGTGAACACTAGATTGGAGAAAAGAAGTCGATCTTTTTTTCTTTTCAGTCCATCAACTTGTTATTCTCAATTGTTGTCCCAGCAGACTCCACATACCCAAAACATCCCCAAAAGTTCTGTCACATCAGGTATAACTGGGGAGTGCAGAGAAGACTGTACCCAGAAGGCCCAGAGACCCTCAGAAGGAGCCCAACAGCATCAGCATGGACAGCAAGTGGCACCAGCCGACTCTCACCTGTGACCCCCAGATCACCACTACACTCCTTTCTCGGTATTATAGTGGCCCTTAGTGAACTCCCATGAGCCTTTGCTTTCAAGCTCCAAGAGCTCCCCACTTGGATCCTGTCACTCATTCTCTCTCAGCAGCAGCACCACGGGCTTGGGTTCAGCCTTTCTGTCCCCATGAGCCCCCTCTGTACCAGGGGCTGGAACCTGCAGAAAGATGAGGAGGCACGTTGGGCCAGTTGGCATGAGTGAGTCACTGTGAGTGGGAGCAGATGACAGAGAGAAAGTGACTCAGCAAAGCGAATGTGGGGGAAGCAGGGGCCTCGCACAGCTTCACCTGTCTGAGGACGGTTGCCAGCTCAAGGGACTGCCCACTGATGTCAGGGGGCCCGAGTGACCCTTCCAGGCTCAGGCCTCTCTCTGAGTGGCAGTGAGCTGTGTCTGGTCTTTGGTGTCCCCCTGTGTATTTTGTCCTGGTTTCTTTGGCTCTTCTCGGTCATCGAGGTTAATGAAATGCCTCGGGAATTCTCAGCCCAATGGCCTCCCACCTACTAGGTCATGGGAGGGCGCTTGAGCTGGCAAACAGTGTCCAGATCTAAGTTTGCCACAGAAAAGACTGGAAAGTGCCTGTTTAGTCACTGGCTGTGGTGACGCTCGCGTGGCCTCTTGTGGAGTCTGAGGGGAGGGATATATTTCTGCATGCTCTGGCTGCTGCTCTCCCTGGGCAGGAGCAGGGAGGCACAGAGATCTGAGGAAGTTAAGCTATGCAGAGAAAAAGAGTGAGGCGCACTGCCATATGCCATCCTGTTCTGGAGATAGCCTGCTTCGGGGCCTTTGCACATGCTAGTCTAGTCACGTGGAAGGCACCTACTCCATCTTTCTGGGGGAGCAAGCACCCTGCTCTTCCCTGTCATTCCACTCACCAAGAGACTTCCTTTCTCTCTTTCAAATTCTATCATCTATCTATCGATCTATCCATCTATTCATCCATCCATCCATCCATCCATTCATTTATCCATCCGTCCATCTATTTATTGTATATGAATGTTTGCATGTTTATCTGCTTGCCACAAGTGTGCCTGGTTCCTGTGGAGGTCAGAAGAGGTCATCAGATCCCCTGGACCTTGAGTTTCAGGTGGTTGTGAGCCACCATGTGGGTGCTGGGAATTGAACCTTGGTCCTCTGCAAGAGTTACCAGTGCTCTTAACCACTGAGCCACCTCTCCAGCCCCACAAAGGGGCTGCAGTGTTTACAGTGCTACTCAGCCCTTTGCATTTTCTACTCTTTTTTATGCCCTCCCCAGATCACCCATTCCCATCTAAGGGTCCACATCCTTCACCTGTTTCCTTTGTTGTTTTACAGATCCTTGCATTAGAGTTCAGGCTCCCCTGGACTGGCTCCAGCCCTCTGTGCTCACTTCAGGCTCCAAACCTGGATGAGGATCTAATGCTACCTAATGTTAAGGTGTCCCATACACTTAGGTGGGTTCATGACTAATAAAGACAGCTCTGAGTGCAGCTTAGGACAAGTTCCATGTCCAGTGATGGGTTCTCTACTTCAGGGGACAGTGACAAAAGCTCAGACTGGGATTTTAGAGAGCCAAATTTCAAGACCTCTCTCAGCTCCTAGTGGCAGTGGCAGTCATATAGACAGGCAACAGTCCACTCTGTGTCCAACCCAGCATTGGGTTGCAGTAAAATAAAAATGTAATCACAATGCTGGGTATGGTAGATCTCACAGTAAGGCTCAACACTCTTGAGAGACAGGGGCAGATGGACCTCCATGAGTTTGAGGCCAGCCTGCTCTATATATAGTAAGTTCCAGGACAGCCAGAGCTACACAGGACGACCCTGTCTAAAAACAGGTACCACACAGACAATCTTTGTGGTCCCTATCCCGACTCCACCAATGTCTAGAGCCACCCCTGAGTCACAGCGATCAGACGAGGTAGGGGGAGGAGAGGACGTTTCTTACAGGAACTGAGTCTTCAGTTGGGTTCTCAGAACTCAGGGAATGAACAGTGCTGGCCAAGGCTCAGAGGAATAAGGGACTTGGGGGTGGGAGAGAGGCTGGTCCTCTTGGGGGTGGTTCTGATTCCAGTTCATGGTACAAGAGGTTGTGACAGCTTCAGCCCCCTCAGACCCCCCTTCTCAAGCCACCCACCCTGGCTCAAACTGGGTTCTATTCAAGGTGTGCTCAAAGGCTGGATCTGGTCAGCAGGGCACCCTGACACCCTTCCAGGTTCTTCTATTTGTCTGAGGTCCCACTCAGCTGCCTCGTAGCCTCTTCTCACATAACTCTAGTTTCAGGCCCCATTCTCATTTATAGGTTCTTTGAGACAAGGTCTAGCACAGACTGGCCTCAAACTCAGGGCAATCCTCCTGCCCCCACCTCATGAGTGCTGGGATTACAGGTATATACCACCACACCTGGCCTTGCCTACAGTTTGTATGTTCTCAGACCATGTTTTAGCTTTATTTCTCTATGCTAAAATACTCCAACAAAAAGTAACTTAGGGGAGAAAGCGCTTATTTTAGCTCACAGTTCCAGGTCCCAGTCCATCATAGCACATAGCAGGACATTAAAACGGCTAGTCACATCACATCCATAGTCAAGAGAAACAAATGCATGCATGCTTACTGCTCACCTCCCCCCTCCCCCTCTCCCCTCCCCCCTCACCCCCCCCTCTTGCATCCGAGACAGAGTTACTCTGTGCAGCCCTGGCTATCCAGAAACTCACTCTGCAGACCAGGCTGGCCTTGAACTCAGAGAGCCTCCTGCCTCTGTCTCCTCCTGGGTGCTGGGATTAAAGGTGTGCACCACCACTGCCTGGTGTCAGGACATTTTCTTCACTCTGATACAATCCAGGACCGGAACTTGGAGAATGCTACTTCCCATTTTAGGATAGGTTATCTCACATCAATCAACATAATCAAAACGGTATCCCACAGACATGCTCACAGGCCAAACTTATTCAGACAATCTCTCGCTGGTACTTTCCCAGGTGGATTCTGTGACTTTGACATTAATTAAAACTAACCATCACCTTGCCATTCTGAGAGGAGGAAGCATTTCTGTTGATCTTAGACTAGCCTGTGCATGGAGGAGTCATTTGCTTACCCTCATCTAGGTCCCTGCAGCCTGCAGGGAGACGAAGGCACACGGGAGAGCTTTCCTTTTTCAGTACTGGGGGCCAGGTGAGCTGTTCTAGAAAGGTGTTTGGACAGGGTCTTAATACTGATTTTCAAGTGGAGGGGCTCTAGAGTCAACTCGGGGACAAACCTTTGGGCATGACCATGAGACAATTTCTCGGTTGGGGTAACTGAGATGTGAGGCCCCACACTAGCGGTGGGCAGCACCGTCTCATGGGCTAGAGTCCCAGACTGAAGAAGAGAGAAAGGGAGCTGAGCTTGCTCTCTGCTTCCTGACTGTGTATGCAACGTGACTGGTCATCTTACCTTCCCTCTGCCATGATGGACTGTATGTACTCTCTCAACCTGTGAGTCCAAATAAACCCTTATTCCCTGTTCAAGACTCCTGATTCAGATCCCTAAGTGTGTCCAAAGGTGTCTGGCTTCCACACTCCTCACGGATCAAGGATGCTGTGGCCCCTCACTACACTTCTTGCAGCTCTCCAAGCAAGTCACATGTCCAGACTCCTCCACTTGGCTTTGTCCTGCCAGCCCCAAGCCTCTGCAGCCCCATTCCCTGGAACTCTGAGCCAGCATTCTCCATAGCTGCCTAGCCTTCCTCTGCCTGTCTGGTGAAAACTGCCACACGGGGAGCCCGATTTACCTAGCCTTGTGTGAGTTCTGAGAAGCTAATAGGTCCCCTGGGGCTGGTGGCTGATGCAGAAGCTGACAAGGGAAGGCATCCTGAACTGGCAGTTGGTACTAGAGTCAAGAGCAGGCTGGATGAGCCAGGCTGCAGAATACTGCTGGATTGCCTTGTGGGTCCTTGGGAACTACAGAGGCTAACCCTGATGAGATAGAATGGTTCCTGCCCCAAGCTCCAGCCAGTGCTGATGTCAGAGTCTACAGTGGAGGGAGCACACTCATTGGTACTTGGAATCAGAGTAAGAAAGAAGAAATGGCCATTTATTAGGACATCGTAGGGGCTGGTGACTTTCAGGCCACCTCTCATTCACTCTACTCACTGGTAGAGTCAGCAACATACTATTTATAGGCTCATAGGCTGCAACCCAGAGAGGTCAAGCAGCTGGCCAAGGGTCACACAGCTGCGGGGCAGAGTCTATCTTCTCGCTGGCCTGCATCTGAGACCTCAGCCAAGGAAACTAAAGGCAGGAGTTGGAGCCCCCTTGTCTGGAGGGCACACACAGGGCTGTTTTCATCCTGCCATGTTGAGACCGGGAGAAGACCTACCTGAGCACCACCTCCTCAACCCTGCCTTTCTGTAGTCTCAGTCATGGCAATCCCTTCTGTTCAAGAGAGAAGAGAATCCTTCAGCAGAAATCAATAATACATGAACCATCGCTGCTGTCAGGGCAGAGCACGATGTTTTTAATGCTTCTTAAAATTCAGCATTAACAAGCCTTCTAAAGGCTGGAAATATTTGAATTAGGGGAAATGAATGTTTTATGAGCTAAGAGGGAAACATAATCTCCCAAGGTTGGTCAAGGGGTGGCTGAGGTTCAGGGCAGCCTTGGATTAGGAAGACAGTAGGAGTCTCTGAGCCCCAGGCCACTGAGAATCACAGGGACTGTGTTCAGGTAGAACTCCACTCAACCAAGGTCTCAAAATGGTCTCCATCCATGCCTGGGAGGCAGTAGCCTTTTGTGTCCAGGTCTTGACTTGGTTCTGACCTCTTGGAACCTGCTTCTCCAGGGTAGTCAGGCTGTTCCTTTCCACATGGCTGTAGACAGCCACCTTCTGTGGTAGATTTGTTATTATTGCTCCATGAGTATTTACTGTTCCTGTGTATGCTGGCTAGTCTTACATCCACTTGACACAGGCTAGAGTCATTTGAGAAGAGGGACCCTCAACCAGGTAGGTAGGTAATTCTGTAGTATATTTTCCCACAAGTGAGGATTCAGCTCACTTTGCTCATTGGTACCATGTGTCTTTCAGGTTCTAAGTCCCTCGCCCCCTGTCCCTATGTCATGGCATATGGAGACAGTTTGTGCCCACTCAATTCCACAGCCCATAGCCTTTGTTACGATGGTCCATTGGCTATCTTGTGCCATTATTGCTGGCCCTTGCTGACTCTCTGGGATGCCAGAAATTGATAAAACTAATTTATCTAAAACTTTTCATTTTTTTTCTTCACTTGTCTGTTCCTAAGGATGGTATTTTTTCTCTCTTCTGGTCTTGGGACTCCTGCTCTTCCCAATTACTAAGACCATGGGCCAAAAGGCTCCAAATAAATTCACAAATTTTAACTCCTGTCTCTAGTCTGTATTTTGGCAGGCTGGCAGAAACATCAGAGCAGCAGTGTGGACCACAACCTGCAGTGCTCTGTCTGCTATGGACGCCAGTGGAGACTCTTGTCTGTGTGATGTGGACCAGCCCAGCCCAACGTAATTGTTCCCTGCCTCTACATCCAGGTCAGATAACCACGTGCTTCTGACAAATGCCCCATTGTCCAGCCTTTGACAGGCCTTTTTTGGGGGCCCTGACAACAACGTTCCAATGTGGTGGTATTGTGTTCCCCAAAATATTGTGTACCCTAATAAAATTTATCTGGGGTCAGAGAATAGTAAAGCCACTTAGGATAGACAGTGGTAGCACATGCCTTTAATCCTGGCATTCCAGAGGCAGAAATCCATCTGTTCAAGGATACAGCCAAGCATGGTGACTCACACCTTTAATCCCAGAAAGTGAGTCTTTAATCCCAGGGAGTGGTGATAGAAGGCAGAAAGATATATAAGGCATGAGGACCAGGAACTAGCAGCATTTGGCCTGGTTAAGCATTTGGCTGGGTAAGCTTTCAGGTTTCTAGCAGCACAGTTCAGCTGAGAGCCATTGGGATGAGGACACAGAAGCTTCCAGTCTGAGGAAACAAGACCAGCTGAGAAGTTGGCCAGGTGAGGTTAGCTGTGGCTTGTTCTGGTTCTCTGATCTTCCAGTTCACCCCAATACCTGGCTCAGGTTTGATTTTATTAATAAAAACTTTTAAGATTCCTGCTACACTCCAATGCCAGCTCAAAGCAGTTCCCGAAGAGAATACATCATCCCATGTTCCCTGTCCAGAGTAGGCTGAAATGCTGGGTCAAAAGGAAACCCCCTGGCATAGAGGACCAATTGGCTATCTAATGTCCATTGATATTTACTAATTAAAATAGTTCTGCAACAAGATGGGACACTTGACCTTCCTTATGCAGAACCAAGGAGGTGTTATATGACCTTAAAAAATAATTATTTCTATATGTCATTCAAGATTGTAATCTGGCTGTACTCAAAGATCAGAACTACAGCTACAGGGCCTTGAAAATGGTAATAGATTCAGATATCAGATATCACTGCCAACAGCTTAAAAAGTGTCTCTCCTTACTCAAGGTCTATTCAGACTTAGGAATGTGAGCCTCCCTGTCCTTGCTAACTTCATTAAGCTGTAACTAACTGGGAAACCTATATAGTCAGAAGATATATATATATATATATATCCTCTCAAAATTAGAAGTATATCTAGCAGATTTTGTTCCCTGAGTCCTCAAACACCTGTAGAGATCTGAAAATATGGCATTTAATATAAAAGTTTTTTTTATGATAAAGAGACATGTCAGCTCCTGGCAGCATCCTGTGTCTCCTCCAAGAAGATGGATGGTCGCAGAAGAACTTCCCACCCGGAAGCTCATGGCAGGGCTAGCCACGCAGTGAAAAGCTGATCCTGTCCAGACTATGAATAAGAGGAACAACAGGGATCGGTTGTCCTCTCTGTCAAGACAGGTAGGATGACCTCCCCAAATTTCTTTCATACAAAAAAAATCTGCCAGATCTTCTGGGCTGATCAGCTGAACAACTGCTGCCTTTGGGGCTTCTGTCTTCCAGTGACCATAGAGAGATGGAATTGCTGCCTAGGAAGATGGAAAGCTGTCTCACTTCTTAAATTTATCCTTCTCAGATTAACAGCCCCAATCCCAAAATTAAAAGCACCTTGATAGCTCATTAATAAGTTTCCTGTTGAAATTATAGACAGGTATGCATCATTCACAGACTTTGTGGTACAGGATAGTCTTGTTTCAGATATAACTCCAGAGGTTCAAAGTTTTGATACTGATAAATGCAGCTTTGCTAAACTGATAGAACAGTGACTACAAAGAGTTCTTAAGAGTCCTTAAATGGATTTCTAACCCTTTTGCCATCATGTAAATCCATTCCAGATGTCTTACAGATACCTACAGGCTCCTGGGAAAAGTTCTGCTACTGTATCAAGAAACCTGGTTTGATGAAAAATTGACAGTCTCCAGAGCCCATTTTGACCTCACCCGTTTTCAAGCATATTTTGCAGTTTCATTATTCCTGCCTGACTTCCAGAGAAATAGCAGATGCCATGGCTTCTATACTCCCGATTTGGCATGCCATTTCCCCCCAAGCTCCCGGAACACCACTGCTGCAGCCTGCCTCCCCAGCTCCCTCAAGGAACATTCCTGAGATCTTCTGCCGTGCGTGACTCCCAGTTCCCCCACCCCTACTTTGCCCCTTGTCAGCTTGAAGTAGCCTCGAGAGTTCAGTGCCCTTGTTTCCCCCACTTGCTTCCATAATTCACCTCTTTTTATAATAATCAAAACGGAGGAATGTTAATATTCTGACCCACCCCCTTGGCACCACCCTGAGTCCTGACAGAAAAGCCTCATTCTAAGGAAAAACTCCCCCCTTCCTCTCTCTCTTCTGCTTTTCCTCCCACGAGGTGCACCCCCCCTCTGTCTCTCTCTTTCCTATCTTTCTCTTCATCTTTCTACTATAATAAACTCGCCACGTGGAAGCAGCATCTGGGTTGTGAATTACTGGCCACCACCGCCATGCCCAAATGGCATGCATCTGCCCAGCCCGCCTTTGCATCTGCCTAGCATGTTTCCCTGCATGCTCAGGATACCCTTGGAGGTCCCCCACGCTATAATAACATAACAGCTCTGACTTCCCTGGATGATGGAATACAAACTGTAGGATGAAATGAACCCTTTCTTCCCCATGTTGCTTTTGGTCATGGTGTCTATCACAGCCGTGAAAACCCTACCTGTATTTGTTACTTTTCTTGTTGTTGGACAAAACCCCTGACAAGAGTAACTGGAGGATGCAAGGGTTTGTTCCGGCTCACAGTTTGAGGGGACAGTCCATCATGGTGGGGAAGACATGGAGGCCGGTGCGTGAGGCACCTGGTCACACTGAATCCATTAACAGAAAGTGGAGAGACAGATGAATCCTGGCGTCCAGCTTGTTTTCTCCTTTTTATTCAGTCCTGGACCCCGGCCCACGATGGTACCACTCCTGTTCAGAGAGGGTCGGCCCTCCTCAGTTAAACACAGACACACTCAGGGATGGGTTTCTATGACTACTCTAGATCCAGTCAAGATTCACCATCACTGGCCCTCCTCGCTGTGCCGGTGGCAAGTACTTGTCCCCTGTAAAGAAATGTAAACACTGGGAAGAGCCACCCTGCCTGGTGGCTGTGCCCGGTGTCTTAGCTGGAGTTTCTGTTGCTGTGATGAACCCAACATGACCAAAAGCAACATGGAAGGAAAGGGTTTATTTCACTTGTGCTTCTGCATCACAGTTCATCATCGGAGGACGTCAGGACAGGAACTCAAGGAGTTAACCAGGAGCCAGGAGCTGATGCAGAGGCCGTGGAGGGGTGCTGCTTACTGGCTTGCTCCTCACAGCCTGCTCAGCTGTCCTTGTAAAACCCAGGACCACCAGCCCAGGGGTGTCCCCTCCCACAATGGGCTGGGCCCTCCCACATCAATTACTAATTAAGAAAATGCCCTTCAGGCTTGCCTAAAGGCAATCTAATGGAGGTATTTTCTCAACTGAAGTTCCTCTTCCCAGGTATCTCTAGCTTGCATCAAATTGACAGAAAAGAAGAAACATCAGCACACTGGGTCCCTGCTTAGCCTTTCCAGGCTGGTGACTTCACAGGGGTCATACACTGACAGGTAAGTGCAGTTTATTACCCAGAATTCTCTCAGAAATGTGAGCATTCCCTCCCTTCCTCCCTCATACTTCTGTCCCCACATCCCCCCATCCTGTTGGAAATATTCTTCTGCATCGTGAAAGCCCTTTCCAGTATCAAACCTTGTCCTTGGCTCCTTCTGGGTCGGGAGCTTGTATTTTGGTAACCATTGATTGGAAGTGGGGTGGGGGAGGGCTTCAGGCAGAAAAAAGCGAGTATGAATTAGTTACCCTTTCAGACTGATTACATTTGATCCAGCAGTACAGCAGTTTGGGAATATCCATAAAGGAGAGCACACACAAGAGACGGGACGCATGTCCATCCCTCTGTACACACTGCAGATCTCATCCCGGCAACCTGAGACTCTAGAGCAGAGAGAGAGAGCATGCCAGCAAGCCACTGTTCTATAAAATAAATGATGACGTAAGTGGTAAGGTGTGGATGTGGCTTACTGTGCACATGGGAAGGGCACCAAAGAATTCCTTTTTTTTAGAAATTGGTGCAGATACCAATGGAGAAATGCTGCTTGCTGCCTTGCTTCCAGGCCTGATTTTGGTTACCTCTCTTACACAGCTCATACCAACTTGTCTAGGGATTGTGGGCTGGGTGCTCCTATATCAATCAGGCCGGTCTGATGGAGGCAATTCCTCCACTGACATTCTCTCTTCCGGGGTGTGTCAAGTTGGCAGCAGAAGCTAACTGTGACAGGTCTTCTACCGCTCTCCACCTATTGTTTTTTGAGACAGGGTCTCTCACTAAACCTGGAGTTCATTGATTTATCTAGGCCGGTGGAGGGAGCTCTGGGGATTCTCCGGTCTCCACATGCTGCCACGCCCAGATTTTACATGGGTGCTGAGATCTGAGTTCAAGCCCTTGTGTCTGTGCAGCGAGTGCATTTGCTGACTGAGCCACACAGCCCAGCCCCCAGTTTTATCTGTTTTTCTTTAAGTCAGGATCTCATTGTGCTTACAAGGTAGTCACCAGACTGGCTTGAAATCACTAATAACCAAGGATGACCTTGAACTCCTGATCCTCCATCCCTTTAATGTTGGGGTCACAGACGTGTGTTTATCTTTCTTTCTAGTTCTCTGTTACTTTTTCAACTCCCTGACCAAGGTTCAGACTTAGAGCGGATTCCCAACCTCAGGTTTATTCCTTGCAGAGTAGGGCGAGTGGTCAGTCCTGTTAGTATGAGGCTGAGGGGCAAGCGGGGTCCGAGAACAGCTAGTGACAGAGCTGTGACCATCTTCTTCCCTCTTCCTTCTCTGCTAGGCCTCCTGCCTTCCATCATGCTCACACCGGAGACTCACGTGTCTTTCCCAGCCCCTCATTCCTCACAGAGCACCTCTCCCTGAACGAATTTGTCACTCGATAAGGTCCTGACAGCGGATGTCAGTGACTTAATAGCAGATTAATCGAAGATCCTGTGTACAGCTCCTCAACTACAACCCTGTGTGCCTTTGACCTACAGGCCTGTGCCTTAATTAAAGCAATTAGTGGCAGCAGTCAGTGACAGGCCAGTGTTCTCAGGCCTCTGCCAGTTTCACACTCGCCTGCACTGAAGGACAGGGCCAGCTGTCCACACCTGGTGCTCATAGCAGAGCCGGGTTCTCACCTAAGTGACTGATCGCTCTTGGAGGTAGAAATTGAATCCTGCCAGGCAGGCAAAGCAAGAAAAATGAACATTTGGGCAAGTCAGGGACTGACTGTCTGTCTGTCTGTCTTTCTATCTATCTTCTCTTCCCTCCCTCCCTCTCCCTCTCCTGCCCTCGCCCTCACCCTAGCCTTCTCTCCCTCTCTCCCTCTCTCCACTGGCTTTCTATTTTTCACACCAGTAACTGGGCCACAGTGACCTCCTGTCTCAGCCTCAGCCTCCTGGGGCTAAGCCACGTGCTCCTGCCTGCATCCCTTTGCCCTGGTCTCTGCTCCCTCCTGAGGACAGCTCGGGATAGTGACATCATTAATAGCTGGGATAAGCTAAAGGCTCTGCGCGGCATTTAGAGGGTATTCTGAAGAGCTCCGAAAAGAAGACAGGGATGGCTAACCCTCAGCTTCACCCGTCAGCAAAGGACACACTGAAACACCACCTCATGCCTGCCAAAATAGCTATCCTCAAAAGGATGAAGCGGCCAGGAAGGGTGCATACCCACAGTCCCAGCACTTGGGAGGTAGAGGCAGGAGGATCAGAAGCGCAAGGCTAATAACAAGCTACAGTTTGGGTTCAAGGCCAGCCTGGCTTCCTGCGCCCCTTCCAGAAGAGGAAGAGCGTGGAGCATCACAGGCTGTGGGTGCAGAGACAGGGGAATGCCCGCACTTGGTGGGTGGGAAATGGAATTACAGTCACAATGAAAGCGTGAGGTTCCTCAGCAAGTTCAAGCTACAGTCACCACGTGGCCCAGCAATTCCTCCAGTGAATAGAGAGAAAATGAAGTTAACATGTTGAAGAGACATCTATACTCAATGTTCCCTGCAGTACCATTCAAAGAGGCCGAGATAAAGAATCAACCTAAGTATCCATCCATTGAGGAGAAACGGGATATGAGAAAGAAGACACACACGCAAATGGAATACTATTCTGCCTTCAAAAGGAAAGAAATCCTTCCATGGATGAAGCCGGAGGACAGGATGAGAGTGGAACAAACAAGGCGTGGACAGATGCTGCAAGACCTCACTCATGCAGAATCTGAGGACTGATTCCAAGCC
Source organism: Peromyscus leucopus (assembly GCF_004664715.2). Lineage (NCBI taxonomy): Eukaryota > Metazoa > Chordata > Mammalia > Rodentia > Cricetidae > Peromyscus > Peromyscus leucopus. The sequence continues at coordinate 88,425,700 of NC_051086.1, read as the reverse complement.
AGGCATGGAGGTGCAGACCTGCAATCACAGCGTTCAGGAACCTGAGGCAGCCACTGGGAAGACTGGAGAACGTTGGCCAAAAAGATTGGCAAGTTTCTATTAAAGAGAAGGCATGCCTCTGAGAGGTCTACTGCACAGCATGGGGATTATAGGCAAAATCTGTGTTTTAGTTTATTTGGGTTTTTTTGTTTTTGTTTTGTTTTGTGTGTGTGTGTGTGTGTGTGTGTGTGTGTGTGTGTGTGTGTGTGCATGTGCAGGAGCCACATGTGGAGGTCAGAGGACAATCTGTGGGAATCAGTTCTCTCCTTCTCCCGTGTGGGTTCTGGGAATCAAACTCAGGTTGTCAGGTTTGGCAGCAGGCACATTATTTACCTGCTGAGCCAGCTCACTGGTCCTAAAGTACTGCGTTCTTGAAGACTGCTAAGAGAACATAAATGTCGTGTGTTTTCTTATCATGTGGAATCTGAACGAGTGTACATAGAGTATAAAGTATACGAAAAGATTATATTATCTATATGAGAGTATGTGTATATGGACATGAAAGCAGAGAGGTTCTGTGTGAGGAGGGGAGAAGCGGAAACGAGAAGAGAGAAAGGAGAGAGAAAAAAATCACATGGCTGTCCTCGCATGCAGAGTCTAGATTTAAACACATGCTGTATGTGTGTGACATGGAAACAGAGGGAAACGATTGGGGGCATCGGAGAGGAAGGGGGTACCAGGGAGGTGAATATGAACAGGAACAATATACGTGAAGACGTCCTGATGAAACCTGCTATTTTTGTATTGTAATTAAAAGTTTAGTTAAAAACTGGGGTTTAAAAGTAGTGAAAACAGTAAATGTAAATTACTCATGCCACAAAAGTATGTGAGGTGATGTGTATGCCAATCAGCTCCATTTAATGCACAGTGGTACATTGTACATGTATTTCAAAACATGCTGTACAAAGCACATAGATACAATTTTTATTTGTCAGTTAATTAGACCATCAATTTAAGAAGACATTCTGGACTGTCAGTTAATTAAAATAACAATTTTAAAAAGTGTTTTGTATTTGTCACTTAAAATACTATTTTTTTTTAAAGTGTTCTGTTTGGGCCTCTGCCCTGGCTGTGTGACATGGTACAAATTACTGACCCTCAGAGTCTTAGCTTCTCCCTCGGTGACATAGGACCGTAGCAGCCCCTGCCAGCGGGGCAACGGTGGGGCTGAAGGAGGCAATCGATGCTCATCGCAAGCTCAGTGCAGGGGCTGGTCATCAGAAGAACCCAGTTCATGGTGACTGGGCTTCCGTTTTTATCACGGCAATGCTTTGCCCCACTAACTCTGTGGAGTAGCTGACCATCTATTTCCCCGTTCACAGAGGACAAAACAGGTTCAGAGACATTAAGCAACTTACCCAGTATCACACAGCACGTAAGAGCCGAGCCCCACTTGGTGTGATGATGGTGGTGGGGAACCTCCTGTGTCAAGTGAGGAAAGAGATCTTTGTGGATGCAGCCGTGGACCAGTCCTCTCGCAGGGACCTCAGAAGCTAGGCTGGTGGGTCCCGTTTAAAATTCGGATCCTCGGGCTGGCTAGATGGCTCAGTGAGTGTGCTGGCTAGTGAGACAGCAAAGGCCTTTGCCCTCAAGCCTGATTATCTGAGTTCAGACCCCCAGGCCCCACCTGGAGGAAAGAGAAAGCAGACTGTGTTTTCTCTGACCTCTACATATGCAATGTGGTGAGCTTGCACGTGTGTGCACACGCATACACAAATAGTAAAACAGATGATGCGACGTTTTATTAACTGTAATCACCATTCGTCGTTCTTTTCTCCCCAACTTGCCTTTGGTCATGGTGCCTTTATCATAGCAATAGAAACACTAACTAAGACATAAGCCAATGAAGCTTTCCTGCCCACAGTTGCCTTTGGTCAGGGTATTTGCCACAAGAACAGAAACGAATCTAGAACACCTTGCCACAGGAAGGCAGTTCCCCCATCCAGGATGCACACAGGACACTGATGCCGACTGTACCAAGGGACACGAAAAGGTCACAGGCATGCCTGGTTGCCTTTCCACAGCTCAGCTGTTTACCCATGGAGCTTGCCCCACATGCCAAGACTCACTGACGACCACTGGTATTGACATCTAGCAAACATTTGCTCTTTTTTAAGAGAATAACACTGAGACTTACCACACACACCTTTTGCCTAGTCATTTCCCCTGTTCATGTATCCTGAAGATTATTCCAGAGCAGCTCATGGAGAATTGCCATGTTTTCTACAAAGTTGCCTCTACTCTGCTGTGTAGATAATTCACGTAGTCAGTTCTCAACCATTTCTGTTCTCTGGGTCAGAACGGTGCATTAGTCACCATTCTCATTATTGTGACAGATGCCTGACTACAGCAACTGAAGGGAGGGTTTATTCTGGCTCACAGTTTGAGGAGACAGTCCATCATGGTGGGGGAGCCATGGCGTCAGGGGCATGGAGCAGTTGATGACATCGTATCCACAGCCAGGAAGCAGAGAGAGAGAGAGAGAGAGAGAGAGAGAGAGAGAGAGAGAGAGAGAATGCTGGCATTCAGCTTGCTCTCTCCTCTGTATTCACCGACCCATGGCATGGTGCCACCCACAGTTAGGGTGGCAATGAGTTTATTTAATTATTCTTTATCAATAAAAAAATCAGGAGTCAGGTATCAGGGTAAAAACCTGAGTGGTCAGAGAAGCAACCAGTGACCTCATATCTCTTCTGGTCCACCATCCAAAATGGCCTGAGAGCCTCTCCCAGCCTTGCCTTAATACTTCCTGTCTCCTACCTATCCTCAGTCCTCCAAAACCTCTGTGGTTAATTTTGGTTAGCTGGTGGCTAGCTCTGCCCTCTGACTCAAAGCAAGCTTTATTGTCAGAATGCCATCAAAATATCACACAACAGGTTGGACCTTCTCACCTCAACCCCATTCAGAAACTCCTTCACAGACATGCCCAGAAGTCTGTCTCCTTGGTGACCATAGGTCCTGTCAAGTTGAAAATCACTCTTAACCACCATCACAGAGAGCAAGTGAGTTGCTTTTTCTTTTTCTTTGAGGGCTGAATTGACTTTAAATTTCTTTTACATTTATTTAGTGTGTATGTATAGGCACACACACACACACACACACACACACACACACACACACACACACACGGAGATCAGAGAGCAGCTTGTGGGAGGAGGTTCCTTTTCTTGCCACTGTGTGGTACCAGGGAAATCAGACTCAGGTCCTCAGACTTGGTGGCAGTACCTTTACCCAGTGAGCCCTCGGGAGCCTGGCGTTTTCGGTGGCTGTGCCAATTCACACACTCACCAGCAAGCTATGAAACGGGTTGTTTTTAAGTTGATGAGTGGGGAACAAAAGCTGTCTCCTCGTGGGCTCATTTATGTTTCTTTTATTAGTGAAGTTGAAAAAGCACTGGTCCCAGCAGGGTGTGGTGGCAAAGGTGCACACCTTTAATCCCAGCACTCTGGAGGCAGAGGCAGGTGGATTTCTGTGAGTTTGAGGCCAGCCAGGTCTACAGAGTGAGTTCCAGGACAACCAGGGCTACACAGAGAAACCCTGTCTTGGAGAAAAAAAAAATAGAAAGAAAGAAAACAAAAAACCACACTCTTTCCTCCTTGCCAGAGCTGATAGGAGTCTCCTGTTAATTTGTGTCTGGATGGTTGTTTCTTTTTCTTGTAAACTTGAAGAGACCTTTACATGTGGCAAAATCAACCCCCTTTCTCAGGCTAGGAGTTGACAGCTTGTGTCTTCCTAATGGTGTTTTTCTCCTTGGAGGAAATCTTAATTTCCATTCGGTTGTTATGTTTTGAATATGAAATTTCCCCCGTGGGCTCATCATCTGTGGGACACTTGGTTTGTGAGTCGTGCGTGACTTTTTCCTCAAGAGATGTCAACAAAGGACTACTTACCTTAGATGAAACCTAACGACGGACCAAACGAGTCCGCCAAAGCCTGATTTAGCAAAGCAACGCATTTACTGGGGTTACTTACAGGACCATGGATGACTCAAAGGCCACTTCATCACTGTCTTAGTTAAGGTTTCTATTGCTCTGAAGAGACACCGTGACCATAGCACCTTTTTTTAAAATTTTTTATTTATTTATTTATTTATTTATTTATTTATTTATTTATTTTAAGACAAGCTGTGTAGTTTTGGAGCCTCTCTTGGAACTCACTCTGTAGACCAGGCTGGCCTCAAACTCACAGAGATCCACCTGCCTCTGCCTCCTGAGTGCTGGGATTAAAGGCAATGTGCCACCACTGCCCGGCCATAGAAACTTTTATAAAGGAAAACATTTAACTGAGGCTGGCTTACAGTTCAGAAGTTTAGTCCATTATCTATCTTCATATCTTCATGGTGGGAAGCATGGCTGCATACAGGCAGACATGGTGCTGGAGAGGTAGCTGAGAGTTCTACATCTATATCCAAATGTAGCAGGAAGAGACAATTGACACATTTCCTCCAACAATGCCACTCCATCAAGGATACACCTCCTAATAGTGCCACTTCTTATGGACCTATGGAGGCCATTTTTATTCAAACCACCATAATTACCTTAAGCTCACCCCAGCATGGGTGGCTTAGAGTTCTTACATCTGTCACTCAAAACACTGCATTCCATTCCCTGGCCCACATAGGCTCTGGCATTTGAATATTGGATCCACAGTTAGTGGCACTGTTTGGAGAGACTCAGGAGATGTGACCTCACCGGAGGAAGTATGTCACTGAGGATGAGTTTTGAGAGCTTAAAGATATGCTGTTTCTAGTGTCTTCTCTGCTTCCTGCTATGATTTAAGATGTGATGGCATCTGCCATGTGCTGCCCCTGCTCTGCCATCACGGACAATTATCTGTCTAGAACTGTAAGGCAAACAAACTTTTTCTTTTATAACTTGCCTTGGTCATCATATTTCATCACAACAGTAGAAGAACAACTAAGACAGAGGGTGGTGTCAGGCTATTGCTATGGAGAACCTGACTATGGCTTTTCAGAGGCACGTGGAAGACTTCGGATCTTAGGACAAGAAAAGCAGTTGAATGGTGTGAGCAGGGCTTCATGGGCAGGCAATTCCAGCAGAAGCATGCACGGCAGTTCTGAGAGCCACGTGGACTGTGGAGGCCCAGCTCAAGAAGTTGCCGAGGGGAGCGACATTAGTAACTGGGTTAGAGATTGTTATTGTGGTATTTTGGCAAAGGATTTGGCTGCCTTTTGCCCATGTCTTAAGAACTTACCTGAGGCAAAATTTAAGAGTAATGGACTAATTTCTTCAGTGGAAGATATTTCAAGATAGCTTAATATTGACTCTGTCACATAGTTATTAGTAATCATTCTTGTGCAGATTTTCAATGAAAAAGAGCAAAAGGAGGCAGAAAGAAATACAAAATGTACAGTTTGAAGAGAAAAAGGACACTGGCAAGCTTAATGTTACAGCTAAGGCTTGTGCTGGAAAAGAGGTTGTGATTATTCAGATTAGTGCCATTAAGGAGCGAACTCTGCACTGGACAAGAAGGAGGGGTGCCCTCAGTGCAAGACCCCACCCAGGTAAGTCTCCAACCTGTGAAAGGAAAAGGTCTAAGGATTATTCTGATCCTAGAAAGGAACAAGCAAAAGCTGCTTCAAATGTGATTCAAGGATGGCCAAGGTCCATCCTCGCCTGGGAGATGAGCTTAGCAGTGTCATCCACATGGTGCTGGCCTCAGAGTTAAGAAGAACACCTAAGTAAAGGGCTCGTGGAGTCTCGCCCTGTGGTTATGGAGAGTTACTGAGGACAGGCCTGTGGGCAGGGAAGTCCTGCACGGAGGACCAGAGAGGCCATTGCATGAAGCTGTGAAAATGAAGCCTGGATTACATTGGACACCCCAAGATGTTAGTGCCAGAGCTGGGGGACATCTGCCAAGGAGAGCTGCACAAGAAAGTGGAACCAGCCCGTGAGAGAGACGTATCTCGCAGGCAACACGTTAAGCGGGAAGGGCAGCGCCATCTAAGGCTTTTGACATGCGATGTGGAGCTGCAGAACTTGGAGTTTGCCCTGCTGGGTGTTGGTCTTGCTTTGGTCCAGTATTTTCTCGATATCCCCCATTCCTTCCTTTTGGAATGGTAATGCATGTTCTGTGCCATTGTACATTAGAAGTACATAATTTGTTTTTTTTTGATTTTTATAGGCAGCTACAGTAAAGAGATTGCCTTGAGACTCAGCAGGGACTTGGACTTTGGAGTTTATTGAGATTATGAAAGACTATAGGGATTTTTGAAGTTGGGCTAAATGCATTTTGCCTTATGATATGTCCATGAGACTGTGGAGGCCAGGGCATGGACTATAGTGGTTTGAATGAAATGTCCTCTGTATTCTTGGGTGTCTGAATACTTAGTTCCAAGTTGGTGACGCTGTTTGGGGAGGTGTAGGAAGTATGGTCTTGCTGGAGGAATTCTGTCACCAAGGAGCAGGGTTTGAGGTTTCAAAAGCCACGTGGCTGTGGTTGTCAGCCTTCTCTGTCTCTCTGTCTCTGTCTCTGTCTCTGTCTGTCTCTCTCTCTCTCTCTGCTTCCTGTTTGCAGTTTGAGATGTGACCTGTCAGCTGTTACTCCAACCACCTGCTGCCTTGGCTCTGCCATCGTGGACTATTATCCCTCTGGAACCATAAGCCAAATAAACCCTTCCTCCTGTGAGTTGCCTTGCTCATGGTGTTTTATCGCAGCAACAGAAAACTAAGACAGAGAGTGTAAGTCAGATTGCTTGGGCTCCACATTTGTCGAAAGTGAGCTACAGAGCAACTTTGCATTCTGGGAGCAGTTATTCAATGAGTTTAATAAATAATCTACTTAAGCCAATGATTAGAAACTTTACACATCCCCGATTGTTGTTTCTTTCTACTTCCATTCTCTTCTTTCCCCTGGTCCATTGATGAGTCTTTTTACTTGTGTTGTCTTAATCACTATAGCCTTGTTCTATTTTTAATATCGGTAGGTGGGAGCCCATTCTTTTTTTTTTTTTTTTTTTTTTTTTTTTTTTTTTAATAGAATGCTTCTCCTTATTCTTGCTTGGCTGTATTTATATGCATTGGGCTTTATAATGAAGCCGACTCATTCCAGAAAGGAAGAACTGGTTTCAGAGATGGTGTGGGTGAGCAGGGGATACCACTGCCACCTCTGGTCCTGATGCAGAGTCCATCAGAAAGGGTGAGACCTTGCCGGATGGTTCCAGCTGGCTCACGGGGTTCTTCCTTCCCTCTCCTTAACCATGGAGGGATTTCTGGAGCACAGAGGGGTGAAGAAGTCAGGAAAGGAAGCAAGAGAAAATGGAGAGGTGAAAGAAAATTAAGAAGCAAGGAAGAGGTCCCCAGGCAGAGAGGGAGGTAGGACTAAGGGCACCGCTCTCTGGAAGAGACTGACAGATTGAAGCAGCAAAAACCAAGAAAGGAGGGTTCCTTGTGAGGGGGGAAGAGGGTGCATGAGAGGTGGGGACTGGCTGAGGGGCCTGGGAGGGGGATTGGGGTGGCCTGGAGCTGTGCCCTCAGGGGCTCTGCTAAGAAGAGGAGGGCCATATAAAAGAAAAGGAATCCAAGTTAGGAGCCCTCGTAGCCTCACACAGCCTGTGTAGTCCTGTGGAGGTAAAATCTGTCCCTGCTGCAATGCAGGGGCCCTGCCTTCAGGGAAGCCACCCAGCAGGCTTTTGGACTGGCTCCGTGACACACACCCTCATGGAGGGAACTCAGAGCTGGGCTTGCAGAGCCGGTTACAGGCATGCCTCCGGGTCCGCCATGAGCGTCGCGCATCGAGGAGGCGTCACAGCTCTGCTTCATTAGATGCCGTGATTCTCCACACACAAAGAAGGCAGCATTGCTTCCAGCTGTGCCCTGGAGGGGCGGGGCAGTGCCAGAGGTGTGCGAGCATGGGATGCAGTGAACACTGGAGAGGGAAGGAGGGTGGGAGGAGCAGACACAGAGGCTCATGCGCAACGGTCCAAGTGAGTGTGCGCGAGAAAGGGGCCCCAAGGGCTCTCACCGCAAACCTTACAGGCCCAGCCAGAGCCTTGCAAAGGCATTCTCCTGGGAGAAGTTTCTGTGTGAGCACCCTGCACCCCAAGGGCCAACCTCCAGGCCTGCAGTGCACAGCCACATGCCAACCTTCCGGGTGCAGCCCCTATTACTCTCCACCCTTTCTTGGCTGGGTTCAGAGTCTTAGCATCAGTTGGAAGCAGGATCCTGCTTGCCCACCCCATGGCTATATTTGTTTCTTTCCTCTACAGCTAGGATGAGCAGGCCCAAACCCTCTCCCTCCCTCATAACTTGCTAAGAATCAGAGAGTGCCTGGAGGATTCCAAAGCTACCTGACCGTGACCCAAGTTACCAATGTGTCCAGCAGCACAACAAAATGTCAACGAATTGAGCTTAACGGCCTGACTGACTTTTATTAAGAATTCATGAGCCAGGCAGCATTCCATCCGTGGAACAGGAAAGTGTCATGCCACAGCTGGAACAAAGAATCAGCGTGGAACAATAACAAAAAAAGAATTGTTTACCAGGTGTGGTGGTATTCTGCTCATCCCAGCTACTCCAGGGGCTGAGGTTAGAGGTGTGGCAAGCTTGATGCCAGCCTGGACCACAAGTCAGACAGTCTCAATAATACATAAACAAATAGGGTAGGGAGCTAGCTCCGTGGTAAAGTGTTTAAGCCAGTCTGGACTATATAGTCAGACTGTCTCAATAATGATGAATGAATGAATGAATGAATGAATGAATGAATGAATGAATAGGGGTGGAGAGTTAGCTCTGAGGTAAAGTGCTTGCCCCTGTATGTGCAGGTCCTAGGTCCAATCCCCATTGTTGCTAAAAACAACAACAAAAGCTGCTGATGTCAGGTTTCCTTCCTTCTAAGAGTTACTGCGATGTGGCTGGCCGGGAGCCCTGGCTTGCATGCCCTCATTTCTCATAGGCCAGATTGTTAGATGTTAATAGCTGAGCTTTCACTTGGAGATGAGGAATCTTAGCTCAAGTGACTCCATCTTGGGTTGTCTGTTGAGGTCTAGTCTGGGAGTTCAGGCCAAGTCAATGGCCTCCCATAAATCTTACTAACAATAGAATGTGGCTCACTTCTCCTGGCAGCTGGGCTTTTTCTAAGTCTGGGATCCCTGCTGTGCTACAGGGCACATTAGCATCCTGTGCCCAATCCTGCCCTCCTCCCCATAAGACCTGATGGCTGGGTGACTGGGTGGGGGATCAGTTTCCTTCCTGATATCCACGACACTTTGATTTTTAAGGGCCAGTGTCTTGAAGGGCTGTTTATTTCAGTTATAGGGGAGGGGATGTGTGTGTGTGTATTCAATTTGTGATTGTGATCTGGGGAAGGAAGCCAGAGGTATAAATCTATAGGGAGAAAGTGGGCATTAGTAGAAAATGTTCTTGCTGAGGATTTAGCTCTTTCTCTGGAAATTTCCCTCCTTCAAGCCTCAGTTTCTCAGTCTGTCAATGGAAGAGGTTGGATTTGTCTCTCTGAAGACCCCTCCAGCATGGGCCTGCTCTGATTTTCTTTGTTTTCATTTGTGTTATTTATTTATTCTTTAACGATTTCATATGTGTATGTGTGTACATGTAATATACCTCGACCCTCCCCCATTATCCTCTTCTTCCCCACACCTTTCCTCTGCTCCAACATCCCCCCTCTGTCCTAGTCAGAGTCACTGTCGCGGTGATGAACACCATGACCAAGAACAACATGGGAAGAAAGGGTTTATTTGGCTTCCACTCCCACGTCATGGTCCATCATTGAAGGAAGTCAGGACAGAAACTCAAACAGTACAGGAACCTGGAGGCAGGAGCTGATGCAGAGGCCATGGAGGGGTGCTGCTTACTGGCTTGTTCGTCATGGCTTGCTCAGTCTACTTTCTTATACAACTCAGGACCAGCAGCCCAGAGATGGCACTACCCACAATGGGCTGCCCACCTCCTGCATTAATCACTAGTTAAGAAAATGCCCTGCAAGCTGGATCTTACGGAGGCATTTTCTCGGTTGAGGTTCCCTCTTTTCAGTTAACTCTAGTTTGTGTAAAGTTGACATAAAACCAGCCAGCACACCCTCCAGACCTTTATGTCTTGTGTATTTATGTGTGTTTACACTGAATTTAATTAGGGTTGGGAGTAGTATGGGAGTGCATGGGGTCATTTACACAAACAAGGGCAGCTTACCAGTGCACTACTGAGGGACAGGACTTCCTCTCTCCTCACAACCATTAATTGCCTGTAGCTTCCCAGGGAGGGGTGGAAATTTATGAGCCGCTCCTCCGAGCATGGTAGCATATTGATGGGCCCTGTCCTGTGCAGGTACCCACAGCTGTCCTGAGTTCATGTGTAGAAGATAGTGTTTCCCAGCCTTCTTTCCCAGCCTCTAGCTCCCCTCTTCCATGACACTCTCTGAGCTTTGGTAATATAGATATACTGTTGAGTGCTGGACACTCAGTGGCCACTTATTCTCAGCACTTCGTCTAGTTATAAGTCGCTGCATTACCCATCCCCTAAAGCTGACAGGAGTCTCTGACAGCAGTGCTAATCGATGGGTCATTCCTGTGCCTTCTGTTGGGCAGATGGATGGAGAGGGCTTGCTGTCTGCCTCCTAGATGCTTCCACACATCTCGTTTGTAGAAGGGAAGCAGCTGCCAAGCAGGGTCCCGGGTCCCAGCACAGTCCCACAGTGAGAGAGGCCGGAGATGGAAAGGCCTGGAGAGGAGAGAGCACTCCTCACTGCCAGGCCGACTCCTCTCCATCTTAGTCACAGGAAGAGCACTGGTTGAAGATTTGCCATCTCAACTTTTCAGAGGGGAACTGTTGGAAGCGTGAGTTATCTCCTGAAGGGGATGAACTGTCAGGTGAGTCACCAAGGAGTCCAGTTTCCATTTGTGCTGAAAGAATGTAAAAAGGAAAAAAAAAGTCAGAGCTGAGGCGATGCTCAGTCAGTAAAGCACTTTCCCCAAAAGCATAAGGACCTGAGTTTGAGGCCCAGAATCCATGTGAAATGTGCAGTACAGTAATGTGATTGTGATCCCAGCACTGAGGAAACACAGATAAGATAATCCCTAGAGTTTGCTGGCCAAACAGCCTAACTTGATGGGTGAGGCCCAGGCCAGTGAGAGACTTCGTCTAAACTCACTCTCTCTCTCTCTCTCTCTCTCTCTCTCTCTCTCTCTCTCTCTCTCTCTCCAAAGTGGTTCTCTTAGTCTGCTCTAAGACTATAACAAAATACCATAGTCTGGGAAATTTGCAAAAGTAGAAATTTACCATTCATGGTTTTAGATCCAGTGCCTGGGACATCCTGCTCCATTTCATAGTTACCATTTTCTAGCTGTCCTCTCCCAGAGACAGGCAGATCTCTTGTAAGTTTGAAGACAGCCTGGTCTGCATAGCCAACTTTCAGGCTAGCCAAAGCTACATAGTGAGACATGTATATAAAAAAGAAAGAAAGGGGCTGGAGAGATGGCTCAGCAGTTAAGAGCACTGGGCTGCTCTTCCAAAGGTCCTGAGTTCAGTTCCCAACAACCACATGGTGGCTCGCAACCATCTATAATGAGATCTGGTGCCCTCTTCTGGCCTGCAGGGACACATGCAGACAGAACACTGTATACATAATAAATAAATTTAAAAAAAAAAAAAGAAAGAAAGAACGAATGAAAGGTGTGAGTGTAGATAAGAGCCCTCAGTCTAATTCTCCAAGATCTCATCTCTTTGCACTACAGACACCCCTGACTTACAATGGTCTGATACCATTTTCAATAGACTTTGAATTTTTATCTTTCCCCCAGTTAGTGATACATGGTGCAGCACTCTGGCCGTGCTGGATAGCAGCAGCAAGCAGCATGTGGTCATCCATGACTGCATGTGGCTCCAGCCAGCCACGTGATCACAAGGGAAGACAACAGAATGGTGCAGAATTGCCAGCCTTCTTTAAATGAGAGTACTTAACAAAGTACTCAAGACAGTCCATATTTTACTATAAGCTACGTTCTGTGCTGTGTGGATTTGCCCCAATGCAGGCTCATGAAGGTGTTCTGAGGATGATGGGGCAGGCTAGACTAAGCTTTATGTTGGGCAGGTTAGGTGTCAATTATATTTTTGACTCTACATTTACATATCTGAGCAGATACACCCATGTATGTATGTATTATTAAGTGTTTTTGAGATGGGGTCTTGCTATATAACCAGAGCTGGTTTTAGTCCTCTTTGTTGCCCAGGTTGGTCTTGAACTCACAGTCCTTCTGCCCCTGCTTCCTGATTACTGGGGTTATGGTCGTGCATCTCCATGCCAGGCTTCTTACAATGTTTTTACCTTCCATGGATTTACCTGGCTATAACCCCATTATGAGATGGGGTGCATCTATATTGCATTGGACATTAGAAAAGAATACACAGATTTGGTGAGGCCCCAACATGCAGGCCACAGCATTAGTTCCAACCTGGAATCTGGCCCCTCTCTTAGCTCACCTTCTATTGAAGAGAACTTAGGCTAAGGGTCACATCTAGCTGATCTAACTGCTACAGCTGGACCATCTGCATCCCGGGCACCTTCAGACAGCTTCATCACAGAGAAGCACCCGGATGTACATTTGGTGAGGCTCTAGCAATCTCTCAAGCTTTGAAAACTATGTCAGCTTTGAAGTTTCCGTTTTCCCGAGAGTCTCTTCATGTGATTTTTTTAAAAATTGGCCTCTGCCTCTTCATTATCATTCCTTCCCCCTTCCTCTCCCATGCCCCCTTCCTCTCCCATGCCCCCTCTTCTTCCGCCATGCTTCCCCCCTCACTCTTCCTTCCACTTCTTCTCCCAAACGATGTCCAACTCAGAAGATAAAGCTCATGGAGGTTCCAGGTTCCACGAGTTGGGGCACAGCACAGACGGTCAGGATAGGGACTGTGGGCATCTCTGTGTTCCTTCCCTATGCTAGCCCATGACCACCTCCCACACTAAACCTCCCTCAGTCTAAACATCCCTCAGCAATCAATTTGAGGGACTGAGGGGAGAGCAAGGTCGGCCAAGAGCTTGCTGTGTGAACATGAGGTCCTGAGGTCACTCCCCAGAATCCAATTTTAAAAAGTGGTGACCCACACTTGTGCTTCCAGATCTGGGGAAACAGAGGCAAGAGGCGCCCTGAGGCTCACTGCCTAGCTAACCTAGCCTATTGATGCACTCCCCAATGTGAAGCTGACTGGTTCAGGTTGTCCTTTGTCCTCTACATGTGTGAGTACAAGTACACACACACACACACACAAAACATACAGATGTACACACACAGATGCACAAGCACACATGCACACACACAACATACATACACACATGTACACATGCACACACACACACACAACATACAGATGCACACACAGAGATGCACAAGCACACATGCACACACACAACATACATACACACATGTACACATGCACACACACACACACCACCACCACCACCACCACACCATCATCACCACCATCATCACCACCATCACCACCACCACCACACCATCATCATCACCACCACCACCACCACCACCACCACCACCACCTCCACCACCCACCACCACCACCACCACCACCACCACCACCACACCACCACACCACCACCACCACCACAGAATGCATTTGAGAAACAAGTGGAGTAGAGAGCAAGAAGCAAACAGTGATTCTTGTAGGAAGGAGACCCAGATTTTATCTCCGATTCTGTATGGTACAAGTTGTGTGCTCTCCTGGCCTTTGTACACTGTCTGTCAGAGAGAGACAGGGAGGCAGGGAAGGAGAAGGGGTGGAGGCAGAAAGAAATAAAGAGAGGGAGGGAGAAGAGGGAAGGGGGAGGGAGGAACTTCACTTGTGACCCCTAAAAAGTTTCTGTGAGTCTCACACAAGTTCAAGCTTGAGAAAGCATTTACCGTTTGGGGACTTTAACTAGACTTGTCCTCTGGTCTGAAAACACTTGGTTAGTATCTGACATCCTCCGGCCGTTAGTCCCACTGTGGGTCTGTCCCTGCACTAGTTTCTACCCAGGTGGTTCCCTTTCTGCTGGCTCCTGTGATTGTGAGCTCAAGGCTCACCCCAGGCTTTTCTCTCCCTGTGAGGCCTGGGTTATGACCTCACTCCAAAAAGGACTAATATTCTCACCCCAAGGTGCTATTAGCCTGGCCCTACTTCAGGTAAATTTCTTGTTTGATATTCCAAATCGCCTCCACAGCCCTCATTTAAATTCCAAGCCGCTGAGGAAGGAGGCTGTGGTTTGGGTTCTCGGGCAAGGATGGCGCTTTTCCACACAAAGCTCAGATCAAGGCAGATGAGTTTCCCTCCGTCTCTCTCTGCTGACAGGTCCACTTTGTCACCGTGACCTTAGCTCCTCTGCATCTGGTTTTCCTGCCGAAGTCCCGTGTCTGATAACCCTGCCTTGCTTGGGTCTTCATGCAAGCTCTAAAACTCAGACAGGACAGGTGAAAGAGCTGGAGAGAGTGCTTTCTGAGCAGGCCTGATCATGACCTCCAAGTGTGAATCCATGCTTGAAAGAGAACTGACTCTCAAAAGCTACCCTCCAGCTTCTACGTGTGTTCAGTGGCACACAGGCACCCACAGTCGCACACCTCTCTCTCTTACACACACACACACACACACACACACACACACACACACACACACACACACAGCTCTAGACGCTATGTGAAGGAGGTGGGCTAGGGGCCGCCTTTGAGTCTTAACTTCCTGCCCTTCTCTCCTCCCTTCACGTAGGACGCTTGGAGTTGGCCCTGGCCTTCCTATGGCTTTAGCACGCGCTGGACAGGTGTCTGTCACATTCTATCTGGTTTCTAAGTGTCGAGTCTTGCGAGCTGTTCAGGTGTGGTGGCTGGTGGAGTTTGACACCCCGAAGCTCTCAGTATTCATAAGCCCTTTTTCTGCTCCTTTGTTCCACAGCCACCACCACCACCCCCGTACCCGTCTTCTCCCCTTTCTCCATACTTACACCACACTTCTTTATTCCGTCTCAGCTGTCCACTTAGTGTCTTCTCAGGGAATATTCTGGCAGATGTTCCTTGATGCTCCTGTTTGGCCCTCTTCAGCTTCTCCCTGTGGCTCTGGCCCTCCTACGTGGCCCGTGGATCCATCTAGACACCCCACTGCCCTGACTGCCCCCGGCCTCGCAATCTGTGCTGGCCTGTCAGATTCACTCACCCATCACATTTAACATGTCAAATGAGCTCAGCCTGGAGCGGTTTAGGTCAGAGCCTTTTTAGCATCTCTATGGAGACTTCCTCCTTTGAATCACCATGAACCCCCAGCATGTAAAAAAAAAAAAAAAATCAAGTTGAATTCTTAGAGATTAAAATGTCATCACTGAACCTAGTGCTAAACCATACACAAATTGGCCACATGCTAGCTAGCCTGGGAGGTCCAGAATTTGGCCAACTTCCTGTTCCCTAGATGGACTGGGGAAATGTGTGAGAATCCTGGCATGAGTTAGGCAACAAATCACCAGAGAAAAAAGGAGAATCTGGTGTTAATTGGAGGTCATTTCACTTTGGCAACATCCTTGGCTTGCCCAGAACCTGGCAAGAACTCTATTGGACCAGCTTCTAGAAGAGTTCACTGAATCCGTCTCTCCTGAGGGAATCCACCTGGGGACTTTGAATGTCTTGCCTTTATCAGAGACTCCACAGGGTAACAGGAGACAAAGCCTTAAGCCACGTGACCGAATTCCAGGCTTCCCACTGGAGGGGAGCATGTCCTTCCTCGGGGTGTCAGTTTTCTCACGTGTCAAAGGAGAGCACCCCCCTGGGGTGAGGAGAAGTGGGTGCCTGTGCAATTTTCACATCACAAGAATCTTCAGCTGTTTGGACTGAGAGGGGATTAGGAATTGCTAAGACATTGCCCTGGGGCTCCTGTGAAGGAGGGCTAAGGCCACATTCCTCTTTCCTATTGTCAACAAAACCCACTCACCAACCAACTGGCCATTTCCCAAGTGTCCACTCCATCACCTTATCATAAGGATGACTAGAAAGTGAGCTTCTGGTGACCCCACCGCGGCCTTAAGTCAGAATCACTTAGACTAGGACAGCTCATGACTACAGTGTGGAGGTTTGACTAGGAACGGCCCCCTAGGCTCATAGATTTGAATGTATGGTCATCACGGGGTGGTGCTATTAGGAGGTGTGGCTTTGTTGGAGTAGGTGTGGTCTTGTTGGAGGAAGTGTGTCACTGGGGGCGGGCCTTAGGGTTTCAAATACCCAAGCCAGGCCCAATGTCTCTCTCTCCCTCTCTCCCTCTTTCTGCTGCCTGTAGATCCAGATTTAGAGCTCTTAGCTCCCTCTCCAGGACTGTGTCTGCTTGCGTGCCCATGATGACAGTGGATTAAACCTCTGAACTGTAAGCCAGCCCCAATTAAATGTTTTCCTTTCTAAGAGTTGCCGTGGTCATGGTGTCTCTTCACGGCAATAGAACACTGACTAAGACAGCCAGCTTAACCTAACCCACCTGACTGGCACAACCCTGTGTGCTTGTCGGTTTTCTGTCACTGTGATACAATACCCAAGATAATCAACTAAAAAGAGGAAAGAGGGAAACAGTTTTGTTCCCCTCAGAGTTTCAGAGGTTTCTGCTCATGGCTCACTGGGACCTATCGCTTTGGCCTGTGCTGGGAGGGCACAACCGAGGAAGCTGCTTCCTTCATGGCAGCTGAGGGAGATGGGGGGAGGGGCAGAGCCACAGTCAAGGGCACACTCCCAGTGCCCAAACTTCTTTCCTCATGACTGCCGCCTCTGAAAGGCTCCACCTCCCATTAGCATCAAGGCGAGGGCCATCCAGTACTCTGTACACAGTGCTCCACCTGGGAGGTCCCAGGCTGGCAGCAGGAGGCTCTCAGGGCCCCACACAATGCCAGCTCCTACCCTTCCCCGGCATCTGGGTGACGGCGGCACACCTGCATGCATGTGACTCCACTCACCCCAGGAAGGCCATGTAGGCCGTGTGGGAAGGTGTGGTGAAGTCTCCTTTGCTGGCAAGCAGCACAAATGAACCCCAGCTGCCTCAAGACACAGGGGCCAGGGGCTGGGCGGATCCGGAGACTTCTAATTAACAGCATGGGCCTTCTAAAGAAAGCAAGGTGGAGGCTTCTGGAGCCGTGGTTCTTGGTGCCCACTGGCATTCTTCCCAGGGACAGTCAAGTGGGGAATGGTTGCCTCTCACCTCAGGTAGAAGTTCAGATTCCTGGAAGGAAAAGAAGTCTGAGCAGTTAGGGCCCACCAGTGACTCTTCTGTGCTTGGTTAAATGTCTTCTGGCACACAGAAGAGGGTCTGCACCAGAGAGAGAGAGAGAGAGAGAGAGAGAGAGAGAGAGAGACCGCGCATGAAGACCGTGGGGAGCAACGTTTGTACACAGAGTCATCTGGTGCTGACTCACACCTCCTCTCAGGAGGACCTACTCCCCATTTCCCCAAAGAAGGGGATTTTATCACTTCATCCAGCACTCATGGGAGCTGTTGTTGATGTTTCACGGGTGCCAGGCTTGTGGAGGGTTCTGGGATGGAAGCCGTCCTGACCAGACTTCTGAGGAGGGGACACACAGTAATGCAAGGATGAGGGGCCTGGGCCTGGGGAGGGCCCAGCTGAGGTGAGGCCTATCTTTCTCTTCACCTGGCCAGGGGACGCTTAGAGCTGGCTGACATAGTCTCAGAAGGTGATAGAAGTTGTTAACCTCTTCTACAAATTTCTACATGAATGGCTTCTTTTCTATGTGTGTGTGTGTGTGTGTGTGTGTGTGTGTGTGTGTGTGTGTGTGTACAAATTCATGTTCCACAGCATATATGTGGAGGTCAGATGGTGACTAATGGGAGTCAGCTCTCTCCTTCCATCGTGTGGGTCTGGGAGACTGAACTCAAGTCTTCAGCCTTGGCCTCAGGCTTCTTCATCTGCTGAGGCATCTCAGGGTCCATGGATGGCTTCTGTGTGCTCATCATCCCTGACGTTCTGAGTGGAGAGGGAGACCTGCCCCTTGATCTTCCTCTGGACCTACCTGTGAAGTTCCCTCAGGTCAATCCCTTGCTCCTGGTCCCCAGAGTTATCCCCCAACCCCCACGTCCTCTTGGGACTCAGTCTAACTGTCTCCAAGCCAAACTATCTTCTCTCTCTTTGGAGGCCTGGCCAGAGGTCCTGTAGTTATTTTTGCTCCTATTCTTGTGACAGTCCCTGTGGAAGGCAAGAAAAAAATGTCACCCAGATAAAGACACAAAACATTAAAAGAGAAGAAAACAAGGGGTGACATTTGGAAAAGTTTAGACAAGAAAGGCCTGGCAGGGTTGAGCTTGGAAGGCAGGAGAAAACCAGAGCCTGGGGGACTAGGGATGATGGTCAGAGGGCTGACAGTCATGGGAGCCTCCAGCCTGGGCTCCTCTGGGTCTGCCGGAATGCTCGCTGTCTGCACTGAGCCACTCTCGGGAATTCCTGGCCTCAATCCCACCATAGGGCTATAGGAGGCAAGAGTGGTTATTGAGCTTGAATAGAAAGGTGGGGGTATTAGATGACCTTCCCAGAGTCCCACACTGAGCCTGGACATGGTCCCATATCCATCTGACTCCATATCTTAATCGCCAAGGCTTGCAGGCTGGCCTCTGCATCCAAGATCTCTGTGTCTTCAAGGTCTGAGCAGCCGAGCTATGTGAGACGGTGAAGAGCCCAAGGGAGTCTTTAAGCAGACCAGACTTGCTAAGGCAGAAGCCCTGTACCGCTGCAGAAAGGGGTGTGTAACAAAAGAAACTAACTTGGAGCTTGGAGCTGGGTAGGGACCCAGCCCAGTCTTGGCTTTTATGTTGTATTGCCTTGGGTTGTACAGCAAGCTTTGACTTCCTCTGCTTCAGAACAGGCCAATAATACTGACTCTGTGCATAGGCCATCCTGTGCAGTGCAGGTACAAAGACAGCCCCTGGTTATTGATTCTTTGGTGTCTTCTCCAGCCTCAGAGCTCCAGGACCACTTCCACCCCACCCCCTCCCTTATTCTGTTGAGACACTGTATCATGTAGCTCAGGCTGGCCTCAAACCTGTTACATAGCCAAGGATGATCTTGAACTCCTGATCCTCCAGCCTCCCTCGCCTGCATACTGGAATTGTGGGTGTGTGCCAGTGTACCTAGTTTATCCAGTACTGGAGACTGAACCCAGGATTTTGTGCCTTCTAAGTAGGCCATTTATCAACTGAGCTACATCATGAGGTCCACTGCCTTTTTTCCCAGGGCCCATCAGTGGGGTAGAACTTTTTGCCCAGGAATCCTCAAGTGGAGCCGACCCCTTACTCAGCCTCCCCACACTCTGTTAGACCTGGCTTTGCTCCAGTTTCTGGGGAGGGACATTTGTGACTCCTGTACAGCTCCTTCGTGGCCACGAATACAGCCACCCATAGGGTGAGATGTATGGGGGGGGCCTGTCCTGGGTACCAGACCACCCTGGCCACTGTCTTGTTTCAGGTCCTTGGGGTTCAAGGTGTCAGACCTCTGCTCAGACAGCTTATCCATGCTGCTGTCTGTCACAGGCTTCCAACTCTCAATTTCACACAGACAATACAAAAAACAAGGTAACTCTTCTCTCTCATCCCAGTTACAACAGAATCAGCTCAGGTGAGCTCGCCGACGCCAATCACTGTCTCGTTAGGATCGTAGAGCCAGAAAGGAAAAGAGCAGTTCTTTACGGAGAAACAAAGGAGTGAGCAGTTCTGAGCAAGTTAATTCCTGTCCCTTACCTGTCATCCTCTCTCTCCAGTCTAACCATCCCCATCTAACTTGAAGCCCAACTTCCATTTGCTTTCTGTGACTTCCTCTTCCCTACCCTGGTGCGTGGGTACCTCTGTTCCTTACCCCAGAGAGCACAGCCAACTTGCAGCCCTGCTGGCTTTTCAGAGTTCAAGGAGACACCATGCCTTTCCCAAATGCCTTAAACATCACCCCAATCCCCGCCCCCCCACCCCCACCCCGGCCTCTGCATGCTGAGCCGGCTGTTTCCCTCTTAGAGGAACCTCTTTTGTGTACCAGGCCCTTCTTCCACTCACCACAGCACCCCTGTGTGAGCAGCCCCAGGGCATTGAGTTGGCCTGCCCTGCAGCTAGCTTAGCTTGGGGAGGTGAGGGGAAGGGGAGGCCCTAAGTGACTTGCTTCAGGGTGTGAGAGGAGGAAAGAAAGAATCTAACACACTTCCTGGGGCCATGGTGAGTGCAGGCTACTGGCTGTCAGCCTTGGTCACTCTGATTTTAGCCTGGTGAACCATCAGCTGCCTTCCCTCCAAAATTGTGTGTGTGTGTGTGTGTGTGTGTGTGTGTGTGTGTGTGTGTGTGTGTGTGTGTGCATACATGTAGAAGCCAGATGTCAACATCAAATGTCTCCTTCAATGGCGCCCCACCTTGGTTTTTTGGGGGACAAAAATCTCCCACTGGCTCGTTGATTCAGCTATGCTGACTGGCCAGTGAGCTCCAGGGATCTGCTGTTCTCTGCATGGCTGTTTACACGAGAGCTGGAGATCTGAACTCAAATCCTCATGCCTATGCGACAGAATGAAGTTCAGACATCATTTAAACTTATTCATGTTGAGGCCATTGTAGAATCACATGTGGCTTTAAGAGGCATTCAGAGGGAACCCAGCCCCTGCCCCCCTTGACTTGGTTTCCCATGAGAGCATCTTGCAAAACTCTCATCTCCTTTCCAGGATGTGGACCATGACACAGGCAAGGCATGGGAGGTTTCCATCACTGCAGGGACCTCTGTGTTGCCCTGTGATAGCCACGTCCACTCCCTTCTCCTATCCCGCCCTATCTGTAGCCACTAGTCTATTTCCCATGTCTTTAGCTGTGCTGTTTGAAAAGTGCTTCATCACTTTAGGGGATTGCTTTTTCTCACTCAGCATAACTGAGATTCACCCAGGTTGCTGTGTGAACTGGCTGGTCTTTTCTTCTTGTTGCTAAGTAATACTTTACAGTGGAATCAAGGCAGTTTATTTTTTTAGTCATTCCACTACTGGAGGATACCTGGGTGTTTTCCAGTTTGAGAAGATACCAACGAAGCTGCCACACACATTTACATACATTTTTGCAAGATTGATTTATCTTTATTTTATGTGCATGTGCTTTACCTGTATGTCTGTGCACCACATGTGTGCAGCGCCCATGGAAGCCAGAAGAAGGCGGTAGATGCCCTGGAACTAGAGTCATAGGTTGTTGAGAGCTTCTGTGTGGATGCTGGGAATCATGCCTGAGTCCTCAGCAAGGGCAGTTAGCGCTCTTCAACCGTTTCCAGACCTTTAATCCAGTTTTCCTTTTTTTCTGTTTACTGTTTCATTGTGTTGTGGTATATGTATGCTTAGGGTATGAGCACACCCCTGCATTCATGTGGAGGTCAGAGGTCACCTGGAGGGAGTCGATCTCTCCTTCCACTGTGGATGATAGGGATGCCACTCAGGTCATTATTCCACCCGTGGAGCCGTCTCTCCAGCCCAGCAGATGTCATTTAGGTGACAGTCGCCTTCATTTCTGTGGGATCAATACCCAGAAGGACACTCACTAGGTCATGCAGTCATTGTTTAGTTTGTGGAGAAACTGCCCGCTTGCCTTCCACAGAGGCAGCACTGACCACATGCCACCAGCGACAGGTGAGTGAGTGACAGGTGAGTGAGTGACAGGTGAGTGAGTGACAGGTGAGTGAGTGACAGGTGAGTGAGTGACAGGTGAGTGAGCCGGGCTCTGGCCCCTTGCCTGCTGGTGCTGGGCTGTCATCCACACCTTCTTCAGCTAACTACTTCTTCGTGTCTTCTATTTCCTGACTGCACTACACTCTTGGGTTTTGTTGTTTGTTTTAAATGTTATAAGCTTAGGTGTGGTGGCACACACCTTTGATTCCAGCACTTGGGGGGCAGAAGCAGGTGGATATCTGTGAGTTCAAGGCCAGACTGGTCTACATAGTGAAACCTTATCTAATACGTGTGAATGTGTGTGTGTGTGTGTGTGTGTGTGTGTGTGTGTGTGTGTACTTTATTACATATACATACTTTATTATATATAAACTTTTTATATAAAACTTTGTAGATGGAAGTTTTCCTGTGTCTCTCTAAGTCCTGCAGTCACTTATAAAATAATTACACAGAGGTTTATATTAATTTCCAATTCTATGGCCTATTGGCTCAGGCTTCTTGCCAGCTAGCTCTTACAACTTAACTCAGCCCATTTCTATCAATCTGTGCCATGTGACTTGGTGGCTTACCGGTACTTTCACATCTTGCTTCTCCCGGAGGTGGGCAGTAGCATCTGTCTGCCCCATTCTCCCTTATTCTCCTCTTTCTCCTGTTCAAATGTACCACCTAGCTTTATTCTGCCTCACCATTGGCCAAACAGCTTTATTTATCAACCAATCAGAGCAACACATATTCACAGCATGCAGAAAGACATCCCACAGCAAAACTTGTAAATGAAAAACTTCATACACCAAAATTAATACAACACAAAGTCTATACATTTCAATGAACTTCTCTAGAGTTAAAATAGCCATTTAGAATAGAGGCTGTGTAATGTCACACTGGATTTACACTTTGACTATCACACGTATTTTATGTACTATGCCTGCTCTGTCATGAAAAATTTGTAATTAGCTTTATATCCTCTTCTGTAACTCAGGTTGATTCACTGCATTTTGTTTGTTGTTTTGTTTGTTTGTTTGTTTGTTTGTTTGAAGGCAGGACCTCACTATGTGGACCAGGCTGGCCTTGAACTCAGAGATCTGCCTACCTCTGCCTCTTGAGTGCTGGCACTAAAGCTATGTTTCACAATGCCAGGACACTCTTTTTCTGAATGGCAGGTCTATGGTTTTTTTCATTGTTGGTGGTAGTTAGTTAGTTGTTTAGTTTGGGGGTTTTGTTGTTTTTGCTCACCAGCCTCAAGCTCACTAAGTAACTGAGGAGGACCTTGAACTTCTGACATGCCTGCCTCCACCTCCCAAGTGCTAGGATTCTAGGCTTGCACCACCATGCCTGATTTATGTGGTGCTAGGGATGGAACCCAGGACTTCATGCATGGTAGGCAAGACCTCTACCAACTGAACTCCATCTCCAGCCTCCAGGCCTGTGGGTTTTTTAAGGAGGGCTACTGTGAATGTTTGAAGGAGGATGAGACCCAGGGACAAGGTTGGGGGCACAGGGCTGACTGAGAGGGACACAGGTGGTGGCAGCCCAGAGTGGTAGGACCTAAGAGGCCCAACCCATTTGTTCTGAGCTTGTCAGACATGGGATAGAATCAGCCTGCAGCCTCCGTGTCCTCCCGATCCCCCCTGAGAATTCCAGTTGTTTCCAGCAGAGGGGACTCTAGTCTCCTGGGATCAGACCCCAGAGCAGAGAGGTTGACCTGAGAACTAGGCGCCTGGCATGGGGCCCAGCTGTGTGACATCTGAGTCCTGGGGAAGGTGGCTGAATGGCTAGGCCCAGGGGGCCTCCTGGGACAGCCAGGGACAGGGAAGGGCAGCTCATATTTCACCACTGCCTGGTGTATGACCTGAGCCTGGACGGATAACAGAATCACATCAGGACCAGTTCCCACCATTCCACAGGGACCTCTCTGGACATTAGGTTCTACAGCCTGGAAGTAACAGGACAATCTTTAAGCCAGACCCCAAGACAGAAGCCTGCATGTGTGAGGTATGTGAGGTGGACGTGGTAGGATATACCTACAGTCTCAGCACTTGGGAGGTGGAGGCAGGAGAACCACGAGTTCGATACTGGCCTCTGATGCTTATTGAGTTTGAGGCCAGTCTGGGTTCCATGAAATCCTATGTCACAGGCTGGGGCTCTAGTTCAATGGCAAAACACTTGAATAGCATTCTCAAAGCACTGGGTTTTGGTCCCTAGAGCTGAAAATCAGACAAACAAAAAGAGAGTCTCCCCAAACATGAGGGGTACATGAGCAAGGTGTGGTGTGCACATCTGTTGTGAGTATTTGCAGGTGTGAGAGGTGTCACCAGAGGACCAGGGACCTCCCAATATTTGCTTTCAGTCCGTTGGCTATGTGACCTTGGGTAAGAGACAGCCTTTGGGGGTTTTGGTGTACCAGGGTTCTGACTTAAAGGCCTAAAGTAAATGGCATTTCTTCAAATTACATTCAATGTCAGCGCTAAATGGGATTTGTTTTAGAAATTAGATTCCCGAGGCTGTGGGGATATTCGGTCAATAAAGTGCTTGCTGCTCAAACATGAGAACCCCAGTTCCTTCTCCAGCACCCACATGTGAGGTTAGGCATGTCATCTAGTGTACATCTGTAATCCTAGCACCGGGAGACACAGAGAAGAGGATGCCGGCGCCTTGGAGGCCAGCTAGCCTAGCCAAATCAGTGCACTCCAGATTCAGGGAGAGACCCTACCTTAAAGAGTAAGGTAGAGGAGCCGGAGAGATGGCTCAATGGTTAAGAGCACTGGCTGCTCTTCCAGGGGCCTGTGTTTGAGTCCCAGTGCTCATGTAACAGCTCACACCAGCCGCAGCCACAGTACCAGGGGATCCAACATCCTCTCCTGGCCTCTAAGGGCTCACACATGTGGTGCACAGACATGGGACCAGGCAAGACCACCCCTACGCATAAAATAAGTAAATCTTAAAAGTGGATGAGAGTGATCAAGGAAGATGCTCAATGCTGACCTCTGGGCTCCGCATTCACAAGTATACATATGCTCATGCAACTGCGCATACACAGTTAGATATCTGGGCTCTAGCAGAAGGCTAAGGCCTGAGATTCTAGCATCTCTGGACCCAGGATACCGACGGCTGGGTATATAACAAGCTGAGGCCAGTTCTGATGTGGCCGAGGTGCTGTTGACACCTCTGGAAGCAGTGACTTTCAAGCTGACCAAACCCAAGTCTGGGTAGCCTCAGGAGAAATCGAGGCCATTCCAGAACACCGGAAGGAGCTAGAGCTGGGGAACTGACTTTAGCTAAGGCAATGAGAGCAGTGGTGTAGAGTGAGGGACCAGTTAAGGCTCACCTTGTGAGGGAACATGAAGCTTTCCTTCCAGACAGAGCTGGGACTGGATGCCTGGAGACAGAAGTCTGTCTGTTTGGGCGGCTGTGTTTAGGGTGTGAGGCGGATAAAGGCATCAGTACTCTGTTCAGATGGCTTAGCAATCCCATTGCTACCGGGAGGCTCCTCCAACAGGGTCTGAGAGCAGCCACTATAAACACCCTAAGTCCTGCATACCTTAAATAAGTCTGGACATCTGGCCAGTCATTGTATTAGACTAGGGTTGGAGGATAAGGGTCCCAGTCTGCCACTTCCTTTGTGTCTTTGGACTCATCTCTGGACCTTTCTGACACGGTCACCTCCTCTGAGAAACAGGAACAGCAGTCACATCTGCCCCACCTTCCCAGCGTTACTGTGGCAGTCACCGTCAGACGAGGGAGGTGGCTGTGCTCTGTCACCTGCAGAGTGTCATACTGTCAGTGGAGGTACTGGTGCTAAGGACCATGCTGCCCTAGAGTAGAAACATCGGGGCTTAAAATAAAACCGCCCAAGTGTTCTGCATCTTAAATTGTAGGATGGTCACGGATAACCGCCTACACTCCACCTGAATTTATGAGGTGAGTATTATATAAAAGTGTGTGATGCTTCCATAGTTAAAACGTCTTTCACATGCCAAAAAAAAAAAAAAAAAAAGTACCATGGAACATTTATAATACAGTATGAATGTTTTGTGTGCATGTGTGTGGCTGATGTCACAAAAAAAAAAAAAAAAACAGTTATCCCCAAGCAAAACACTTCCTTCATTTATGCTGTACTTTATTTGAATGTGTATGCACACATTTGTGTGTAGGTATGTCTGCGTGTGAATGCCTGTAGAGGCCAGAGGACAACCTCAGATGTCATTCCTCAGAAACTGTCATCTTACTTTTTAAGATATTGCCCAGGGCCTAACTCATGAGGCTTGGCTGGTTGGCTGGTGAGCCCCAGGGATTCAACTCTCTCTGTCTCCCACCTAGGATTACAAGCTTGAGCCTTGTAATATACTCATTTTTTTTTTTTAAACAAGGGTTCTATGTGCTGAACTCAGGTTCTTAAGCTTGTGTGGCAAGTACTTGTACTAGGCGACCTAACCCAATAGGATCCCTTTAAACTCAAGGTTGCATATCTGAGCTCTAACTAGGTCATTCCTTTTATCTACCGTGTAGTTTTCCGCCTGGTCAGCCATCGCCCTGTGCATCATCCATTTAGCCTGCTGCTAAATTTGTTCCACAGCGAAGTTGTGCCTATTTCTCCCTATGCAGGACAGATGGGCTAGCTCTGGCTGTAAGCCCAGAGTGTCAGTGAGAAATGAGGCTGTGAGGATGCCTGGGGGTGAGTCAGCACCTCTGGGCCCAGAGGGAGCGTCCCCGCTGCCTGGCCCTCTCTGGTCCATCACAGCCTGCGGGAAGGAAACAGAGAAAGAAAAGATGTGAGAAACCCAATTTCGAAGCTGACATAACACTTTTCATTTTCATGGGAAACGGTAGTGTGTTTTTTTTTTCTTCAGGATTTTGTTGTTCTATTTTTTGTTTTGTTTTGATTTGGTTGATTTTTGCTTGGTTTTGTTTGAGACAGGGTCTTATTATGTATCGTTGGCTTTCCTGGAACTTGCTACATAGACCAGGCTAGCCTTCAACTCCCTGTGATCTGCCTGCCTCTGCCTCTTGGACCCTAGAGTTAAAGATGTTTGCTGGCATGCCCAACTCCTTTTTGTTTTTTACGGAGAATCTCAAGTAGCCCAGGCTGGCCTTGAATTTGCTACATAACTGAGGCTAGACTCGAAGTCCTGATCCTTCTGCCTCTACGTCTTTAGTGCTGGGATTCTAGATGTGCGCTACCTGTGTTTTGTTATGTTTGGACTCACAACCAGGCCCTGGGGTGCTAGGTAACCATGGACTGAGTACCCCATGCCTAATTTGGCTTTTTTGAGACAGGGTCTCAATATGTAGCGCAGGTTGTCTCGGCCTCCTGAGTGTTGGGATTGCAGGGGTGTAACATCTTCCCGTGGTTGGGAAGAAGTCAGCAGAGTTCCTGTCACAGGGAAAGAAGTAGCTATCAGAGGAGACCCCAGGGAGTCACCTCCACCCTTCACTGGAGGGTCCAGGACTTTGCGCAGTCAGGAGAGGTTACATAATTTGCTGCCCAGTGCAACACAAGACTGCAGGGTACATCGCAGTGTCAAGGAGACATAAGCCACAAGGTGGAATCCTTCAAAGCATGTGACATGTGACATCTCAGCAAAGCCAATCCCACCCAGTCTGTCCTTGGGGATGTCCTCTAGGTAAGCCCTGTCATGGGCTGGGAAGCACAACTTTTCAGAGGACTGGTTCATGTTGCAGAAGCCCTCAGGCCCTTGTCTCTGGGGGCCGTGAGGAACCTCTGGGATGGCTCCTCTAGGGTGAGGCATCTCAGGAGCCCAGGGCACAAGTCACTGGTCCTCAAGGAGCCAAATGGCAGTTTCCTCATCTGAGATGAGGCCTGCTTCACAGGACTAACCCTAATCCCACCTCACCTCCGGGGTGAGAGAGGTGCTAAGGACTGCTCATGGCCTCTGACCCAAGGTCACTCAGCTGTGCTAGAGACTCTTCTGGAAGAAGAGCAGGAAGCAGGGGATCAGACAGGATGTTGTTCTGAGCACCTGCTGAGCAGAGTCCTGTCCCCTCTCCCATCTCACGGTTCCAATCCAAGGTGGAGTGAAGAATATCTTGCTCTCCTAGCTTTAGAATTCTGTCCCCAAGGAATCCTACTCCTCTTTTCCTTGGCTTGTCCCAGAATGTACTTTCTCTGAGTTGGAAGTTCTGCCTGCTATCTGACCACATACCTTTCTGCTGTAAGTCCTCCTCTCCTTGTTCAACGCCCTTAGAGGACAACAGCAGCTCAGTAATGGATTTTAGAGACTGGAGACCAAGGGCCAAGTGCCGTCTGCTCTCCAGATGGGACCACTCCAGGTCCTTCAACATCGTCTTCTTCTTTGGCTTCTTCTTCACCGTACCCCAACCCCAGAAACTGGTATTTCCTCTGCTGTTAGAGCCCCACCAGGTCAGCCTGCAGGCAGAGTGCCTTTGCGTTCTCTGTCCTCTGCCTGGCCTGTGCTCCTCACCCCACAGGGAAGCGGGTTATGTCGTCTCCTTTGCTGGCTGGAGGAACAGGCCTGGGCTGATGCTGAAAGTCCTTCGGGGGTGGTGAGATACAGCTGGGAAGTAGTTGGGTTGGTAGCATGCTTGCATAGCATGCAGGAAGGTTCAAACCCCAGCGCTGCTTAGAACCAGGAGTGGTGGTGCATGCCTATAATCCCAGCACTTAAGGAGATGGAGGCACGAGGACCCGAAGTTCAAGGTCACCTTCAACGTTTTTAGAGCTCTTGGCTGAGTGTAGCTCAGTTGGTAGAATACTTGCCTACTGTGCATGAAGCCCTAGGGTTCTCTCCCTAGAACCACACAAAACTAGGTGTGATGGTACACACCTATAATCCCAAGAGTTGTGAGGTAGAAGAGGGATGATCAGATGGTCAAGGTTATCCTTGGCCGCATAACAATAAGTTTGGGCTAGCCTGGGCTATGTGAGGACTTGTCTCAAAATGAACCAAGTTCTCTAAGGGTGCTTTCACAGACCCCCCCCCTCCTGCTATAACATAGTCCTTGACCCTTGACCTAGGCCCAGCCTAGGTGGTGTGGGGCTTTCCCTAGCCTTTGCCAGAGCCTCTCTCCCCAAAGAAGGTGGCCTGGGTAGTGTTCAGCCCACCCTTGGGGTGAGAGCATCTCAGGGCATAAAACTCCTTCACTGCCAGTCAGGGATAAATAAGGACAATGTCGGTAGGCTTAGGTGATGTTGTCAGGGGCCCTGATTCAATGAGCTTGTAATGCTGTCTCCACATCCCAAGCCTACTTTGCTGCCTGGCATTTGTGGCACTTAGTAGGGGTCAGAGAGGTAAGCAAACAGACCCACTCAGATGTTATTTAAAGTGACACGCTGCAAGCGTGGGCACTTGGCTTTTATTAACAAGTTCTTGGAGGTCCACCTCCCGCCTCCCACATGTCTCTCTGCAGGTAACTGGTGGAGAAGAGTGGGTGCTGATGCAGGTATATAGGTGAGCAAGCGGGGTTCATCTGGTCCCTGTGTGCCGAGGATGGACCTGGGGACAGAGCCCGGAACCAGTCCTGAGGATGGGGTGGGTGGGGGAGGGGTGCGGCAAAGTGG
Organism: Peromyscus leucopus; assembly: GCF_004664715.2. Lineage (NCBI taxonomy): Eukaryota > Metazoa > Chordata > Mammalia > Rodentia > Cricetidae > Peromyscus > Peromyscus leucopus. The sequence goes on along the minus strand of NC_051086.1, from coordinate 88,396,479 downwards.
GGGACCATCACAGTCTCCTGTAAAGACCTGTAAAAGCAAACATGGCTAAGGAACACGGGCAGATGATGCTGTGTGCAGGGGGCGAGGTCAGGATGGGATGGAAAGGATGTGTTGGCGAGTTCTGCCGAAGATCTGAACCCCTTCCAGGATCTCCTAGCTCCGACCAAGGTGAAGGAGGGCTTAGCGCACATGGGTGAGGCGCAAGAGTCAGAAAGAATTCCTTGAAGTCTCGGGCTCTCGGTGACCCCATGAGGACATTCTCTGCTAGTCATCAAAGTGAATGAAAGTTCACTGGGCTCCAGGCCCAAACCAGAGCCTTCTAGGTAGCAACTCAGCTTTCAAAGAAAAGGCTTGGTAGGGCCAGCAAGATGGCTCAGTGGGTAAGGGTGCTTGCCACTAAGCCTAAGGACCTGAGTTCAATTCCTGGGAGCTACGTGGTGAAAGAAAAAATAAGTTGTCCTCTGACCCTCATGTGCGCATGCACATGCATGTGTACATATTTGGGTGAACACATGCACATATACATGGGCATACTCCACACATACACTTTAAAATGTATTTTTTTCTTATTTTTTTTTTCTTTTTTTCCAGAGCTGAGGACTGAACCCAGGGCCTTGTACTTGCTAGGCAAGCGCTCTACCACTGAGCTAAATCCCCAACCCCTAAAATGTAATTTTTAAACAAAGAAAATACCACAAGCAGCTAAGTGTCCAATAAGGAACAAGGACATGTGCTCTAGCAAAATAAGAGTCTGTCTGTCTGTTCGTCTGTTTCTCTGTAAGGTATCATGTAGTAATGCTGGAGATTTAACCTAGAGCTTCATGTACGCTCTCTATCAAGTGAGCTACATCCTCAGCCCCTCATAACGCCTTTAATGAGTCCTATCTTGGGAGCTCTGAGATCCATCGAGAACAAGACAAACACCGGGCCCACAGTGGGACTTGCAGCCTAGAGGGACAGCAGATAAAAGTGCTTGCCCACACTACACCAGTTTAGAGAGAGGCACAACAGCGTCTTGCCACAATATAGATTCTCACTCCATAGAACTTGAGGTTCCAAGGAGTGATGCCCAGTGCCGCTGGACCACAGCTTCGACAGCAAGAGTTTTATGTCTTGTCCCTCCTGGGAGCAATGAAGGTCTAACTAAGAGAGAGCTCCCTGAGGCAGCAATAATGCATCCAAAGGAACAGCCAGCTAACAGTGATGCTCTGGGGTGGTGTTGGCAGTGGCGGGGTGGGAGACTTGGAGTCTCTAGGGACTTTGGACTGGCTTATGAGACTGATTTCCTTGACTATGAATACCGCTGGCTCAGCTTTCCCGCCCTGGCTCCTTAGCTCTCCCACTGCTCAGCCAGCCTGTGGGTGAGAACATCTGGATGGAATTCCCTGGGACTGGAGGGCATTCCCAGGCAGCAAGGCTGTCAGCCCTGCTGGGAACATCCACTCTACCATCTGCTCCAGTCCTTGGGAGTCATGTGAGAGAAACTGTCACTTCTAGCTCACCCCACCCCACCCCAGGGAACAGCTGTCCATGTCTCTGAACCCTACCCCAGGCATAAGAGGGGGTGTCCCCATTCTTGGTGGGGAGGAACTTCCAGGAGCTGGGGCTCCTTAAGAATCTTCCCAGCAGGCAGCCGTCCTGACCACTGGCAGGAGGGCTGCCTAGAACTGGCCAGGCCAGTGATGGAAGGAGAGGCTATTGTTGGCCCAGGCAAACTTACTGTCACGCCCTGGGCCACAGCTCTGTGATAAATATACTCTCCTGGTCCAGGCAGCCTCCAAACAGCTGTGTTCACTCTGGAGCTGGATGAAATGAGGTTCACACACAAGTAGGGAGCCAGCTGTTCCAGAGGCTCAGGTTACCTACAGGGAGGGGCAGCGCCGGGCTATGAATGCAGTCACTTGATACCCAAACCCAGGGTTAAGTCCTCAGTCACTGCAAGGCACGGGCAGACAGATGGGTCCTGCCTCTGTTTGAATGTCTCCCCATCTCTCTTCTTCTGTCCAGGGAAGTCCCTCACCGAGAGGTTGGGGTGGGTGTACCCAGCCTGAGACCAGGCAGCCCTTGTTAAAACAGTTAACAAATGACTGTCATCGCAGCCTAGGAGTTACTCAGCACTAAGGGTGGCTGTCCTTATGTCACGTCCTTATTATGAACAATTGCAGAGAACAATTAATCTTTAATCCTGAGCCAGGAGGAGGCTGGGGCTGTATAGCGTAGTGGGCAGAGTGCTTGCCTAACATAAACAAGGCCCTAGGTTCTACCCTCAGCACTGCATAAACCCAGCATGGTGGGACATGCCTAAAGTCCCAGAACTCAAGAGGCAGAGACAGGAGGATCAGAAGTTCAAGGTCATCCTTGGCTACAGGAGTCTGAGGCCAGCCTGGGCTACATGAGAAATCTGGTTTTTTGTTTTTGTTTGTTTGTTTGTTTGTTTTAAGAGCCAACAGAAGAAAACAAACCAGGTCTCTTGTGTCTGCTCTGGAACTGACTAGGGACCCTAGCAAGAGCTTCTCAAGCTCTGGGTCAGCTCTCTAAGGGGGCCGGAGATTACAACGCCTCTGTCTGCCACCTGCTGAGCGCCACCAGGATTTGGGCCGACGGTGTCACTGGGTGCTGAAGCCCAGGGTCCCCTTGTATTTTACTCCCTCACCACCTCCTCTGGGAGCTGTGCTGAGCTGGCAGTCTGAACAGGCTTAGCACATAGACACAGTCCCCACGGTGGCCCTGTCAGCTCCTGCCCCGCTGGCCTCGCTCTGCCCTGTGCCCTGAGCTGTAAACCTGAGCCGGGCAGGTGCGGCCAGGGAAAGAGACCTTTCTCACCACGATTTGCTTAGAGATTACGGGCCCCTGAGGAACGGCTTTTCTTTCTGTATTTCAATTTCACAGCTTGGGGAGATAGCTCATGTTCCCTGGAGACTGCAGTCTGTGCTAGCCCAGTGGAGGGGCCCTTACCTGGAACTGGGAGGACAGACACTGCCATTTTAAGAAAACGTGTCATTTCATCTCTGGGGAGCATGAGGCAGGGGACCCATCAGGACTGTCTGCAGACGCACGGTAAGCCTGTGTGTCACCAGGCCAGGGAGGCATCTCTCTGGGCCTCCAGGGACAGGAGAGAGGGATTGGTTTTGGCAGTAGAGAAGACGGTGAGGAAGAGCTTGGGGAGGCAGCTGCAGGTTGGGGGAAGCCAGGACAGGGTGCTAGAATAAGCAGTCCCAGGACAAGTCAGAAAGCACTGGACCCAGAGGCTCTGGCCTCTACCACGGTCTCCACCTAGTTGCTCCTGGCTCCAGGGTGTCTAGCAGGCCTGGACATGTAGAAGGGGAGATAGACCTCCGAGGTTTCCAGGGCCCCGCCTGTCTCATGACCCACCGCCATAGTCCTGGGAAGTATGGGAAATGCTTGGCTTCCCTCCACAGGCTCAGCAGCTCCCCCTGCCATTCCCAGACAGGGAGTATTTAGGAGGGCAATTGCTCTGTCACGCGCCTCTTCTTGGTTCTTTTACCTTCTGTTGGCTTCAGGCTTGGATTCAGACCCCAGCTCTACTGCCCACAGTATCTGTACCTACCTTCCATCCTGAAGCCTAGGCCCCTGACTTATAAGTCAGGGTGTCGGTGGTGTCCCCTCCCTAAGTTCTTTGAGGATCCCATGCAACGTCTGGTGCTGTCAAGCAAGTGCCTCGGCCCTAGGTTGAGGGGAGGGAGGACCCACATAATTAGGTGGTGGCTCCTTAGCCGTTTGGAACTCTCTCGGCTACCCAGGCTTGTGCAGTTGAACTTGTTTTTGGCAGCCTTGGGTATGCGGAATGACCACTCCAGCAGTAAAGGGGGTGGGGGGGGGCAGAGCTGTTGTCTTTCAAATGCCTTGCGGTGGGGTGGAGGGGGGCTGGCCCCTCAGCACATAAGAACAGAATCCTCAGCAAGATCAGAAAGAGGGCTCCACTATCCATTTCAGGGGCTGGGGACAGAAGTTCAGATCACACCCTGCCTGGGTCTCCCAGTAGAGAGTGGTCTAGCTGGAATTCAAATCCAGTCCAGGTTCCACCATATTGCCCAGTTCTGTAGGACCCAGAACCACCTGAGATGGTGATCAAAGGCCTCCGAAGAGGTCAGAGCTCCCACGGTTCATCTGGACAGCGTATTCCCCGCCCCCTCCCCCACTTAACCGTGGTAGTGGACAGCAAAAGCTATTTATTTTACAAAAATCCAACCATTATGTATGCAGGAGAAACAGAGGGTTCCAGAGCCTGCAGACCCGTCCTCACACTCCAAAGCAAGCCAAAGGCAGTGTGCTGCAGTCTGGCCGGAGGTCAGAGACACTATTCCAGGTATGAGTTTTATTGGTAACCAGGTGACATCTGAAGCCGCTCAAGAAATCGGGGCGAGAAAGTCCTGGGTTGTGATTATTTAGCGCAGCCGATGAAGAAGAAAAGATTCTTTGTGTAGCCATGAAAGAGACCGCGCCCTGGAGAGCCCCTGCCCTGGGAGCTGGCCTCAATCAGCTCCTCCATCGGCATTTTCTCCGTGAGGACTGGAACATGCTCAGACCATTCTCCCTTTCAGCAGCCCCCCCCCACCGCCCCCCCCCCCACCGCCCAGTGCAAATCTGTCCGGGCCATCTTAACTAAGATGTGACAAGTTCTTTCTCCGCAACGTTCCCCGTTCCCCTCCCCCTCTTGTTTATCATATCTGCCTTTTTCACTCTCCCCTGGGAACAATGGCATTCTCTAACACAGCTGGCATTGTCAGAACAACATGAAGCAAAAGCCGCCCGGCCTCCTAGGAGAGATGGCATGTGTCCCTCAGGAGAGAAGAAATCTAGGTGGCCATTGGGGCTGCTATCAAAACCTCTTCACACCCCCTCCTTGTCATCCTCCCATCCCCTGCACCCCCTGCATCCCCTTGGCTCGGCTGGCTCGGCCACCTCACCCCTGCCCTCACCTCTCCTTGCTAACTGTCAGTTTTCCAAAGTCTCCCATATCCCGGCACCCAGCAGCCCACAGACTTCAGTTGCTTCCACTGTGGGGGAGGGTGAAGACCCTCCTGGCCCAGTGGCCCTGAGCTTGGACTCCACCTGTGACCCCCCCCCCAAAGGTGGCCTGCCTGCTACTTGGCCAAGACCTGTACCCTCCCATGCCTCTGCCTCCTTGCTGCCCACTGCAGGAGCCAGCTGCCATGAAGCCCCTGGGGGACTTGAACTCTGAGTGCTGACAGTCAGGAAGTGATTTCAGAACTTAACTTATGCAAACATAAATCCTAAAACTTCTGTCTCCACTCTGTTCTTGGAAAACTTTCAAACTTTTTGAAACAGTGTAAGTAAAGGGACCTGTTTTTGAAGCTGTAGCTTTGATGAACTCTAAAGGCAGGGCTGGCTAGCCAGTGGAACCCTGGTGCCTGAATTTGGCATCCACGCCAAGGTATGGCGTAAGCATAAAATGTTAATTGATTTTTGTTTTATTTTGGTTTGGTTTGGTCTTGATATGTAGCTCCGGCTGTCCTGGAACTAACTCACTATGTAGACCAGGCTAGCCTGGAACTCACAGAGATCCTCCTGCCTCTGCCTCCTGAGTACTGGGACTAAAGTCATGTTTAAAGACTAGTCACTGTTTTTAGGTTTTTGCTTTTATTTTTTGTTTTTATTTTTTCGAGATAAGGTTCCTCTGTGTAGCTCTGGCTGTCCTGAAACTTGCTCTATAGACCAGGATGGCCTCGAATCAGGGATCCACCTGCCTCTGCCTCCCTACCTTTTGAGTGCTGGGATTAAAGGCATATATCATCACCTCCTGGCTAGTCATTGGTTTTTAAAGACATAGTATAGGGAGTGGGGAGTAAAATATCCTTCTGTAACTGAGTCTATCCTAGAATTCTCTGCAATTCTCCTGCCTCAGCCTCCTGAACACTGAGGTTATTGCTTAGCCAAGGCCAAGAATGCTGGATGTTTTGTTTGGGTCTGGTTTTCTGAGACTGAGTCTCACTCTGTAGTCCACATTGGCCTGAAAACTCACAGCAACCCCCCAGCCTCAGTTTCTCAAGGGCTGAGATTACAGGCATGAGCCAGCACCATGCCCAGTTTATTTCTAGCTTTCTAACAAAGTTGCTAAAAAGTTGAAAACAACATTTCTGGTCCCAGTTCTGTTTCTTATAGACATGTTCACTTGTATCTCTGCTCGAATGTGAGCTGCACTTCAGGCCAGCCACGGCTTCCTCCCTACTGCTCAGGTTCACTCCCTGGTGGCAAATATTGGTGTGTTGCCTTTGATATGACCCACACCATACATGTGCATGTTTGCAAGGCCTCATGCCTGTGTCTCTGTCCATGAGTACACATGTCTGCAGCAAATCTCATCATGATTTCTGGAACACAGACACAGCACACTGATAGATGTCTGAATAAGAGTTGGCCTGAGGACAGGGCCTTGGGCATGGAGCCTCAGATTGTCCCTCCACTTCCACCTCCCAGGAAGGCTAGAACAGACAGTGCTTCCACGACAAGCTGATGAGAATGTCAGGTAAGACAGAAGAAGCTACAGGCACCCTGAAATCAAGATCGATGACAGCTCCTTCACACCCCTGGCTGAGGGTGTCTGTCACTCCATCACTGGAGAGAAATTAAATTGCCTTGCGACGTTGTTTCCTGTTCCCACAGCCAATTTGGTTTTCTGTTATGTAGTGTCATGTAATTTCAAGATGCTGCCTGATTGATCATTTGGTTTATTCATAAATATCCTAGGTGTGGTCTGCAGAGCAAACTACACCACAGAACATGGAAGGGGGAGGGGATGCTTGTTTCTCTTCTAAAGGCACAACACAACTCAGGCTGGGTGCAGCTTGGGGGCAGAGCATTACTCAGGATGCACGAAGCCCTGGGGTCCATCCCCAGCACCACTCCAGAAGGAGAAGTAGATGTATCCAGTCATCTATCTACCCATTCAGGCTGCCATTCCCCCACTGAGCTGTCCAGTTATGCAGCCAATATACTTGGAGCCCTGCTGAGAGCTGGGCACTGTCAAGCCTTTGTAGATGCTTCTAGAAAACTTGATTCTGATACCACCCTTAGGCAGATGTCTCATTCTCTGGGCCCAAGCTCCTCGAATAAGTGGAGCTGAACTTCTGACCACCAAACTCTTAGGCCTTGTTTTCTGGCCAGAGATTTCTCATTTGCTGGCAGTGTCTTTCTTTCTCCCTGTCCTCAGAGGCTGCTGGCCAGTGTGCTGGGACAACAGAAGAGGACTCCAGGGTTTGGAGCGTCACCAGTCCCCACAAGCTGACAGTCCAGTTATCAGGAGTGGGCTGGCCCTGGGACAGGAAGAGCCAGCACAAGTGAGCACAAGCGAGATTGGCTGTGTCCTGGAGATCTGGAGCAGGGTTGATCCCACAACTGGAGGTCAGTATTTTAGAGGCTGCAACTTGCACATGGGATTCCTTCTGGCTTCTTTCCATGCCACAGCCAGAATCCCGCACTGGGCATTGCCAGGACTCCTTCCCTTGATGTACGGGGTAAACTCTCTCCTTTCCTGGCCTTTTCTTTCTGACTCCCGGGACCCCTTGCCTCTCAACTTCCCAGACATTCTGCTTCCCAGTCCTCCTGGCCTGGCCTTGTAGCAGGATCTTAAAAGTTCTTATTGATAAAATCAAACCCGAGGCCAGTTATTGGGGTCCATGCTGGTAGATCAGAGAGACATTACAAGCCACAGCTATCTCACCTCGCCGGATCCTCAGCTGGTCTTGTCTCCTCAGACTGGAGGCCTCTGAGTCCTCATCTGGAATGGGTCTCAGCTGAATTACTGCTCCAAAGCCTGCATGCTTAACCAGGCCAAATGCTTAACCAGCCAAAAGCCTCTAGTTTCTGGTCCTCACTCCTTATATATCTTTCTACTTTCTACCACCACTCCCTGGGATTAAAGGCTGACTTTCTGGGATTAAAGGTGTGTGTCACCATGCTTGGCCGTTTCCAATGTGGCCTTGAACTCACAGAGATCCAGAGGGATTTCTATCTCTGGAATGCTAGGATTAAAGGTGTGAGTGCCACCATTTACTAGCCTTTGTATCTAGTGGCTGTCTGTTCTCTGACCCCAGATAAATTTATTAAGGTACACAATATTTTGGGGAACACAATACCACCACATGGCCTCCTTTCTGGGATTGCTTCTCATACTTCAAGCCCACCCATGGGTTCTAGACATCTAGTTTGTCTGGTTGTCCCACCCACCAAGTCCTCCTAGGAACCTTTGGCTTCAGCCTAGCTGATTGGCACAGTGGCAGAGCCCTGTCGCTCCAGTTTCTATGAGTGCTACCTCTCCCTTCCCCCATAAAAGTCAGATGCAGCCAGCTCTCCAAGCCCTGTCTGTGCGACATCAGTCTTCATAATGAAGGAGTCTGATTGCGGGCTGTCTGGATGGCAGGTGGGCGGAAGCGGAGGGACAGAGCTGGAGAGAGGTGTCTGTTGTGGTTGAACCCCTGCTTTGATCCGGCCTGAGGAGAGCAATTTTCTCCATCTCCTCCTCCAACGCTGAAGCCAGCAACAAACCTGCCCAACCCACACTTCGAACCACAATACAGGACGTGTTACAACACCCCAGCATTCAAGAGAAGGGGGGAGATGGAGAATAGGGGTTCTGGGAGTGTAATACCCACGAGACCCTCTCCCCTAACTTGCTGAGAAATCCTCCCCTCTCCTGCCTCCTCTCCTCTCCAACTCAGGCCAGAAGGAAATCCCACAGCAGGCCCGTTTTCTTTTCTGGAGCCCCTGAGCCCAGCTTAGAAGCTGGGACTTAGTAGCTGTTCAATAAATGTTATTGAATAAATGAATTTTCAGCTCTCAGATCACACTGAGGATTTCCTGGTAACAAGCCAGTTCTGAAGGGGCTCGAGGGTATAATTTATTCATGGAGCAGCATTCTTTAAGCAGCGCGCAGGTTCCTGGCACTGTGCCAGGTGTTAAGGCCCAAGATGAGGAGAATATTAAAATCCAACAGTCTGCATGGAGCTCTCATTGGCACCAGAAGCTATGCTGGGTTCAAGAGATAAAGTGAATGGCACAGATATTCACGCCTGCACGGAACCTGTGTGCCTGCCATAGGAGGCAGGCAGTAAGAGAGTTAATGATGAATCATCAGCAAGACGGCTCCAGATTGGGTATGGGCTATAAAGGAAACAGGTGGGCTTGAGGATGGAGACCGTTGGAGTGGATTGCTTTGGACAGGGGAATTCCAGGGAGAGAGCTAGAAGTCACGAAGACTGAGCCGTCAGCACAAAGGCCCTGGGGTCAGAATCTGCTGGTGGGTTTGAGGGACACAAAAGACAGTAGTGTGGCTTGGGTGCGTGACTGAGGGCAGGATGGGGGTGCCCATGTCACTCTTCTCTGCACGTGAGCAGCAAGTCAGAGCAAAGGCAGGAGCTGCCTGGGAGGCAGGGATATTCAGGGAAGCCCTGAGCCCATTCATGAGGAGGACACATTGGCACCAAGTCCTGACATGGCACCGAGACTGGCCTTCTCCCCAGGGTCCTCCCTTCCCGGTCAGGAGTGACTCTGGGGTGGCACCAGCCGCATGCTGTGCTGGCCCCTCCCCACAGTGATGTTCTTGTCCTGAGGCTTTTTGCAGCCACTTTGGGGTGTCTGTGGCTGGCGTCTCCTGGGGTGAGTGAGCAGGAGAGTTTAGCAGCTGCCGCTGTGTCTAGGTAATGTTATCACGGCACGGCGCTGCTTTCATCTTGCTGGTTCCCCCAGAGCTTTGACTCTCACTGAGCCCAGCATCCAGCAAATAGCCCCATTGCTGCCTTTTATCTGGCTGACTTTCAACTTGAGCCGCTCTCTTCCAGGGCCCAACTGCAGAACTGTGCAGAGCTGCAGTCCTCAGAGTGGGCTGTGCCAAGCGCACAGCAATAATGCTAATAACTAATGGTGTAGCAATAGCTGGAGGTCAGCTCCCTGTTAATTAGGGTCTGGACATGCCCAGCACCGTGCTAAATGCTGGCTGTGCACCAAAGCAAATCTCACCATCACAAGACATGTCAGTATGTATTGCATGACTCTTAAATGATCTTATAATAATAATAATAATAATAATAATAATAATAATAACAATAATAATAACCCGGAGCCAGATATTGGGGTAAATGCTGAAAGATCAGAAAAACAAAGAACAAGCCACTAGAGAAACTTCCCGCCAGTACCAAATCCTCAGGCCAAATGGAAGGAGATCCTATCTCCATGAATTCTCTGACTGAAAGCCTCTGAGTCTTCAGCAGAAAAGGGCTTGAATCCTCAGCGAAAGGCTTCTGGTTCCTGTCTCCTCACACCTTATATGCCTTTCTCCACCCAGCCATTTCACTTCCTTCCTAGCGCTGGGATTAATGAAGTGTGTGCTTCCCAGTACTGGTAGCAAAGGCATGAGATCCCACGTGCTGGGATTAAAGGTGTGTGACTCCCAAGTCCTGGGATTAAAGGTGTGTGTCACCACTGCCTGTCTCTGTTTCTCTCCTAGACTGAATCAATCTCATGTAGTCCAGGGTGGCTTTGAACTCACAGATATCAAGATGGATCTCTGCCTCCTGAGTGTTAGGATTAAAGGTGTGTGCCACCACTGCCTGGCCTCTATGTTTAATCTAGTGGCTGGCTCTGTTCTCTGATCCTCAGGCGAGCTTTATTTGATACACAATGTATCATCACAGGCATGCAGCCCTGAGAGGTTGACTCACTTGGCTGGGGTTGCATAGAGTTCAGTGCTGGCTGCTCCACAGGGCTCTTTTCACTGCGCATGGATGAGCGGGTCCCAGTGCCCGGCTGACCACACCAGATTCTTCAGAAGACACTTGGTTCTTCTTCTGCCTCCGAAGTTCGGATCCTGGGGATGCAATATGGCTCAGTGAATAAAAGCACTTGCCATCAACCCTGACAACCCGAGTTCCATCCCTGGGATCCACACCATGGAGAGGATTCCCTATGTTGTCCTTTGAGTTTCACACACACACACACACACACACACACACACACACACACACACACACACACACACACACGTAACTTAATTTTTACAGAGGAAAGTCTGATTCTGTAAGTTTGCTGTGAGACCTAAGAATGTCTCTGTTAGAAGACAGAGGAGCTGGCGTGATGGAGGCGGTCTCCCGGGGGACTATAGCACCCTTCTGGCCTCCATCCCGGCCTCTCTACACCCCAACCTGCCTGTCTCAGTTCTTCTTCCTCTCCCTTTTCTTCCTTCCTTCTCCCTCCATCTTCCTCTTCCTCCCCCTCCCCTCTCTTCCTCCCCCTCCTGTGCTCTCCTCCCCCTCCACTTCTCCCCCCTCCACTCCTTCCCCACCCTCTCTCCTCTCTCTCTTCCTCTTCCTCCTCTTCAATTCCTCCTCCCATGCAAGAGAACAAGAAAGGAGTCAGGATTAAGAGCTGAGGGACAGAGAGCAGGACCTCAGGCAGCGCAGAAGAGGACTGAAGGGACAGGTGGACGTGGATACACATGTATGTGTGCGTGCGTGCGTGTGTGCGTGCGTGTGTGCGTGTGTGCGTGCGTGCGTGTGCGTGTGTGTGTGTGTGTGTGTGTGTGTGTGTGTGTGTGTGTGCCCACAGACACACACACACACACTAAACACAAAAAGAAAGAGGGCCTAAGAAGCATTCTCGGGGTGTCTCTGTTAAGTGGGGAAAAAACGATCAGCAGACCGGTTACCTGGACACACACTCGCTGTTCACAGCCTCCCTGTAATGTGGGTGTGCTTGTTATCATGCCCCTTTTCAGGGGAAACTGAGGCTCATATGTGGCTTCATTTGGGGCCATACAGACCAGCAGTGGACAGAGCTAGCCAGATGGTTGTGTGGTCCACAGCCCACACTCCTGACTGCCTCACAGGACAGTGTTAGGGATGAACCCAGAGTGATCACATTCATTTGTGTGGCTGGACAACTCCACATGGGAGGGGACACTGTTGTGAGCTATAAAAAAAACCTCATGGTGAGGGGCACCAGAGACAGGAGCATGGTGAGGCTGACCCATGTGGTTGTTTATGCAATGAGGTGAGAGACAAGAGGGCCCACTCCGCTCAAAGGGTTTGAGGCTTTTTTCTTTTCTTTTTCTTTTTTTGGTTTTTCAAGACAGGGTTTCTCTTGTGTAGCTTTGCGCCTTTCCTGGAACTCACTTGGTAGCCCAGGCTGGCCTCACAGAGATCTGCCTGGTTCTGCCTCCCTAGTGTTGGGATTAAAGGCGTGCGCCACCACCGCCCGGCTTGAGGCTTTTTTCTTAAGAAACCATTGCCTGGGATCCTGAGGGTGCTTCTGATAAAATGGTTTAAATTTTGTTTTATTGCTTTGTTGTTGTTAGAGTTTGCCCCCCCCATGTCCCAGGCTACCCTTCAACTTCCTATGTAGCCAAGGACATCCTTGAACTTTAAACTTTAGACCCTCCTGCCTTTACCTCCAGAGTGCTAGGGTTATAAGTGTGCTCCACCATTTTACCAGCTCTGCCAGAAATACCAGACCCACGATGATGGCTCTTCCAGACAGGTTCTGATTACCACACACACCAGACCAGCCAAGGTGGTCCATGCCAGAGACAGAGCTAGAAGGATCAAGAATTCAAGGTCATCCCTAGCTACAGAGAGAACATGAGGCTGGCTAGCCTGGGCTACATGAGGCTCTGCCCTGCTTGTCACCAAAAGTCCAAATTCTTCCTAGGGAGAAAGAGTTGGGAAGGTACACAGGAGGGAAATGGGAACAGAAAGACTTTAGAAGACACAGAAGAGTATTGCCCAGACGGGGGTGTGTGGATTCACGAGTGTGCAAGCATGCAAGGATAATTAATACCCAACAGCTCAGTTAGCACAGCACCGTGGAAAGGCCTCGGAAAGAGAAAGACAAAAGAAAAATTGCAGACGGATAGACTGAGGATAGACCCAGAACTGTAGATTCTAATAACTGGAGGATTTCTAGAGAGACTGGGGGAGGAAGCAGAATTGAGTTAAGCCAAGATTTATAACAGGTTCCTGGGACAGAGAGCGTCACCGTTATTTTTGCATTATTACAGTGCAATACCTCAGGCAGGCTGCTTAGGAAGGAGTTTCCTGAGCTCACAGTTCTGGGTGAGCTCACAGTTTAGGGGTGAGGTGCCCGCATGTACCTTGTTTCCAGCAAGGACTCATCACAGCCGATGGCAACAGCAGTGGCATTGGTAGGCACCAGTGACTGCACTGCCAAACAGGAAGCCAGTCAGAACGACTGTGAGGTGTCACTCCCAGATGCCAGCATTCCCTTCTAGAGTAGTCCCCCGCCCTAAGAACCTGGCCTGAGAACCTCCACTAGGCCTTGCCTCAGAGATGCCTTCAGCTCCCATCTCCACACAGAGGACCAAGGTCCCGACAAAGGAACCTTTGAAGAAACATTTGACAATATTCAGACCATAGCAACCTCCATCTCTACTTAGGGATCAGAGGTCACTTCATGGTATTTACCCGTGATCCATCATAGCCATTTGTGAATGTGGCCCAATTAAAAAATAAATAAATAAAAAAAAATCATAAACTCATGTAAAACAAAAATGGAGTGGGGTGGTGCCTGGGGTGATAACCGAGTCAGTGAAGTGTTGACACGCAAGTGTGAGGAACTGAGTTCAGATCCACAGCACCCAAGTGGAAGTCAGGCATGGTGACACGTGCCTATAACCCAGAGGGAACACAAAGGCAGGTGCCTGGAACTTGATGGCCAGTCTAGCCAATCGGTGAGCTCCAGGTTCATAAGATTGATAGCCAGTCTAGCCAATCGGTGAGCTCCAGGTTCATAAGATTGATAGCCAGTCTAGCCAATCGGTGAGCTCCTGGTTCCTAAGAGACCCTTTCTCAAAACAAAGAAAACACAACGTGGAGGCCCCTGGGATGGCTCTGCTGGTAAAGTTACCTTCACCTCGTAGACAGCATCGTGTCGCAGTGGCACACAAAATGAACCTATGTGTGCTTTGGCAACCTGAGGACCATGGGCTGGTCCTCCCTGTGTGGCCCCAAATAATTTGGTTCAATGTGGCCCAGCAAAGCTGAAAAGGTGGGCACCTCCTTTCTAAAGCTCACCCCAAATTAGATTTTATCTTTACCTTGTTGTTTTTGTGAACGAAAAGCCTCACACAAGCCAGGCAAGGACTCTACCAATCTTAAGCTGCCATGCAAAGAGAGGGCAAGATAAGTGGTTTTAGTATTATTGTTGCTGTCACTGCTTTTTTTTTTTTTTTTTAATGTTTAAAGATTTATTTTGCATGTGTGAGAGTTCTTCCTGCATGTATACATGTGCACCACACACATGCCTGGTGCCAGGGGGGTCAGAAGAGGCCATCAGATCCTCTGCAACTGGAGTTATGAATGGCTGTCAGTGACGGTGTAGGTTCTGGGAACTGAGCAAGAGCAACAAGTGTAGCTAACTGTGTCTTCATCTCTCTAGCCCCGTCATTGATAAGGCAGAGTCTTACTGTGTGGTCCAGCCTAGCTTCAAACTCACTGTCTGCCTGCCAAGCTTCCCTCTTGCTGGGATCATCCAGCGCTGCCATGCCCCGCTGTTATTTTGACAGATTTCTGCTTTAGGAAAACCAAGCCTATTGATGAAGAGGATTGCATATATTGTCACCATTTCATGACCTGTTGCTGAAAACTGAATGGCTCCTGTGGGGCGTCCTCTGTGGTGACAGCTGGTGATTCCCAGTGACCAGAGGGAAGTAAGCCCTCGAGGGTTCTGTCCTGCCTGGATAGTTCCACCCCGAGGGTCAGATGTAGACAGCGTGAAGGAGAGGGAGAGAGGGCTGCCGGAGGCCTGGCCTACAGAAGACAGTGTCCCACATCCCCTCCCTTCCTGCCTTGCCTCAGACTCTACAGAGGGGTGTGTGTGTGTGTGTGTGTGTGTGTGTGTGTGTGTGTGTGTGTATGTGTGTTACACATGCGTATGTGTGAGCATGTGCGTGAAGGCCAGAAGACAATCTCAGGTGTCGTTTCACATGTGTTATCCATTTTATTTTTCTTTCTCTTTCGGGATGGGATCTCTCACTGTCCTGGAGCTCGACAAGCAGGCTGGCTGGCTGGCAAGTCCTAGGAAATCCATCTGCTCTGCCTTCCCGGCACTGGGATTATGAGAGTGTGCCACTTTTTTTTTTTTTTTAAATGTGGAATCTAGGGATTGAACCTGGGTCCCTGAGCTTGCAAAGCAGTCACTTTATTGACTTAACCATTGCCCCAAAGTCCCTGTAAAGTGCTTTTGTTTGCTGATGTCATTCCACTCCTGGGAAGGAAGCAGAACACCCACAAAACAGCAAGATCTTGTTTTACAGAGGAGGGGTCTCCAAGAGACTTTCAGGTCACATGGATTCCAGGGAGCTTGGGAACAGCTCCAACATCAGCCAGGGGGGTGCTACCCCAAGGTCCCTTGAGCCAGCAGAATGGAGGTTCACAAGGCCATGAAGTATAGGGCCCCAGGTAGGCTGTGGGTGAGAAGGACAGGGCAGGGCTACAGTTTGGGGGACCCTCCTTGACCCTTCTCACCCTTAGATCTCTCTCACCCATCTACTCATAGCTCCCTCCTGAACTCTCTTCTCTAAAACACTGTGTCCCCAAACCAAGCAATTGTCTGCCAAGTTCTGTCTGCCAGAAAAGCTTCTCATTTTTCTTTTTCAAAACTCTCTGTATTAAAAGAAAATCAATACCCATGGCAGAGCCTCAGGCAGATCAACTGGAGACGCCTCAAGGCCTTTGCAAGGGGCTTCCAGCTTCCCAATGCCTCAGCCATGAACCTTTCTCTGGGTGGAATCTTCCACATGCCCCTTCTGGGATGCCAGCCCATACGCTTTTCTGGACAACAACCTTTTTTTCTCCCCCCCCCCCCCGAGACAGAGTTTCTCTCTCTGGCCCTGGCTGCCCTGGAACTTGCTCTGTAGATCAGTCTGGCCTTAAACTCAGAGATCCACCTGCTTCTGCCTCCTGAGTGCTGGAATTAAAGGTGTACACTACCACCGCCAGGCTGGCCAACAGCTTTTCTCTTTTCTCAGTAGCCTGCCCACCCCTTCACACACACACCCTGCCCTCCGCCCAGCAGAACACCTTCTCCCAAGACACTCTTGTCTCTCTCACTTCCTGTCATGCCTCCAATGCCAAGCCTCTAAGAGGCATCTTAGGATCCCCAGTCTCTGGTCTATACTTGCTGCTGTGTGTCCTTGGACCTTGGGTGACTTCTCTGAGCCTGGGGTTTCTCATGAGTAAAACTATTGCTGGTAAGACCACTTTCTTGGGGCTAGAGAGACTGACTCAGTAGGTTAAGAGCACTGGTTGATCTTGCAAAGGACCTGAGTTCAGTTCCCTGCACCCACACAATGGCCCGTTGCTGTGGGATGTCTTTCTGTATGGTGTGAATGTGTTGCTCTGATTGGTTGATAAATAAAGCTGTATTGGCCCATGGCATGGCAGCTTAGAGGCAGGCAGGAAATTCAAGCAGATAGACAGGAAGAAGAAAGGAGAGGCAGAGAAGAGATGCCAGCCACCGCCAGGAGAAGCAAGACGTGAAAGTCCCGGTAAGCCATGGCCACATGGCAACTTATAGACTGACAGAAATGGGTTAAGTTGTAGGAACTAGCTGGTGAGAAGCCTGAGCCATTAGGCCATACAGTTTATAAGTAATATAAGCCTCTGTGTGTTTACTTGGGTCTGAGCAGCTACAGGACCAGGCGGGACACAGGAAAACTTCCAATTACAGCCCACAACCATTTGTATCTCCAGCTCCAGGGGAGCCAATACTTCTGACTTCCATGGGTATATAATACACACACACACACATGCCAATAAAACATTTATACACATAAAATAAATAAATCTCTTTTTTTTTTAAAAAAAAAAAAAAGACCACTTTCTTTGTAGTTATAGCCAATGAAACTATCCAGTGTAGGTCACAGCCTCAGCCACGCTCTGCAGAGGGAGGGCTCAAAAGTGCTGCACTCCTTCGGTCCACTTCTTGCTGACCCTTCCCTCCATCCTCTCGTAGAACAGCCCACCCATCTTGGATGCTTGCAAGATCCAGTGTGACACGGAGTCTGCATGAATGGAGTCTGCTTCTGAAGGTAGGGCTGGAACTCTGCGCTGCAGAGCATGCTGGGAGGTATGGGCCAGAGAAGTAGGCAAATGAAGAGAGAAATGAGGGAGGGAGGGAGAGAAGCCATGGGTACAGGAGGAAAAGTGGGATCCCCGTGTGCTCACTAGACACTTGGAAGAATCTTACAATGGCCCCCACAAACCACTGGGGGAACGGCACTGCTGTCTGGAAGGTGCAGTGGGCACAAGGGTGGTACCCCGAGAGAGCACAGGCTCTCATTCCTCAGACACGTCTCTGTATCTTCCTCAGGGTACAAATCTAGAAGGGATCCTGCAAGGGTCATGTCAGTATGAGTGGGTAGCAGACTGCTATTTGGGTTCATGAGCTGGGGTCCAAGAAAGAAGCTAAAAATAACTAGCTCTAGGCAATAGGCACCCCTAACATCTGGAGAAGAGCCCTGCCCTTGGTTCAGCTCTTAGCCCAGTACTCCCTGCACTTAATCCTTCCTAGTAGAGGATTAAGCTGTAGTCACCCACAAGGTAACTGGCTTGGGTTTCCTTCCACTCCCCTACCCTCCACAGGACATGTGGGAACATTTTCCCCCCAATAAACTATCTACCAATACTCTTTCCTCAGAGAGTGCTGGAGAAACCTGCCTATGATTGCAGACTGGCCTGGTCCACCTGGAGGGAGATCTGGCACCAAGCACTAACATCCTGCATGGCCGTGGCTTCAGACCAACAGTTTTGCTCCAGGAATTTATCCTGTATTCATTCAGGCATCCAACGGTCGGTGAACAAGCTTGCTCACTGCAACTCTGCTTTTAAGCAACGGTGATTGGTGCCAACTCGGTGGCAGGATCAGGAGTCCAAGATCCATCTAAGTCATAATAGCAAGTTCAAGGACAGCCTGGGCTACGTGAGATGCGGCGTTGCAGGCGTTTGCAGACTCCAGGAATGCACCAAGGATCCCTAGCTGAACAACTGCTGGAGAAAGCAATCCACTGCTGGGAACAGGGACAGGAGTGGGTGTCGGAATTTCCCCTGGGCACCTTTGTCATTTAAGTGGGGTGCAGATTTTCAATGTCCATCATAAAATATGCACAGGGAAAGAAGAACAACACAGAGCAGCCATGTATGTGCCCCTGGGGTCTGCAGGATGGTCAATCCATGTCGTATTTGTCTCTGGAAAGCCAGTCTGGTGGACAGTAAAAGTAACCATAGTTCTCATTTTGCATTCCCACAAGCGTGTTCGAATCAGCACACAGGTTTCTAAATAAGAACAGTGGCCTGGTTCGGGCTGGCCAGGGACCCTGAAGTGTACCCAAGAAACACCCCCAGACCCAGCAGGGCTCAGCCCCTTCACTCTGCTGCATGGGGTGCCAGGTGCAGTCTTTGACAAAGACTAGATGATGGAGGCTGCACAAAGTAGCCAAGTGACCTCTCCACGTGATGGTCTATGGGTGGGTATCCCAGTCTGTCTGTGGCTGTGACCAAAGGAAGCTTGAGAAGAAAAGGTTTGTTTCAGCTTACAGGCTACCATCAAGGGAGGTCAAGACAGGAGCTCAAGGCTGGAGCTGGAAGCAGAAACCATGGAGGAACACTGTTTACCTGCTTGCTCTCCTGGTTTATTCAGCTACTGTCTTGGGATTTCTATCACTGTGAAGAGACACCACGACCACGGCAACTCTTATAAATGAAAACATTTAACTGGGGTGGCTCACTTACATTTCAGAGGTGTTGTCCATTATCATCACAGCAGGAAGCAAGGCAGCATGCAGGCAGACATGGTGCTGGAGAAGGAGCTGAGGGTTCTTATATCTTAACCAGCAGGCAACAGGAAGTGGTCTGTCTCACTAGGCATGGCTTGAGCATATATGAGACCTCAAAGCCCACCTGCACAGTGACATACTCCCTCCAACAAGATGACACTTCCTAATAAAGCCACACCCTTTGGAGGCCATTTTCTTTCAAACCACCACATTCCACTCCCTGGCTTCCAAAGGCTTGTAACCATATCATAATCCAAAAATGCATTCAGTCCAACTTCAAAAGTCCCCATAGTCTATAACAGTCTTAAACTTATTTAAAAGTGTAAAGTTCAAAGTCTCTTCTGAGATTCAGGCAATTTCTTAACTGTAATCTTTTATAAAATCAAAAGCAAAAAGCAAATCACATATTTCCAACATATAATGGCACAGGATATACATTACCATTCCAAAATGTAGGAAAGGGAGCATAGTGAGGAAATATTGGGCTAAAATAAGATCAAAAACCAGCTGGGCAAACTCCAGACTCTGAATCTCCATGTCTGATATCAAAGTGCTCTTCAGATCTCCAACTCCTTTCATCTTTGTTGACTGCAGCACACTTCTTTTTCTTGGGCTGGTTCCACTCCCTGTTAGCAGCTCTCCTCCACAAGTATCCCATGGATCTGGTATCCCAACATTTTGGGTTCTCCAAGGCAATCCAGGCTTCACCTTCACAGCTTCACACAATGGCCTCTCTGCTAGGCCTCCATTCAGGGAAACCCCTGACACATGCCTGGCTTCAATGACTTTCCATAGTCATGGAGGTAAATTCCATAACCCCTTTCTTCTATCCTTAACTTCAGAACCATGTGGTCAAAGCTGCCAAGTTCTGACTGCTTCCTGGGGCTGGAACATGGTCCCCTCGTTCAATTACATCTTCACCAACTTTATGTTTTTGATGGTTTCCTTCACTGCCTTAGGCATGACTGTCCTG
This sequence comes from Peromyscus leucopus, assembly GCF_004664715.2. Taxonomy (NCBI): domain Eukaryota; kingdom Metazoa; phylum Chordata; class Mammalia; order Rodentia; family Cricetidae; genus Peromyscus; species Peromyscus leucopus. The sequence goes on along the minus strand of NC_051086.1, from coordinate 88,376,683 downwards.
AAACTGGATCTGTAGACCAGGTTGAGCTTGAACTCAGAGATCTTTCAATTACACTTTCACCAGTTTTCTGTTTTTTGATAGCTACCCTCACTGCTTAAGTTTGACTGTCCTGGAGCTCGTTCTGTAGACCAGGCTGGCCTCAAACTCAGAGATCTGCAAGCCTCTGCCTCTAGAGTGCTGGGATTAAAGGTGTGTGCCACTGTGGGAGGGGGAGCAAAACAGCTTGACCACACAACTGCCATGACAGGCTTAGAGGCCCAGACACAGCTTCTGTGACAGGCTTACTGGCAGGCAACACCCAGATCCAGAGAAAGCCATGAGCTGACCCCGCCCAGGGAGGGCCTGCATCTAAGGGAAATACTTGACATTCCAAACATTACCTATACTCCTAGACAAATGTCAGTGAATCAGGGTCCTGAACCCTGGAAATCCCCTCACCCAACCTCTTCTATGATTAAAAAAACAAAAACAAAAAACCCACACTGCCTGGGCTCAGGGCTCTCTGATCTCACCATTGTGTTGGACAGAAAGTCCAAGCTCCAAGCTTGAAAATAAAGGCTCTTTGCTTTTACATACAGGATTTAGTCTCCAAAGTGGTCTTTTGGGGGTCCCCACAATCTGGGCATAACACCACTACACCTGACTCTAAGATTTTCTTTAATTCTTTTTCTCAAGTTGGAAGCTTAGCTGGGTGGGATCTTGTCCCGAGGTCACCACTCCCTTTCTTCTAGTTCTTAGTCTGTTTCTCTCCTTGGACACAGAATTTAGCTCCATTCCACTTCCTGGTGCTCCTCTTCTCAAATTTTACATTTTGTAATTTACCCTGCTCAGCTTGCTCCTTTTCATTATAAATCTTCATTAGAGTTACCACTAATAACCACATGACAGAGTCTACACTAGGCTGTTTTGAGATTTCCTCTGCCAATGGAATTAATCCAAAACTCAGGTAGACTCTTCGGACAAGGGCAAAAGACAGTCACATTCTTTGCCAAAACATCACAAGATCGGTCTCTAGGCCATATACTAACATTCTCTGAAACCTCTTGAGCCAGGCCCCCACAGATCAAATCACCCTCACACCACTGTCTTCCTTATTCCTACTAGGATGGTCCATTAAGCAGCACTTAAAGCCTTCATCTGCTTTTCTAATCCACAGTCCCAAGGTCCATATTCCTTCAAACAAAAGCATGGTCAGGCCTATCAAAGTAATACCCCACTTCTGGTACCAGCTTCTGTCTTAGGGTTTCTATTGCTGTGAAGAGACACCATGACCACAGCAACTCTTACAAAGGAAAACATTTAATTGGGTGGCTCGCTTACATTTCAAGATTTAGTCCATTATCGTCACAGCAGGAAGCAAGGCAGCCTGCAGGCAGACATAGTGCTGGAGAAGGAGCTGAAGGGTCTTACATTTTGACCAGCAGGCAACAGGAAGTGAACTGTCTCCCTGTGTGTGTGTGTGTGTGTGTGTGTGTGTGTGTGTGTGTGTGTGTGGCTTGAGCATATATGAGACCTCAAAGCCCACCCCCACAGTGACACACTCCAAGAAGACCATACCTACTCCAACAAGGCCACACCTCCTAATAGTGCCACTCCCATAGGGGGCCAATGCCTTTCAAACCACCCCAGCTACCTTTCTTACACAGTTTAAATCCACATGCCCAGGGATGGCACTGCCCACAGGAGACTGAACCTTCCTACATCAATTATCAATCAAGAAAATGCCCCTCTGCCCCAGGCTGGAGAAGTGGTTCGGTGGTTAAGATCATATGCTGCTCTTGCAGAGGACCTGGGTTTGGTTCCCAACATGCATGTGGCAGCTCATGATCATCTGTAACTGCAGTTCCAGGAGGTCTAACCTTTTCTTCTGGCCTTGCAGGCACCAGGTGCCCACATGCAGTCCTCATACATAATATGCAGGCACTCTTGCATAAACGTAAAATAAGATGAATCTTTTTTTTAAAAAAAGACAGAAAATGCCCCCAGACATGCTCAAGGCCCAATCTGATGAAGGCCTCTGTTGAAGTCCCCTCCTCTCAAGTGTCTCTGGCTTGCGTCAAATTAACAATAAAACTGGTACAGTGGGCATTGTGTGCTCTCTCTCTCCACAGGGTGGCCAGGCTGACCTTAAACTCCTCATGTAGCCTAGGATGACCTTGAACTCCTGAGCTTCCTACTTCTACTTCCTTAGGAATAGGATTCATAGGTGCTGGGCCACACCTGGCCTACACTCTGTTTCTCCACTACAGGGTCCTGACACAATCCTTGGCATGTTTTTCCAATGCCTGATTGTCTGGAGGTCTTTATGTCCCTGAATTTCAGGCACAGAGTGAGGTGGAGAGGAGGCTTTTCCTCAGCCCCTGAGATCTTAGCCTCAGTGGTGAGCCGCGCTCTGGAGTTAGACACGGTCATTTGATTTAATCTCTGCCCTTCCCACAGCCTGGGTTTTCACCTGAGCATGAGTTTCTCCATCCATGCATTGAGGTCAGAAGTCCCGCCCCCAGAGTGTAGCGTGAGACCGCAGCGTGCCATACTGTGTTGGACCCACCTTCTCTTTGGGTAGAATAAGCACTGCTGAGATCAGACACCACCACCACACTCCAACACTCCCCCCCATCCCCTCCACCCACCCACCCACGCCACGCTCTTCTGTCTGGCTGAAAAACCCCAAGCCACAGCTTCCTAAGCTCTCATCCGAGAGCTGGAGGACCAGCTGTCAACACAGACCCTGAAGGAGTGTTTTCCAGAGCTGTTGGCCCAAAGGAGGTCAAGGCAGTGTCTGGCAACCCAGCCCCTCCCGCAGTACCCCTAGTCCAGTTACCACCCTTCTTCGAGAAGCTCCCGGTGCAAGGTCTGCTGGGAGCTGTCCAGGGTTCTAGGCTCCAGCTTGGCCACACCCCCACTTCCTTCCCCTCTCTCTGGAGAGCGGAAACAACTCAGGTTCCTCTGACAGGAGACTGCGCCCGGGGCGGGCAGGGTTGACAAGCTGCATTTTACAAGGACTCCGCAATTAGAGCCAACGTGCCTGTCGCTCAGTTCTCCGATACACAGCGGCGGACTAGCTTAATGCTCAGGAACTGAAAATAGTTGCCCCCTGATGTCACCTCTCCCTCCCGGTCTGTGATCTCGGCAGTGGGTGCAGCGGGGGCGGGGCGTGCAGCAATGACCAAGGGTCCAGGCTTTCCTGCATCCACCCGGGGACCAGAGCATCAAGGGAGGAATTGGTGTGACTTATCTTAAGTTCAGCGGCTCTAACGCAAGCGGCCACCTTCTCTGAGACCCATGGTGTCACTTGGGCCAGTTCTTTTTGGGAGGAAAAAAGGAGAGAGTGGTCTGTTTGGGGCTTCGATTCCCAGCTATTGGGGCGCCAGTCATGGCCTGCATTCTGCCCCGGTGTCCTCACAAAGCCCATGTGGATGTGCACAGGCCTCACGTGCTAATCTTTCCTTGACAGATCGCCACTTGAATGTTGCCTTGGAAGCCCTCTCTACTCTAGAAGTGTCCAAATCCTTCCCTCCCCGCCTCAGAGCCACAAGTCATACCATGCCATCGCCTTATAAAACAGGTCATTTGCAAGTTTTATCAGTCAGCTTCATCTCTGTTCAAGCAAGTCTGAAAACCATTTTCTGGAAGCAGGAGGGCAATAGATTCCGGGTCCCTCCAACAGCTGTTGGGCATTTAAAGTCTTCCTGAGTTCCCACAACCCCTGGGGAAATTTCTAGAGTGGAGGCCAAGGGCCTCTATGAACTGTGCCCCCAGCCAACCTTTCTTTTCTTTTCTTGTGTGTGTGTCTGTCTGTCTGTCTGAGTGTGGCATATGTGCCGTGTGTGTGTGTGTGTGTGTATGTGTGAGTGTGTGTGTGTATGTGTGCGTGTGTGTCATATATGCCTCTGTGTGTGTGTGTAAATATGTCTGAGTGTGGCATATATGCCAGTGTGTGTATGTGTATGTGTGTGTGGCAGGCATATGTGCCTGTATGTATGTATGTATGTGTGTATGTCATATATGCCTGTGCATGTGTGTGTGTCATACATGTCTGTGCATGTGTGTGTGTGTCATACATGTCTGTGTATGTGTGTGTGTCTATGTGTGTGCAATGTGTGTCTCTGTGTGTGTGAATGTGAATATGTCTGTGTGTGCAGGTACATATGCCAATGCACAAGTGGACACCAGAGGAGAGCGTCAGGAGTCCTTCTCCATCATTCTCTGCCTTCTTCCTTTGGGACAGTCTCTCCATGAACCTGGAGCTGCACTGGTGGCCAGCAAGTCCCAGACATCCTCCTGTCTCTGCCCACTACAGCACAGGGGTTAAAGGGGTTTATGGCCACCCCCTCCCAGCTCACCTTTATATCCTGAGCCTGTTCCAGTCATGGCTCCCCACACGAAGCAAGTATGGCCGACCCTGGGCCTTTGCTCACTGTGTGACCCCATCTGAAACCCTGTTTCCTGTCTCCCCTCCAACTCTCACTACAGCTCTCTGCTGGAGGAAACCACACTCATCTTCACAGGTAAATGTCACCATCCCTATTTTATCACTCAGTAGAGTCGGTCCCTTTGGGTCCCTTTTCTAGAGGCCTGTAGAACCTTTTAGTGTTAGAGCCAGAAGAGCCCCAGGAAGCCAGGTACAACAGCTAATGCTCATAATCCTATAACTCAGGAGTCTGAGGCAGGAGAATCTACCCTGATTTCAAGGCCAGCCGAATTTCAAGGCTACAGAATGAGTTCTGGGCCACCCAGGGCTATAGAGTGAGACCCTGCCTCAAACAAACAAAACACTTATTAATAAGAGCCTCAGAGATTATCTATCACCAATATTTCCCTCAAATATTCTGTCTGTGATTTAGTAAGGAGCCCGCTGTGTATGGTGAGCCAGTGTACACACAGAGACATATTCATGCGATATATGAGCAGACACATGCATTTGACACAGTCGTTCATGCAAACACACTTGCACACACATGTGCAAGAAACTCCTCCTGGACACAGGTGGATGACAGCCATCCTCACCGTGTAAAGCTCTGTGTGCAGGCTTCTGGCTGTCTCTGAAGACTGGTTCTGACCCCCTCTGTTGTTTATCTATCTGATGATGGGTTGCAAACAGCCACGTGGAAAGCACCGACATGGTTCCACACCAGGGTGACAAAGAGCATCCAAACCCGGTGAGAAGTGGAGCCTGGCCTACAGAGGTCCAGCCAGGCACCAGCACTCTCACCTTCGGCAGAGATCCAGAAACTCCAGGCTGGGGGTCCTAGAAGATGACTCATCAAGTAAAGGTGCTTGCTGCCAAGCCTGCCTGAGCTCAATCCCAGAAACCCACGTGGTTGAAGAAGAGAATGAACTTTGCAAGTGGTCCTCTGACCTCTGACTTCCACAGCAGTGCTGGGACACGAGTGCAATCACACACACACACACACACACACACACACACACACACACTACATACATACATACATACATACATGTAATTTTTAAAGTAAAAAAGAGAGAAATTCCAGACTGGGGGTATGACTCAGTTTGTAGGATATTTGCCTACTAGCATCCTAGGTTTTCTTCTCCACACTGTATAAGCTCCATGTAGTGATGCCTGTCTGTAATCCAAAGCAGAAGGATCAGGAGTTCAAGACCATCCTCGGTTACACCGCAAGTTCAAGGCCAGCCTGACCCTGTCTCCCTCTACTATGGCAAGGCTGTCCCCTCCCTGCCCAGGCCTTGCCCATCCCAACTGACTGAGCAGCGATGACATGCTTTGGGAGCCAATGAGGGTTTTACGTCAGCCCCTGGGGCTGGAGACGTGGCCTTCAGCTCTGGAGTGGGACTAGGCTTTTCCTGCCTTAGGAATCTGAACTTCACCATGGGGCCTCACTGAAGAGGAAGGTGGTTAGAAATGAGCCACAGGTCGCCAGGAGGCGAACTGGGGATGCTGCAGAGGTGGCAGCATGGTGACCAGAGATGTCAGGGATCCCGCCTCCAGCGATCAGTCAGGGATCCCGCCTCCAGTGATCAGTCAGGGATCCCGCCTCCAGTGATCACGGAATATCTGAGCCAGCTCCTAGGGGACCGGAGCAGCTGCTGTCCCTCTTTGAGAGAGGCCAGGGGTCGTGAGGTGCTGTGCTGTTGCATATAACATGAGATGAGCTTCAGTGCCATCCTGGGACACCCACCGACCCCTCCATCCACCAAGGCCCAGGTACCCTACACAGCTGGGGACCAGAGACTCAGCCACGCACAGGAATGACTGGACAATGGGCGGGACCAGCTAACAGAGAAACAGTAAAAGCACATTCTCTGATGAGCTGGGGAACTGCTCCCCGACCTAGGCTGGGAAGACTTGATGTTTGTCCCATAGATTTGGAGTAAAGTGATTCTGGTGAGTGTACTGAGCGTGAACTCTGGCAGGCCTTGCCCTTCTCTCCCATTTCCTCTGCCTTGCTAAAAACAGATAGATTACATTCCTAAAGCTAGCCACCAAGGTCTATTCTCTTATCTGGCTACTTCTTCCTCCTGAAGCCAACAACTACCAAGGTCCAGCAATCAGAAGCCCCCTTTGGCTGACCTAATTAACATGCCCAATTAAAATTAAGCACCTCATCCTAACATGGGGTTTCCCCCTTCACATTTATAAACTATCATTTGTTTATGGGCCATATCTGTCCTCCCTCTACCCAGAGGCAATCCTTTGTCCCTCTGGGACAAATACCCTGCCTCCTTTCCTTTGTCCCCTTCCCCTTCTCCCTGTCCCCCATCTCCTTCACCACCACACCCTAGCCCATATGAACACAGACCTCCCCTTTGCCTCCTCTCAAGAACGACACCTGCAAGGTCATTGGCCGCTGAGTTCTGCCTGAGTCAGAAAGCAGCCACTTTAACCTTTCTCCCTTGCTTAATAAAGGATCTCTCTGTGAAAACGGGAGTTTGGGTGTGGTTTGCCTCATCTAGCCTCTGAGAGGAAGCCCCCACTGTTTGGGGGGTCTCCATCACTGTGCACTTGTTGGATGGATTATTGAGTTCCACTTAGGAAGGGGCACTGGAAGGCAGCTGTGAGGCAGAGTGTCCCAGGGAGTGCCCGCTTGGGACTGGGAGTTTGAATATGAAGAAGTCCCCACAGGCTTGGGCTTATTGGGAAGTGGATGTGAGGCTTACGGGGGATTTTTCCAGTGATGAGGTTGGGAGCTATAATGTACAAGCGGTACTAGGGAAAACCCTCCTGTGTGGCTTGACGGATTTTCCTCAGGCCCGGATCTCAGCCTCAGCCTCTGTGGCATTGACATTGACGATGAAGCTGTTTCATCTACCTCCAATAGGAATCTGACTCACAGTAAACAAACCTTCTAGAGACTGAGTCACATACATCAACATGCCAATGTGCTTTTCTGAAATGGAAGTATATTCTGCTAAACTAAGCTCTGCCCGCAGCCTGCTTCTGAAACAGAAACTCATTGTGAATCTCAGCGCCATACCTTCCCTTCTAAAAAGCAACGGGCAAAACTTTCCTTGTAAGCACATTTCCTCTTTGGGATTATAAGGGTAATGCCGTTACTTAGCCCACAGCCGAACTGTCTTTAATAAGTGGTTTAACAAGTAACATAAAGTTCACTCTACAGCTGCCTCCACACCCTCAAGTTGGGCTTACAGGTTTCTCCACACATATGTGCAGATTGTAGCCCGTCCCTTAACAGGTGGCCTGCTCTCAGCCATTCGCAAGAAGCCAACTGTCACCAATCAGACTTCCGTTTTCTGTACGTCACTTCCTTTTCTCGGCCCACCTGGTGAAGCAGGACATCCAGGAATAAGTGTAGGTAGGGTTCACTATTAGGTGGCTACAGAGTCACAAAGCTGGTCAGGATCTGTACATATAGCTTCTTGCCTGGAATCATCAGGAAGATAAAGTGAGTTGTTATGGGGTTTGGGGATTTAGCTCAGAGGCAGAACACTTGCCTAGTAAGTGTAAGGCCCTGGGTTCAGTCCTTAGCTCAGAATAAAAGAATATGTGTGTGGCCTCAAATTCACAGTGATCCACCTGCCTCTGCTTCCCAAGTGCTGGGAAGCATGCACCACCATGCCTAGCCATGTATGAGTTCTTAAATGTGTACTTAAAAAAAAATGACTGTGAAACTTGTTACAAAATCCCAAAGATAATAAAAGACTAGCTAATTAGTCTCATGTTCTGCACTCCTGCCCCAGCCCCCAGCTCCTCACTCTGCCCCAGGCCCCAGCTACCCTTAGAAGTGCCACAATCAATGGTCCTCTATGTATGACATCCCCCCAAAACCCACCCACCTTTTTCTATCTTGGTTTTAAATAGTTTTTATTTATCCTTTGTGACAGTTTCATTCATTCATAACACACATTTGATAACATGTACACACACCCATCACCCCATCTAGTTCTCCTCCCACACCCTCTGGACTCCCCTTTCTTCCCAGCGAGTCTCCCTCCTCCTCCCTGTCTTCTTTTTCCCCAGTGAGATTAATGCGTGAGGAGTTACTTCCTGGAACACAGGGAACTTATCAATGGCTACACTACTGAAGAAAACTCTCTATCTATCTATCCATCTATCTGTCCATCCGTCCATCCATCCATCCATCTCTATCTATCTATCTATCTATCTATCTATCTATCTATCTATCTATCTATCTCTATCTCTATATCTATCTATCTCTATCTATCTATTTCTATCTATATCTCTATCTATCTCTATCTCTAACTCTATCTCTATCTATCTCTATCTATCTATCTATCTATCTATCTATCTATCTATCTCTATCTCTATCTATCTCTATCTGTCTATCTCTATCTATCTATCTATCTCTATATCTCTATATCTATCTCTATCTATTTTTATCTATATCTCTATCTATCTATCTATCTCTATCTATCTATCTCTACCTATCCCTATCTATCTATCTATCTATTTATCTCTATCTATCTATCTATCTATCTATATCTCTATCCCTCTAGTCCAGCAGCCATTAACTGCCAGTGGCTCCTCAGCTGGCAGGGATGGAGCCCTCCATCCCTGCTGTAATGCTGATTGGGTCAGTCATGTGCAGCTATGGAGTGAAACATCCCTGTCACGGCCAGAAGACCGCATTCCACAGCATCCCCCATCCTCTGGTTCTTACATTCTGCTCCCTTGTTTTTCTTTCTTGCCTCCCAAGTGCTGCATGACAGGCACAGACCACCACACCCAGTAGACATCACCACCCCCCCCCGGGTCCTGGACTTTGAACTCAGGGCCTCACACGTGTTAGTGTGCTACTACTGACCTACAACCCATATCCCAGATCTTACGTATCATAAAAGTAACTCCCAGTTAAAATAAGAACAAACAGGAATCTATAAATACTTTGGTTTTCCCACACCCCAAAGCTGACACCCACCTCAGGGTAACTGTGGTCAGTGATCTTTGCTATTCTTTAAAGTGTGACTGTCATGGTTCGTTCCAGAGAGAATAGTCTGCCCAGGAGACCAAGTTACAAATGAGAGCACGCGGGATTAGCCAGAAAGTGGGCAGAGGCGGTGGCAAGTTCCCAGGGGGTATTTCTGTCATCTCAGAGGCATGGAATGAATTGCCTCTGTCCGTTCAGGGAGATTTATCATCCACCCACCCAGCCTCCCCTCCTTCCTTCCATCCTCACTACAGGGGCCTCTGCTAGGTGCTGTGCAGAATGTAAGGAGGGACGAGACTCACTCTCCTGTGTCCTTTACTAGAGCCACGGATCTATGCAAATCTAAGAGGGACAAGAGAAGCCAGTCAAGGCACCTCTTGCCACCATGACCATTTCACAGATCCAGAGACAAATGTGATGTTCCCAGTAGCAAGAGCACGGTTGGGCCAGGGTGAGAGGAAGGTTCAGGGAGAGAACCCTTACACAAGGTGGACACTGAAACATGAAAGAATGGGTTGGTGAGCCGTGGCTGTGGAGGGGATCAGTCTGGTCTCAGAGCCATGAAGGGTACTCCATCTAATAGTGGGGTTCAGGAAAAGCCAATGGTCTTGGGAACACTCGAGGGGCCAGGCTCCAGTTAGAGGACTCAGAGCTACCAGGAAGGACCCTCAGACAAGGAACCATCATCGGCCATGGCTGACCCACAGCCAGAGAGTTAGTGGGATAAATCCCAGCTTCTCCTCCCTCCAGCCAGAGTTTCCTGTTGGCTAAACCTGTTGTGAGTTTGGAAGAGAAACATGCCCATGGGTGTGAGTTACTTCCTCTAGTCCTGGAACAGTGCAGATGGGGGAGGGTAGAGGTGGGAGACAAATAGGTGATTCACATGACCACTGGTCCCTCTTTGCCCTCAATTGGTGCCTCTTCTCCCTTGGTACCCCTAACCGAGCCAGATTTCTGGCCATGAACCTCTACTACAATGAGATATGTTTCTCCACCATGTGACTCCAAATTCCCCTCTGCACTTAGCCTGCAGATGGTACCCAATGACTCTAGCCCTCGTCACCACCTTTCCCTGACTACATAGGGGTAGAACCCCAGGCTAGCCCCTCATGCAGGCGAGACTCAGGCAGAAGGGGGAAACACATGACTTTCCCTCCCAGAATGCGCTGCCATGTGGCCTTTGGCTGGACCCTGCTCATTCAGTGCTTCACTGGCTCAGGTATATCTGGGAGACACTGGCCCCTGTCCAGGTAAGCTGCTGGGGCCTGGCCACATGGCAGGCAGCAAAAGCCAAGGCTGGCTCAGTGCCACAGACCCAGCTTTAGAAATCAAGCGATGGGTGGTCAGAGGGAGAAGCGGCCTGTTCTCAGCCAACTTGGAGCGCAGAGATGGCACAGCCCAGCCAGGCCCCCGCTGGACCTAGATCCCAAGTCCTTAGTCTTGCAAGGACCATGGGCAGCACCCATGCCTGAAGAAGACAGTATGTCATCATACCACGTGCAGGAGGCTAAGAGCCGGAGCCTTAGCTGAGCCAGCTGGGCCCTCCAACACATCTGGTCCAGGGAAACTGTTCACTCCCTAAGGCAGAACCCTTTCCCAGCATGAGATCTCCTGTGTAATGCCGCTATCTAAAACCCAGTTCCACCTGGTGTAGTGGTGCACGGACGTCATCCCAGCTCTCGGGGAGTAGAAGTTAAGAGAAGCAGGAGTGCAAGGCCAGTCTGGACCCTTTACCAAGTTCAAGAGAGCCCAGGCTATAGAAGTCCCTGGGTCAGAAAGGCCAATCATGCAGCTCATGGTCCAGTGCTTGTCTACCATGCATGGAGCCCTGGCTCCAGTCCCTAGCACCACACAGACTAGGCATGGCAGTCATCCTGTCATCCTAGCACTTAGGATGTAAAAGCAGGAGGATCAGGAGTTCAAGGACATCCTCAGGTACTTTGCAAGTTTAAAGTCTAGACCACAAGAGACCCTGTCTCAAAAACAAACAGATGAAATAATAAAATAAATGTTTTTTTAAAAAAATACCAAAAATAGCCAAGTGGTGGTGTGTGCCCTTAATCCCAGCACTCCAGAGGTAGAGCCAGGCGAATCTCTGAGTTTGAGGCCAGCCTGGTCTACAGAGTGAGTTCCAGGACAGCCAGGAAAAACTCTGTCTTGGGAGGAAAATGATTGAATGTCATCTTTCTGGTGACTCCTCTGGTCCCGACACTCAGGGGGATGAGGTGGGATGGTTGTGAGTTTGAGGTCTGCCTGGGCTACATAGAAAAAGGGAGAGAAGGAATTTCACCCTCACAGGCCTTCCCCTTCTCCAGCATCACTCTTGGAGACCTCTCTCTGGGATCTTGGAGTTCACAGGAAATGGTCTGGAAACCCTGGTCTGTTAGTTCCCTAGGTGTCCTGGTAGCTCCTCCATGCTCTGAATTTTGTGGCTGTTTGTTCTGTGTTGAGGATTGAAGTTGGGGTCTGATGCCTGCTAACCACAAGCTCTACCACAGAGCTACATCCAGCCCCTCATGGATAAGTTAAACGTTATCTTAAATATTCATGTACCCATCACCCAGAGTCTACAATTATCAATGGAATCTGGTTTCATCAGGATCCTTACCTACTCCATTTCTTCCTATATCACTCAGTGATATAGAAAGGGAGACATCATGACATTTCAGCTGTAAATATCTGAATTTGTATCTCCAAAAGATAGGTCCTCACTTTTATTTTTTAAGATTTAATTTCCTCTGTGTGTGTGTGTGTGTGTGCGTGCGCGTGCGCGTGCGCGCACCTGTAGACACCAGAAGAGGGCATCAGAAACCCTGGGGCTGAAATTACAGGTGGCTCTGTGCTCAGAGAAGGGAATGTGGCCCCTCTGTGATTTCCACACAGATGGGGACATCTAGGTTTGGACCCCAGTTTCCCAGAGTACCAGGTCTGCTATGTATGGTGCCACAGCACTGGCTGGGCCAGATGTCCTGTGGGTATTTAGAGCCAGGTAACTCTTTGTTTTGGGGTAAACCATTTTGTACTTTGTAGGGTATCCTTATAGAATCTCTAGACTCCCCTAGATACCAGTAACAACACTCCCAACAATGGTAATCAAAAATGTCCTTAGACATTGCTTAAGGCTCTTCCCAGACTGGACACAAAAGAACCCTGGTCTACAGCCTCTGTCTTAGGCCTCTAGAGGGAGGTAATTTCTCTGTAGAGATTAAGTGGGTGTGTGCTCTTCCTTTCAAAAATTCGCTTCTACTTCCAGAATGTTCTCAAGATACCTTTCCATTCATGCAAACCTTTTTAACTTCCATGTACCTTTAAAAAGTTTTCTTACAAAAGAACAAAATAAATATAAAGAAAAAGTCACACACCAAAATTAACCAGATCTTTAATCTATGTAACTCAATGAACTTCTACAATATTTATTTGCATGTTTTTAATAATTAAGTTACAACATTTTAGTAAAAAGAACCAACCAATAAACTTCAATGGCCTTTTGTCCCCACTTAATAAATGCAAAATTATGGTAATTGTGCCACAGATAAGTGTACATGGTGCCCTTCATTGATGTGACCTCAGGCTTGGGGAAAGGCAAGGAGGAGCCACGAGAATTCTCCTCTGCCTGTGTCACTGCCAAGCCCCAGCCCACAGCCGGTCTCATCCCAAGGTGTCACTTTCCTGGAACTGAAGCCCCCTCTAAATCACAGTGCAACTCCCTAGAGGACCAGGCTCAAGCCACCTCTCTAGAAACATCCGGAGTGGGAGTCAGGCATGTGGGGTTGCCTGTGTCCAGCTGGCTGTGGGACCAGGGGCCAGGTGTGGTGTGGCTTTCCCATCTGTAAAAGGCTGCTAAGACCTCCGTCACAAAGCTGGTGCAAAGATGAAAAGGAAAATGCGAGAGAGCTGAGCCCTGAAAGCCGCCTCACAAATCCTGTCGCTAGCGCCTGTGATTCTAAAGGAGAGAATGAAAGATGTCAAGCCCTTCCCCGGCCTTCCTCCGCCAGCCTCCGTTGCTCATGTTTGGCCTCTGAGGGAATCTCCTGCCTTGAAAGTCTCCCTCTCTTGTCACCATCACCTGTCCGAGTTCTCTCCCCTCAATCCATCTCTTCCAGACAACTCTATCCTCTGACAAAGGCAATAAGATCAAAGCCAAGTGGTCCTTCTCCACTTCGTGTGACACCAGAACCCCACCCCATCCAGCTAAGAGCAGTGCTGGATACATCCCTAGGGGGATAATGTCAGTGATAGCCATTTATAATATTTAATCATGAAGATGGTAGCTGGGCAGGCAGCATGGCTTAGCTGGTAGGACAGTTGCTGGAAGTCCTGGGGTTCATCTGGAGCATAAACCAGGCATGGTGGCACATGCCTGTAATCCCAGAACTTGGGAGGTGGAGGCAGGAGAATTAGAAGTTCACGTCATTCTTTGCTATTTGGTGAGTTCAAGGCTAACTGGGGTTATATGATAATCTCTCTCTCAAGAAAAGAAAAGGAAAGAAAGAAGGAAAGGAAGGAAGGAAGGAAGGAAGAAAGAAAGAAAGAAAGAAAGAAAGAAAGAAAGAAAGAAAGAAAGAAAGAAAGAAAGAAAGGAAGGAAGAAAGAAAGGAAGGACTCAGCTGGTAAATGTGCACTTTCCACACAAATCTTGACCCAAATTCCATCCCTGGAATCCACATAAAAGCCAGATGCAGTGGTGCAAAATCCTACTGCAAGATGGAAGATAGCAATGGGAGAATCGTCTCGAAGCTCAAGGGTCGGTTAGCCACGAGTGGGAAGCACAGCAGAAATTCGAGAGACCCTGCTTCAAAATCAAGGTGGAGGGCTGTTGACATGGCTCAGCAGGTAGAGACATTTGCCATTCAAGCCTGAGATGGTGGCCTGAATTAAATCCCTGGAAATCTGTGTAAAGGTGGAAGGAGAGAAGTCCACAAAACTGTCCTCTGATCTCCACATGCCATAGCATGTATGCTTGCATATACATCACACACAATTTATTATTTTTATTATTACCTGTGGAAATTGAGAACTGACTTCTGAAAGTCATCCTCTGACTTCCGCACATATACTGGGGCATGAGTTTGTGCCCACACTCACACATGAAACCCACACCCACAGCCACACCCAGAGTAACGATAAATTTTTTTAAAGAATTTAAATGGTTGGGTGGCGGCGGCGGCGGCGGCGGCGGCGGCGGCGGCGGCGGCACACGCCTTTAATCCCAGCACTCAGGAGGCAGAGGCAGGCAGATCTCTGAGTCTGAAGCCAGTCTGGTCTAGAGAGTAAGTTCCAGGATAGCCAGGGCTACACAAAGAAACCCTGTCTTCAAAGGGGGGGGGGGGCGCTTAAATGGCACAAGGCCCTGCACATGAAGCACTTTACACACTTTATTGAGAGCAGGAGGCGTATGTTACTGAACAGACACCTTCCACTCTCCAGATCCTGCCTAGACTCCTGGATAGCATCATCCAGTCAGCACATTCAGGGTTAATATTCCTGCTGCCTTGGCCACAGTACCCTGTCTATTGTTGACCTAATTTTACTAGCTTTTAATTATTTATCAAAGTGGCTGTATCCCATTCTAGGCTGTGAACCCCTTGAGGGCTAGGACCCTGGCACATTAATCATTATTAGCACTGGCATCCCGCAGTGACTGGCACATAGCTACTGCTCATTAAATGTTTTTTGAATGAGTGGAGTTACTAACATTGTCTTTCCCAGAGTCCCTGGGATATTAAAGACTGCTCTCTCCGCAAGGCCATTTTCCTGGCTCCGTCCTTTGGACTGGGGCTACGGTGAGTGTGATCTACAGACTGATATGGGCCTGCCAATTATGTTTCCAGTGTATAATAAGGTAAGTGGAAAACAGAGAATAAGTGTCCAGACATGCCAGAGCAATCTGATAGAGTCACGGAAGCCTACTGGATCTTCTATGTTTTTAATTATGCTTTTATTTTATGTGCCTTCATTTAATTTTTTTTCACTTCCTAGTCATTTATTCCCACTGTATTTACAATAGTGTCGGCTGTGACCAATTAGAAATGTGAAAATAGCTAGGTTTGATGGAGCATGCCTATAATGATGGAGCGCTTGGGAGTCAGAGGCAAGGAGATTGCCAGGAGTTGGAGAGTGAGTTCCAGGCCAGACTGGGCTACTAAGACCCTGCTGCAATCAATAAATAGGCTTGGTTCTTAGTCACAGGTGACCTGAGAGGTCCCGTTGTTCACCACACAGGTACATGCATGTGCGCGTGCGCACCCCCTTTCCCCCCCCCCCCCACACACACTGCCACTGTCCTTACACCTCTCTGATATCTGGACGGTCAATTGAATGTCTTTTATTTCTGTTTGGGTTTCTTATGCTGCTCCCTTTTTGGAAGTGTTACTGAGTGAAAGCTGATTCCTGCTTGGACCTAGCCTGAATAGAGGGCAAAAGAGGGAGCCATGGGAAGAGAGTGTGGGAAGGCTCAGGCTGGGGAAAGAAGGCTCCCATGGGGTGGAGCAAGTCCAGCGCAGAGCGTGGAGAAGCTGACCAAGAGATCACCCAGAGCATCAGGTTGTGGGTGTAGGGTGATGGCAGAGATCGGCCAACAGAATCTTCCCTGGCAGAACAGCAAGGCAAACCTTTGAAGGTAAAAGGCTGCAGTTTCCAGATAAATACAAGGGGACGCTGAGGACTGTTGAACTATGGCTCTCAGAACAAGTTAAACCCAGGCATGCACCCCAAGCCCCCACTCCAGCCTGGGGTGCCTGATGGAGGTTGGATCTGGGAATAACACGGCCTGAGTGAGCAGAACTGGCTGGAGACACCTCAGGGAGAAGGTATTCACCAGCTTAAAGCCAGAAGAGCCAGAACTGATTTCTGTGAACGATGGCATTAGCATACTTAAAGATCATGTCAAGGGGAGGAGGGTGAGCTCAGAGGAAAGCTGCTGCTGTTTACTGAGTCTGGGGAGTCAGAATCCAGAGAAGCAGCCCTGAAGCTGTCTTTCCCCCAGAAGCTGTGCTCCAAGGCCAGGGTTGGGATGTGGCCCTGGAGACAAGCTAACCTCTCCTCCCCTCCTCCATTCCACAGTCCAGGGTTCCAGAGCCCTTCTCAAGAATCTACTTCCTGCCAAGAATTTCCTGGAAGACCACCCAGTCCACTCTATCTCGATGATGACCATGAGCGGGACTATATGCCAGGCTCTGTGCCAAGTCCTCTCTCTTCAACAGTTCTAGGAGATGCACATTCCTGTGCCCATTTAGTAAATGAAAATATCGAGGCCCCACTAAATCTAGAGTTGTTCAGCTTGAACTCAGAAGAGCCTAGACTCCAGTCCAGGCTGCCTGACTCCAGGACCAGTAGGCTACCGGGTCACTCTGTCTTTCCTTTTGCTGGCAATCTGTTTAGTATGTCCATGCATCCATCTCTCTGGGACTGACTGAACTGAGTCACTACCCAGAACCTGAAGAACCAGGGCTCTGCCTCACCTGGACTGTATACACACACACACACACACACACACACACACACACACACACACACACACATGGCTAAGCAATATGACCAGTGGGTCTCGCCAGTGCTCCTTTTATCTCAGTAGCCACAACCCCATCAGAGCCAAGACCTCCAGGGCCACTGAGCTGGGAATTAGGAAGGAGGATACTGTCTATGGGGGATTTGGACAAGTCATGCTCCACAGTGCCTCAGTTTCTTCACTAATAAACTATCACACGACCTACAGCAACTCCAGCTCCCAAATGGCTATCAACGGGGCGCCTAGATGCGATGGATCTCGCTCAGTGTGCTGAGAACAGAGTATAAAGAAGAGGGGTTGCACAAAGCACGGAGTCCAGAGCAGCAGCAGCCAGACGCAGCTGGGTCTCAAAGTCAGCTGGTCCCGGCACTAGGACCCTGCCTCTCGGGTGCTTCTGTGTACTCAGGAGCAGCCACCACAGATTCTGACGGGGTGAAGATGTCTCTTCATCTGAGAAACTCCTTTTCTCCCTCTCCAGCTCCCGCTCAGGGAGGAAAAGGGGGAGGAAATCAAAAGAACAGTCCCTCTAACGGGCCTGAAGGTGGCGAGAGCTGCTTCTCAGGCTGGAGTGGAGTTAGAAAGCTAACCCAGATGAAGACCCCGAGGTCTACCGGGACAGCCCACCCCAACCCCGAGAGCTTGGCCAAGAGGGGGCGCTGTGGCCTCCTGCACGCCCTGCCCCCTGGATTCCCAGCTGTGAGCATAGGGCCGCAGCACAGTGCGCGCCCCGCTTTCTCCTCGGCACAGTCCAGGTGCCCAGCACCGCTGTCTCCACTTCATCTTGCGGATCCTAAGTAGGGCCTCGATCAAAGTGGCAGACTCTTGGTTTGAAAAATGAATGAATGAAGGAACGAAAGATTGAAAAAGGAAAGGCTCCTGCTGCAGAGCTCTGGTGTCTCAGCACATCCTGGGTGTGTCTAGGCCAAAGGCGCGGGGTGGGGGTTGGGGGTCGGGCCCGGGCTCCCTTCCCTACTGAAGTGGGGGTATTGGTGGACCTCCTGGCTGGCTACAGGGCGGGAACGACCCAAATGTAGTTCCCGGCTTCTTGTTTCCACGTAGTCTGAGCTTGGTGGAGATGGCCCTATTCTCCAGCTCCTATTAGCCTTCTAAATTCCCCAGAGCCCCGCAAGTCCCCCGAGACCCTCGATTCCCTTGGTCCCGACCACCAGCCGCACAGAAGGCGAGAGGAGAGAAGCTGACTGCTCTCCCGCCGCCGCCTCCCCATCCCTGTTTCTCCCAGAGCTGCAGCGGCTACCCGCGCACTGCCGCAAGCCAGGGTGCAGGAGAGAGGGGGGTCAGCACGGCCAGGGCGCAGGGAGCCGGCCCCCGGCTGGGCAGCGGACAGAGGAGGCGGGAGCCGGCACCCAGCGGAGGGGCGAGGCGCGGAGGAGGGACCGGAGGAGAGGGGAGGGGAGGGAGAAAGAGGAGGGGACGCGAGGCGAGGGGGCGGGGAGCCGAGGCGAGCGGCAGGCGGACCGTGGGGGAGGCGGCGGGGCGACGCGGGTTCCAGGCGGGAGAGAGGTGGCGGCGGGCCGGGCTGAGTAGGGAGAAGGCGACCAGACTTGCTCGCGAAGGGCGAGCCAGAGCAGACCGGCGGGGCGGGGCGGGAGGGCGCGAAGCCCGGTGCCGGGGAGCAGTGCAGAGGCCCGGGAGACCCACCGCCCACCGGAGACCGCAGCCGCCCGCTCTCGGCTCTGGGATGTCGGAGGGATCCTGGCATCGGGGACGCTGACGGTGCGAGCCCGAGGATGGGACGGCGCCCGCAGCTCCGGCTTGTGAAGGTAAGAGCGGACCGGCCCGCCGGGGATCAGAGGCGCTCTGGGCCGGGCAGGCTCAGGACAAGCGTGGGCAGGGGTGCTGGGGGAGGGGAGCAGGGAACCCGGAGCGTCCCGGGAGGCTTGGGTACAGCCTGGAGCCCTCTACCTGGACCTCTGAAGCCTGGCTTCGGAGACAGAAGAACTCCGGTGGAAAAAGAACCGGTGGTGGGAAGCCGCTGTGGTGCTAGAGGAGGAGGAGGGGGTCCGCCCACTCGAGGAACCGGCTCTACGCGAAGAATCGCTGCAGTCTTAGGGGCCGAAGCGACGTCCCCTTCAAGCTCTGGAGGGGGTTCCCGTCTCCTCCGGACACCCTCCGAGCCGCCCCTTTCTAGGTCCTGGGCGCGCTTTCCTGCCGGTTCCCCTCCGTAGAAAGCCTCAGGTTCCGGAGGAGGTGGATGCGGCCGGCTCCTCGCGGCCCTCGATCCACGTAGCATCTCTGGGATGCGACGGTGCCGCGCGCCCCAGTGTCCGGCCGGCCCGGGCGCCGCAGCCTCAGAGCGCAACGCTTTCTCTCTAGCCGGCGGCCGCGCTCGCTCTTGCCACCGGGCTGGGGAAGCGGTACCGCAGCCCGGAGTTTCGTAAAGTCTCCAGTAGGCGTTTACAGCGCCTACTGGATGAAGTTCGGGGGCGACCTAGGGCTTGGCGGGGGTGGACAGAGCCAGGGCAGAGCTAAGTGCTTCGCAACCCGGCCTGCAGCTCAGGGACAGGCGTCACTTTGCCTGTGCCAAGCGCGTCCTGGAGCGCACGGGCTCACTGGGTACCAGCACCTCAGCGCTGATGCCTGGGAAGGTGAGAGGGTCTGGGCGCCGCCGCCCGGCGTCCCAGTTGCCATGCCTGGGTCTCAGGGCCGACAGGGACCTCCTCGGCCCCAAGCAGAGACATCGGGTTAACTGTGGCCAGGGCATTCAAACGCCATTGCATTCAGAAGATTGAGTGGATTTAGGGGACAGGAGTGGGATGGGGGTGAGCAGTAGTGATTGACTGACTGACTTTTCCATCAGTTATTAAACTGTACATCTGCTTGCTCAAAAAGCATTTGAGTTAAATCACCACGCTTTTAAAATGTGACTTACTGCCCCGCTCACCAGTGACTCAGGTTCCCATGTCCTCCCTCTCCAAACACTCAAAAGGTTGTCTTCAAATCTGAGGTAGTCTCAGTGAACCTAAGGTTATTTTCTGGGCGACCGAAGTCTCCCACAAAGAAAGTAGGGAGATTCAGGGAGGTGGCATAGGTAAGCATTAGTGGAAGTATTTTTCCAAGCTTCCCTGTGTAGTGAGCCCTGATCTAAATTCACAGAGGGCTTAGAATGCAATCTTGTAAGCGAATTCAAAAGATTTGGGCTGCGGATATTTTTTTTTTCAAGTTTACATGGAAATCGATGAAAGTTCTTTCTCAAGCCCTTCTTAGAATTGCATGTAATGACCTGTTTAGAATGTTCACATTTTCTTAAACTAAAAAGGCTCTTTTTCCTCTTGTTCCTACTGACTAGTGGGCGTTGGGAGACTTGTCTCACCTGATACATTCAGTGAGTTCTCAGGAAACACCGACTGAGGTGCAGTTAGTGTGGTATTTGTATTCCGCACGCACATTTCCTGGTGGTAGTCTGGTTGCTTTATAAATATTAAGTCATTTAGTCTTCATAGCAGTCCAAGGAGTAGGAATTATATCCTATAGAGGATCTAAGCTGCTTGTTCAGAAAGGGGCACCATAGCTTGGCAGTCAGCAAGCCTGACTTTGCCCTCAGCGTCTGCACACAGAATCCAAACCCAGGCACTCATAACTAGGACTTTGTTTCATCGGCTTTTGTCAGTAAAAATTCTAGCCACTTAAAACCACTCTCAATCCCTACCAGCCTTGAGCCTGGGAGTTTCATCAGTTTGAACAAAGGAGTCCAGGGAACTTGGAGATCATGCAAAAACCAGCTCTGTCACTGATGACTGCCAGACAAGCCATGCTGGGAAAAGGGTCACTCGGGCCCATAGTGTGGGTTTCACATTGAACTGGTTATGAAGCATTGTGGGAGAGTGTAAGAAAGATGAAGAACGTGTGTGTGTGTGTGTGTGTGTGTGTGTGTGTGTGTGTGTGTGCGCCTGCCTGTGCACCAAATGAAGGGAGATATGCGTGTGGAGTGTCTGTGGCTAAGAATACAGGTGAGACATGGTCCCTCTCCCTATCACTCCACTAGCTGCTCTTCCTGGAAACAGGTCTATGTTCTGGTGACAAGTGACTCCTGACAGTGACTGCGGGGTGAACCAGGCCTCAGCGGGTTCTTAAAGGACAACCAGTGTCCAGGGAAACCAACGAGTGCCCAGTGGCTTCTAGGGAGGCCAGTTCCATTGCTCTTGTTATTGCTTATAGTGATTTAGAAGCGTTTGGCACAGTCTACAAACCAGAGGAGAAAATGCCTGTGACATCATTCCTTCCATGCTGCTGTGACCATTTTAGCAATGATCCTTGCTGGTCCTGTTTTTAAAGATCAGATCTGGGCTGTGACTATGGACAGCCCTCTCCTGTAGTGTCCCATGCCATTTCTGAGCCTTCCGAGGGAGACTGCCCACCACTGTGGAATGGCCATGGTTGGCTATGAGTGGTCCTCTCCTCCATTGTTTCTTTGCTTACATAATAATGGAGTTGGGTTTTCTAGAGGTGCTGGGAAGAATAGAAGGGGGGGCAGGGAAGTGAGCCATGGTGGGACTGTAGGCTGTGGGGTATGCAGTGGCCTGGTCACAGACCTGAAGCAGGGTAGGAAAGGGAAGCCATGGGATTTGCTATCCAGCCTAGGGAGAAACTTGGCGGCTCAGCCCCTTCTCAAAGCATGCAGACAGGAGAAAGCAACCCACTGGCCTGGAGCTCAAGTGGAAAATCCATTTCTTGCCCTTGCTGACAGTTGACTCCTGTGGGGGCCTCAGCAGCCAGCAAAGATCGGCCTTACATCTTTAAGGGTCAAATGTGCCCTTCAGCTCCACTGTCCGCATCCAGATTCCTGCCGAGAGCCTGAGCTCTGGTCCCAGGGAGCGGGAATGGTGGGGAAGAAAGACCGCCATAGAAGCAACAAGGTGCAGGGCTGAGAATTTCAGCAGTGGGAGGGGTAGGGCATCCGCTCGGTGGTCAGCAAGCCTGACTTTGCCGTTAGCTCCGCATCCAAGGGGCTGTGTGATTTCAAGTACGTCCCCTTCCCTCTCTGGGCCACAGCTGCTCTGTGCCTGAGCGTGAACTGACTCCCTTTACCCGTTTGACCTGCTAGGAGGGTCCCAAGAGCTCTTCAGGGCTGTGGCCTTACTTGGGAAGAGCAGGTCCAGCAAACCGAGGCCTAGCTCTGCTCCTCTTCATCTGGGGAGCTCACTGCGTGGGGACCAAGTACTCTGCTCTGAGCCTCAGTGTTCCCGTTGCCCCTTCATAGCACTGGACCTGAAAAGCCAGTGAATACAGAACGCGTTTACCAGATACCTAAGGTGAGGGTTATGTACCACCTTCTCCTTTTAGTTGATACAGTTGACGAAGGAATCCTTGTTGTCCCCATGGGACATGGATGTCACCTCAGAACAGAGGAGCCAGAGAGACGTGTGGGCTTAAATGAAAAAGAAAAAAAAAAAAAAAGCGATGCCACCTCAGATATGGAAAACACTAGAACCCCACTGTAAGCCACTGTGGTTATCGCAAAGGAGAAAAGAAAGCCTCGGGCACCAGGACAGATCACACCGGTGACCTGCAGCCTGAGGAGGCTGGAGATGCAGCCATGTAGGGAGTCTGGAAAGGCTGAGTGAGCCCTGCAGACTCCTCCCCTTCCTGCCTCCTTCTGGGGGACAGGAGAGCTTGGGGGGGGGGGTGCTGTCTTTCATCTCAGATTCCACCCTGGCCATTTCTGGACTCTCTGGAAATGAGAGCCCATTGGGGACAGAAGGACAAGTGGAGATTTTTGACTGCAGTTTTCTGGTCACATAATGAATTGTTAATTAGAAATGACCCCTGTTCTGTGAGAAGTCCCAGTCAGCAAGAGATGCTTGCAAGCCATACAATTCCTTTTAAAATGCTCTTTCTTCACCAGACATCTTGCTCTTGGCCAGGCGTTTGCTTGTGGGACTTGGGAACGTCGGTGAAGCAGATGTGGGCTTGAATCCTGGCTCTGCTATGAGGCTCTGAGAAGTAGGGTTAGCACCCTGATCTGTTTCTTCATGGTTTAAAGGATGGGAGAAATGAACCTGGAGAGACTGCTCAGTCAGTATAGTGCCTGCATGAATGTGTGAGGACCTGATTTGGGTCCCCAGAATCCACATACACTTGGATTCTTGGCATGGCAGCTTATGTTTGTAACTTCAGTGTTTTGGTGAGTGGAGAGGCATAGTAAGACAAGTGGATTCCTGAAGCCCATTCATTTGCCACCAGCCCAGCCTAGCCTAATCAATGAGCTTCCACCTCCGTGAAAGACCCTGTCTGAGAAAAATAATGATGAAGAGCCATAAAGATACCTGATATCCATCTGTGTCCTCCCCACATACGTGCACACATGAGCATGCATTGCCCACACTAACAAGCACACATATCACACACACAACACAACATCCATACACACTCTCCCTAAAACTGGGAAAATGGGGTAACCATGACTTCCTGCACTGCTGGATGTGGAAACATTCCTAACGTGTCTGGCATACAGTCTACCCTTAATAAGTATGAGCTAGAGCGGTCCTATAAAATATCCCAGCAATGACTCCAGTCTAAGAAAGGCCATTAAAAGTGGGGAGGGGGCGGGGCTGGGGATTTAGCTTATTTGGTAGTGTTTGCCTAGCATGCAGGAAGTCCTAGATTTGGCCCCCAGCACTGCATACACCAGGCATGGTGGCTCATGAATCTGTCATTCCAGCACTCAGCTAATAATAATTAGAAGTTCTTGATCATACTGGGCTACATAGTGAATTCAAGGCCAGCCTGGGCTACATGAGAACCTATCTTAAAAAAAAAAAATCAACCAAACAAAAATAAATAAATAGAAACTAGAAGAGGAGGAGAAGGAGGGAGAGGAGGGAGGAGCAGGAAGAGTGGGGAGGAGGAAACATCCCTGAGGGAAAGGCCAGAGCCACCAGCCTGCAGCGAGCTCAAGGTCAGGGGCCACACGGACCTGTGGAAACGTCTGTCAGAAAAAGTAGACACTTGCAAGGAGGATGATACAATGCGATTAGCTTTCGGGTGCAAGCAATTGGTCTGAAAACAACTCCTTGGAGCCTGTCAGGCAACAGAGCATTAACCACTGATTTTCAGTGGAAGTAAAAGGCAGGACGGCTCGGAGAGAGGGAGACCTATCCTCGAAGAATTTCATCTCAGAACGGGACAGGTCCTTCTTTCTGTGTGAAGCGGACATGTCAGGATTCAGGACCTGTGCCCAGAGACACCTCTTGAGAGGCCTCAGCCCAGCCTGCTCTTGGCAGTCATCGGCCCGGAAACTGCTCCTGGGTCACGTGAAGATGCTATGGAAACAGACAATCCTGCCACTGGTCTGCTGGGCCCAGGAAACAGCAACCACAGGAGCCCAGAGATGGTCTGAGTGGCACCCAGCCTCCTCCACTGTCACCCTGATCTCTGATCTGGTGAGGAGCCAGGGCACCTAGGTCAGAGACCTGAAGACAAACTGGCCGGGCAGGTCCAGCTGCTTCACTGCTGCGGCCTGGGAGGGGACTGCCGGAGCTCACTTTGAAGTCTCCTGTGTTAGACTGCACAGGGGGACCCAACCTTTTGGTTTCTTTGGGCCACATTGGATACAGAATTGTCTGGGGCATACAGTAAGTGCTGGAGCTGTCCGTCCTAGCACCCAAAGGTGTAATGTGGCCCAAGGCTGTGAGTGGGGTACCCCTGGTAGAGATATAAGGCTGCCATAAGACATAGTAGGAATCCTGGTTGAGTAGGTACTGGGAGGTCAGGACATTCAGGAGAATGAGAACAGCGCAGTGGTCCGGGTCCCTGGCAAGTACACAGAGCACTGAAAGGCAGCCTGCCCGGGCAAAGTGCTAGGACGGGAGCTGGGCAGGACAAGATTGTCACCTGACAGGGTGGGGGGTTGTCTTTCCCTTTGACGCCCTTTGCTTTCCCAGCCCTTTAGGAAGGGTTCAGTGGTTTCCGGAAGACCTTTTCTGGCTCAGCGGCCCCCCTTCCGCTATGAGGACCTTGCTGGTGGGCAGCCTGTGAGCAAAGATGAAAGATGAAGGCTCGGGCGGCAGCAGAGACAGGAAGGTCTTGGCTGATGAGAAAGGACCAAGAAAGAATACAAGTAGGGCATGGTCCTTCCAGGACCCGACTCTCCTGTACCGAGGGACCAGCCTTGTCCACAGCCTGCTCAGGGTGGACAGTTTTGTTATGATGGAGGAGGTCTTCAGGACAGACAGTCTGGTAGACAGAAGCTTCCCTGGCGAAAGTGAAGGGGAAGGAGGCATTGAACATGAACATGAGATCTGAGCAGGCTTGGGAGGAGGATGACTTGCATGTCTGCCTTGGCCATTCTGGCCTTTCCTTTTTCTCTAGTGCCCAAGATGCCATGTACCCCTGCTTCTGAGTGCTCAGTAACACTCACAGGTTCCCGGCCTGACCTGTGTTCCCTGACATGTGCTGGGGTGGTCCACATGCAGGCACAGGCATCTGCGTCTTGAGGGCTTCTAGGGAGACATCACTAAGGGGAGATCAGGGTCTGGGCTGGGGACGTAAGAGAACAAGAGTCTTCTTAGAAGCTGGGGTGTCACGGAGCAGGCCTGGAGTACTTCTGTTCCCCAAGATGGGATTAGAAGTGTTCTGATCCTCCTGGTGCCGAGGCAGGAGTAGCCAGGCAAGACAGAGGGGGCTCAGAACGGTGGCATTCCTGCCTCCTCTAAATGGTCTTGGCCTGAGTGCATGTCACAACCCCCAGCACCCTGTGGGTAGGCAGTGGGACAACTTTGGGTCCTTCTCTGCACATGGCTGGACCCCATGGTCTGATGCAAATGCTGCTTCCAGGCTGTGAGACTCAGGCCAGGAGTGGCAGGGCTCATGTGTACCCTGAGAAGCAGAGTGTCCTAAGGAAAGGGCACGTCCCTAATACTGAAAGTGTAGGAGTCCTGGGGTTAGAGTCAACTCTGTCACTTCCTGGTTGGGTGACCTTTGGGAAGTCACACCATCTCTCTGGGCGTCTGTACCCTCTTTACCTGGACAATGATGGGGATTAAAGCAGGAAATGCTTGTGCAGTGAGCAGCCTGCTCCCACCAAAGCTCAAAGAGGGGGACCTGCTGCTTTCATGGGTGTCAGCCATCTCTTCCCTGTCCCTCCCCTCATGCTGAGCTCAGCAGTCAAACTGTCTCCTCCACGAGGCCTTCTGTAATGCGCTCTGTCCTCCAGCTCGCCAGCAGGGAGAAAGACCACGGGGATTTTCCAGTCCTCTGCAGACTAGCCTGTGGTCCTGGCTGCACCCCGTGAGTCACCTTGCCAGTCTGACAACATTGGAGTTGGTCTAGACCCAGTTCAAGGAGATGAGTTTATTGACAACTTGCTTGGGTGTCGCAGCAAGGGCAAATTCCCATCCAAGTTTCTAAATAGTCTCTCTCAATTTTTGGACCTATCACACTGGGCACTGGTATTGAACTCTTTGCCTTTGGCAGACCTGCCCAAACTGGTCCTGAGCACTCTTGGAGTAGCGCTGCTCTGGGATGCACCTGGGGGCCACAATTCCCACCCTCAGTACCAGGATCACTGCGCATGCCCTGTGTGGCCATGCCATTTCGTACCTGATCAGTTCTGCTGTAGACCTGAGTGAGAGAGCATCTCTGGTAGCTGAGGCTGTGGAGTGGAGCCTGGGAGGAAACCTTGTGAATTATCCTGGCAGGGGAGGGCTGGTGTCGCACTCTGTGCTGGCTTCTTCTTCCTTATTCTACAGCGGTGGAAACCCTAACTAAGGCACTCATCAACCTGTCCCTTGTCACTGGGGTAAGAGAAGGTCTAAGCATAGTCAGTGGGTCCTCGTGCACCAGAGAGTCCAAAGAAGTTGTTCCTTGTGTGGTGGGCTCCTCCAAAGCTACGGGGGCCCAGACCTGCACTAGTTCTGTCATTTGGCTGCGGCTCAGTCTGTATAAAACAGACCAGTTCCCACATCCAGGACCCTATTCTGCCAGGGTCCTGTTCTGGCTGCTCCTGAGCTTCAACCATGCCAGACGTCGATCCTTCCTCGTCTTCCTGGTCTTCTGCCACATTCCCACCCGGGAGGAGCTGGGTGGAGCCAGCTGGCCAGGTGGGAGCCTTGCCACCAGCCCCCTGACCTCAACTTGAGGCCAGAAACAGGGATGACTGGTCCATGGTTGCAAAGGGCCATGGACAGAGAGCACCGGAGCTTCTCCCTGGATGTAGACGGCTCTTTCCTTGTGTGTTTTCCTTTTTCCCAAGCACCTCCATGGTCTCCCTTTCTCCTCCTAATGAACGGGCAGGTGAGTGTCCTCAGAATAGGGCCTGCCAAGGCCACTGTTGTTGGCCTTTGGTGATAGTAGTTTTGTTTGTGTGTTGTGTGTGTGCCGGTGTGTGTACATACGTGTTCATGTGTGTATGGAGGCCAGAAGACAACTGTAGGTGTTACCTTGGGGAGCACCATCCATCTCCTTTGAGACAGGGTCTGGAGCTCACCAATTATGCTAAATTGGCTGGCTGTTCATCCTCAGGGATCTGCATGTTCCCACTCCCCAACACTGAGCTTGAAAGTGTGTACCGCATCCAGCATTGGTATGTGGATTCTGGAGACCAGACTCAGGACATCATCCTGCAAGACAAGCGCTTTGCCTATCAAGTAAGCCCCCAGCCTGGAACAGTAGTTCTTTGCTGTGGGGCTGCCTCGGACACTGGGATGTCCAAGCACCCCTGGCCTCTACTCCCTGCCAGTCAATCTTCCCTCCTGTTGCTGCCAGGCTTTACCTGGGACTTCTGGGTCTGCCTGACTCACATTCACATCGCTCCCCCGCCCCATGATTCATCCCTAACTTTTTCTCAGTGGGCCTCGGCCCAGCAGCAGCTTACGTTCCCGAGTGGCTTTGGTGGGCAGCTGCTTGACCAAACATCCAGTTACAGAAGCTCTAGGCTTTCTAAAATAGACCCACCTGCCAACTGCCATACAGTCTCCTGCTTCCTTCCCAGCCTCCTCAAATCGCTTCTGAAATGCTTCTCTTCCAAGGACATGCTTCTGCTACCGCCTGGAGACCCCCCACTTGGCACCTACCCCTGTGCAGCTGATCAAGAGTCCCCAGGCATGTCACCTGCAGGGTTGATGCCCTTCACAGCTGTTCCCGCACCTGAGATCTGGCTTCTGCTTCCTCAGAGACCTCTCTCAGAATGTAGGGATCCCACACAGCTCATAGTTCCCAGTCCCCCAACCTGGGAGCAGGCTTAGAGCCCAGTCCAGGTTCCCTGCACCTGTGAGTTCTAACCAAGTTCTACCTGACTCATGCCTCCCGCCACGGTCCCATAAGGGACTCCACTTCCCCATTCTTACTGCAGCTCACTGCAGCTCTAGTTACGACCTAGAGATGTAGAGGCAAAAAACAAAAACAAAAACAAAACTGTACCCACTTGGATGCCTCAGGCTTATAGAAGGGGCTGGGGAACAGAGTGCCCTGTTAGGGCAGGAGAGGAGCTTCCACCCCAGTGCCTTCAGTTGCTAGGGTAACAGCCATGAGCAAGATTCTCTGCTCACATTAGTTTATCATTTAAAGGGCTCCAACTTGATGGGTTGAGATTACACGAATGTCTTAGTCAATGCTCTATTGCTGTAAAGAGACACCATGACCAAGGCAACTCTTATAAAAGAAAGCATTTAATTGGGGCTCACTTACAGAAGTTTAATTCTTTGTCATCATGGTGGGAAGCATGGCAGCATGGAGGCAGACATGATGCTAGAGAGTAGGTTAGAATTCTGCATCCAGATCCACAGGCAGCAGGCTGACAGAGAGACACTGGTCCTGGCTTGAGCATTTGAAACCCAAAACCCACCCCACCCCAGTGACACACTTCTTCCAACAAGGCCACACCTACTCCAACAAGGCCACGCCTCCTAATCCCTGTCAAGTAGTGCCACTCCCTAATGAGCAAGCATTCAAATCTATGAGACTATGGAGGCCATTCCTCTTCAAACCACCACAATGAGAAACTTCCGAGTCTATTAATGGGCAAGTCTTGAGTGAAAGCAGGAGAGAGGGAGGCCAGAGGCCCACACTGGACAAACATGTCATTGAAGAGTATCAGAGAACAAGTCATACTGTTTTAGCTAGCTTACTGTCAAGTTGACACAAGTTAAAGAGTTACCTGGAAGAGGGAATCTTAACTGGGAAAAATGCCTCCATAAGACTGGCCTGAAAGCAAGTTGTCTTGATATTGTCTTTACAGACTGATATGAAAGGGCCCAGCTATGTTGGGTGGTCACCTCTGGCACCTGAGTTGTATAAGGAAGCAGGCTGAGCAAGCCGTGAGGAGCAGGCCAGTAAGCATCATTGCCCCATGGCCTCTGCTTGAGTTCCTGCCCTGACTTCCCTGGATGATGCACAGCTATAAGATGAAATAGACCCCAAGCTTTCCTCCCTGAGTTGCTTTGGGTCATGGTGTAGAAACACACTAGAAACCCCAGCTAAGACAGATGTTAGGGCAGTGAATGAGTGACTGGCAGATGTGGGATGGGAGTATTAGTTGCTTTTCTTCTCCATGAGAGCAGATGATGGACAAAAGCCACTGGAGGAAGAAGGGCTTGTTTGGGCTCACAGCTCAGAGGGACACAGTCATCACAGGAGAAGGCTCAGTGGCAAAAGCCTCTCGGTCTATGGCCGTCTTAGGGCTTCTGTTGCTGTGAAGAGACACCAAGACCACAGCAACTCTTATAAAGGAAACATTTCATTGGGGTGGCTCCCTTACAGTTTCAGAGGTTCAGTTCACTATCATCATGGCAGGGGGCAGGCAGACATGGTGCTGGCTACATCTTGATCAGAAGGCAACAGGAAAATGGATTCAGACACTGAGCCAAGTTTAAGCATAGGAAACCTCAAAGCTCTGCCCCTGCCCCCACAGTGACACACTTCCTCCAACAAGGCCACACCTACTCCAACAAGGCCACACCTCCCAATAGTGCCACTCACTATGAGCTTATGGGGGCCAGTTACATCAAACCACCAGAGTGGCCCTGGCCAGGAAGCAGAGAAGGTCTTGCCCACAGTCTGCCCACTCACTTTCTCCTTCTTCCAGTTTTATTCAGTCAGACTTCAGGCCGTGGGATGATGCCATCCATATTCAGGGTGGGATTTTCCTCCTCATTCTTGGAGATTTAACATCTCTCTGGAAACTCTCCCACAGAGACACCCAAGGGTGTTCCTCATTGTGTTTCTTTTGGGGGTGGGTGCAGGGCTTGGCTTTTTTTGAGGCAGGTTTCTCTGTGCAACAGCCCTGGCTGTCCTGGAACTCGCTCTGTAGACCAGACGTCATTGTGTGTCTTAATCCAATCAAGCCTGCGATGGAAATTATCCATCATGATGAGCATTGGAGATAGGTACCACTCTATGTCCCCCTTTCCAAGCCCAGCTAGTCCACACCAAGGGCGAAACACATCCCACTTCTGTAGGTGGCCACAGCTTCTGGGAACAGACTGGAGATGTGATGGTCAGGAGACCAGATAGGAACAGTCTTGGTAGGGGAGACTGAGTCAGGAAAGAAGCCCATTGCTGTAGAACTGGCTGGGCCCTTGACCCCTTGTTACCCTGTATGAGCTCAATCACCAAATCTTTCCAAGAGCTTCCGGGTGTAGATGTTTCATTCCAACTCGTCCCATTTACAGACGGGAGAACGAGGCTGGGAGAAGTCCACTGGTTTTCCCAGGGTTACACAGCTGGATCTGGGCAGGAAGTTACCCCACTCTAGAGCTCTCTGACCCCAGAGTTAGAGGTCTGGATTTGGGTTTCCCTGCAAGTCTTGGAGCCAGAGCACATTCATCCCTGGGGAAGAATTTTGGGAACAAAGGTTCTTCTCGTTTCCCACTTGTGGAAACTGAGGCTGGGAGGAGAACTTGTCCACTGTCCCAGAACAAGTCTGCCAGAGCCACACTTCCCTGCACCAGAGTGCGCCTTCTTGAACTCAGCTCTCTGGAGTCCAAGGCAGGGACGCTAGGAAGGAAGGCAGAGGAGAGAGGCACTCCATCAGGAGAAGAGGAAAGGAGGAGGAAGCAGGTATTCAAGGGTCGTGGTGGAGTTGGGCCACAGTGGCACGTGCCTGTAATCCCAGCATGAGGAAGCTGAGGCAGGAGGATTGCCATGAGTTCAAGGCCAGTCTAGGGTACATAGTGAGTTCCTAGGCTAGAGTGAGAGCTTGTTCCAGAAAACCTAAGGGAGAAAAAGAAGAAAAGGACGGAAGGAAGTAGGGGAGGGAGGGGGAAGTGCTGAAAGTCATGGGAGTTATCACAGGACCCTTTGGACCAAGGGGTCAGAAAAAGAAAGTCAATCTGTTTTGTTCATTCATTCATTCATTCATTCATTCATTCCACATGTCTTGCAATTCATCGAGGATATCCTAATAGTCACAGACCCTATCCCAGAAGCTTATAGCCCAAGCAGACAGACTTCTGTGTCCTCAAAGACCGTGTATAAACTCCACTGCTCAGTGAGAAGCTGGTGTGGGGGAGGTCCAGCCCTGCCATGAGGCCTCGATGAAAGGAGTCAGAGAAGTGTAGGAGCAGGAACAAGGATAAGGGGACCCACATGGGAGCTCGGGACCCAGGGAGACAGTCTGGAGGTGGGGAACACCCAGGCATGCACCCCCCTAAGTGTAGGCAGGAGATTTTCCCTTCCATTTTTTCTTCTCTGTACAACAGCAATTTAGGCTAATTAAATGCAACAATACATTATTTCTTGTCTACCTAGAATAATCTTCCACTGCTCGCCCACTTTGGGGGGAAAACAGGCTCTTTACCTTGAGATGGGGACAGGTTGTGACTGTCAACAGAGGGCGATTATTGGGAGGGACCTGGCCTGGGACAGGGTGAGGGGAGAGAGGGCTGCATGGGGCACATCAGGAAGGCTGGGAAAGGACATGTGACATTGCTGCCCTCTGTCCTTCCTCAGTCTGATGTCGCCCAGACTCAGCTTTTGAGCACCTCTGTGGATCGAAAGCAAAGGCATCACCTTCAGGTCTCAGCTGGGCTGTGCACAGCTTGCAGTCCGAACCACCACTGACCCCTCTGCTCAACACTTGGGAGTCTGTGGCGTTGCCCGTGGGGTCCTCCACCCTCCCCAGAACCCCCTGTCCAGGTTCAGTCGGTCCATAACTGTGCTCGTACCTGGGACAGCAGAAATGGGGTCTGAAGAGTTGATTGCACGCGTCTTGTTTCTACAAGCCAGATCCTAGCATTTCAGTTTGATGGGGAGTCGGCTTGGGTAAGGAAATTGTGGTTTATGAGCCCTGTGCTCTCTCACATCTCAGCTTGTTCTCCTTGGCCTTGCCTAAGTCAGGCTCTTCCAGACATAGTACAGATCAAAACAGTCAGAATAGTCAGCAGAGGGCTGGAGAGATGGCTCAGTGGTTAAAGTATTTGCTGCATAAATGTGAGGCTGTGAGTTCAGATCTCCAGGAAAAAAAAAAAAGCCTGGAGTGGCCACGTGCCCTCGTAATCCCAGCGCTGGGAGGTGGGGACAAGCAGATCCTCAGGGCTCACTGGCCAGCCAGTCTAGCTAATCAGTGAGCTCCAGATTCAGTGGGAGACCCTACCTCAAAAAATAGTGTGGAAGTGATAGAGGAAGACACTAACGTTGACCTCTGACCTCCACATGAGCATACACAGACACATGCACCCACATGCACACACACACACACACACACACACACACACACACACACACACGGGGTGGGGGCGGGGAGAACTGTCAAAAGCTAGCAAGGGCAGAGCTGTGATCTTGACCTCCCTGGGCAGTCAGGGGCTTTTCTGGTCCATAAGCCACTGTCGAAGACCTGCGGAACTGCCTCATGGATCAGGAGGCACTGGCTTTCAATTTCCCATCAGGCTTCAGTTTCCACACCTGCAAAGGATGGCGCTGATAAGATCCAATTGTCTGCTGCCCAGAAATCTGTGTTGGCTCGTCTGGCCTCCTGGATCCATCTCCGTTTTGTGTCCAAGTCCCCCGATTCTGGCAGCTTGGGTCTCCCCAGGCCAAGTGCTTCTCCTCCTGATTGTATCCCCCCTCAACAGGTTCACCTCCCTCCAGAAGCCCACCCATGGTCATGCTATACAGCTTCCTCCTCTCTGTACTCAGTTATGCTTTGTTTTTGTGGTGTGTGTGTGTGTGTGTGTGTGTGTGTGTGTGTGTGTGTGTGATGTTGTCCTGGTCCTCTCTGCCTCTGAATTCCTGTGTGTGTGTGTGTGTGTGTGTGTGATGTTGTCCTGGTCCTCTCTGCCTCTGAATTCCTTTGTTTTTCTTCAAATCGAGTTCTTAGCTTTGGGCTCCATGAACGTAGACTCTCAGCCTAGCAAGGGCTTGCAAAATAAAACCAGTAAATGACAAAATACCATTCTTTTAGACTGAAAACCCCTTCCCAGGGGCATGCTTACAAAGAGAACAGAATGTGACTGAGGTAGACAGGGTGTAGGACAGTTGGCCACGGGAGCACCCTCATGGGTGTTGTACCAAGAGCCAAGGAGGATTCTGGGGCCCAGAGGGACCAGGTAGTGGGAGTGACTCTGGTGGCCTCACATTTCAGAAGCACCCCTTTCCTCGTTCTCAGGAGGTCTGTCTTCCAACTTTGTTGCCCCTTCTGCCCAGAAAAGGAAGTTAGGTATCAAGGGCCAGGTGACTCACACAGTTACCCAGTCTGAGCTCAACAGGAGGCCGAAGAAAAGGCTGGGGACACAGGCCCAGCTCTGGGAGGAGGAGGCATGCCTGCCCCAGGGCGCATCTTCCAGGATGAGCTTGGAAAAGAAGGCAGGTCCCTCTCCTGATTCCTCAGGAGACTTTGAAGAAGTGGGGGTGGCCCTAGCTGAGTCTGGGCCATATCTCCCTCCCTCTTGTGGCTCCTCAGGTCCCTCCCCAAGAGGCTAATCATGGAATTGTCCCATCAAAGAAAATTGTACTTTGTGCCTCAAAGACCAAATGGAGCCTCAGTAAAGTGGTTATTTACGGTCTCTAATAAGCATTTTCTGGGTGTGATTAACCTTTATGCCGAAGTCACACTGGGAACTCGGATGGCAGCTCAGATTGCACTGGCCCCGGGTGGGGGTGCTGGAACTGGCGCAGGCAGCTGTCAGGCTCAGCCCTCCCACTCGCCCTCCAGAGACTTCTGGGCCACCTTCCTTGCTTCTCTGTGACTGTTCCCTCTCCCACTGCGAGTGCTCCGTGCTCACCAGGGCCTGTGTCCCTTTGTGCAGTTACTTGAGGGACAGGATGCCCTTGTCTTTCTCAGGCTTGACCTCCAAGGCTTGTGAAGATTAGCAGTTAGAGGTTTCGTTTGGGGCCTGCCAGGCTGGGGTACAGAACCAGCACATTCACCAGTAGCATACTGCCAACTTCGCCTCACTGACAGTGTTTTAATTTCTCTACTAGCTAGAAAATGGCAAGTTTGCGTGAGATACTGCATTGCGGGATATTTAACTATGTGAAGACGTGTTACGTTTGTTTATGCTGGGGAATATTACTTTAACTGTGTAAAGGTGTGTTACATTTGTTTATGCTGCATTTGTTTAACGATGTAAAGATGTGTTGCTGTCTCCACCTTGCCTGCCTAAGGCACCTGATTGGTCTAATAAAAAGCTGAACGGCCAATAGCTAGGCAGGAAAGGGATGGGCAGGGCTGACAGGCAGAGAGAATAAGTAGGAGCAGAAATCTAGGCACAAGAGAAAGAGAAGAGAGAATTAGAGAGAAAAAGAGGGAGATACCTGGGGCCAGGCAGCCAGGCAGCCACCAGCCAGCTAGACAAAGTAGGACATACAGAAAGGAAAGGTAAAAAGCCCCAAGGCAAAATGTGGATGAAGAGAAATGGGTTAATTTAAGTTAAAGAAAAAAAAAAAAAGCTAGCCAGAGAGGAGCATGAGCTAAGGCAGAGTGTGATTTGGGAGCTGGTTGGTAGCCCAAAAGCAAAAAGCCTGGTCTAATACTGAAAACTTTCTTTTTTTCCAAAAGGAGCCTAGGAGATGGCTAAGTGGGTAAGGGAGCTTGTTGCACAGTATGAGGACCTGAGTTCAAATCCCAAGTAGCACCATAAAATGCTGCACATCACTGCACATGCTTGTAACCCCAGCAGCAGGAAATAGATTCTGGAAACTCAATGGGAGCCAGCCTAACTAAATGAGTGAGCTTCTCGGTCACTGAAAGACCCTATGTCAAAGAAATAAGGCAAAGAGAAATAGAGGATGACGTCTGATATCTTCCTCTGAACTCCACATTTGTGTGCTGCACACTCATGGGCATGTAGCAGGAGGAAGGAATGGAGAACAGGCCAAGGAAGTGCTCGTTCTCGGGCTAAACGTACTTTGGCCTGATTTAAGAAGATCCCAATCTGATTTTATAGAGGTCTGGATTTTACTTGCTGAGAAGTAGAGGAAGTGATGAACTGTCCTGAGAAAAGTAGGTTTTTAAAAATTGCCAGTACCATTCCACACTTAATTTCAGGGTATTCACAATGCCTACCACCCTCAATGTGTTTGTGGGTCGCAGATTAAGAATTCCCAGTTAGCCGGGCGGTGGTGGTGGTGGTGCACGCCTTTAATCCCAGCACTCGGGAGGCAGAGCCAGGTGGATCTCTGTGAGTTCGAGGCCAGCCTGGTCTCCAAAGCGAGTTCCAGGAAAGGCGCAAAGCTACACAAAGAAACCCTGTCTCAAAAAAACAACAACAACAAAAAAAAAGAATTCCCAGTTAGTCCCAGCACTTGGGAGGCAGAGGCAGATGGATCTCTTAGTAGTCTGGTCTACAGAGTGAGTTCCAGGACAACCAAGGCTACACAGAGAGACCCTGTCTGAGGAAGAGGGGGCAGATTCCCCAGTTTTAGCTGGGTGTGGTGGCTCACATCTTTCCTTGTGCTTGGTAAACTGAGGTAGGAGCATTTTGAGTTTGGGGTGAGCCTGGATTGATTGCGTAGAGAGCCTGTCTTCAAACAAGTCTCCTTTAAGAGGAAGACATTAGCCTGGAAAGTTTGGGAACCTTTTAGCTACCAGCAGAGAAGTGTCCTGCTGATGTTTTGAGAAAATGGAGGTGACCGAGGGAGAGATTCGCAGCCTCTAAGAGGAAATTTATGGGGAAATGCTGGACATTTTGTGGAAGTATGATTCTGAAATTAACTGGAAGCTTTTATAAACCTCTACAGAGCAGGAGGGGGCGCAGGCAAAGACTCTGCCACGGAGCTGACCTTTTTGGGGAGGAAAGACAAGCTTAGAAATTTTAAGAAGCATTTGTCTTTGCGTAAATGAAGCCCAAGACCTCTGTGGGTAGGAAATGGCGTTATGACCTAGCACATCCAAGACAGTCAGACTAGCAACAGGGTTCAAGCTCAGCTGAGCCCTTTGCCCTGTGGCATTTGATTTTTTTTTTTTCAACAAATCTGGATTTCTGCTCTAATGAACCCCAGGACATTAAGATATGTGAATAAGAGCTTCTGGCCTTTGCATTCGTCATCTGATTAGAGCTGGGTTGAGTGTGTGCAGTAATGAGCTGGCTTTCACACACTCTGGACTACCCCCAAGGCCTCCATTGGGAGCATCCCTGACATGTGCAGGGCACACTGGAAGGGTATACTGAGTCACTTTGCTTTAGAGAGGTTACCCTAAGGACAGCTGAGTCACCAGGTACTGGCCAGGCTTAGAAGAGACACAGACTGTGTGGGCAAAGGTGTCCCCAAACAGGAGGGACTGTGTGGTGAGAGGTGACCCACAGTGAAGTAGATGGGAATGGGGCGTGATGTGTCTTCAAGAGGGAGCTGAAAGACCGAAGCTTCTTTTAAGTATTAGATTGATAAGGGTAGATGTCGGGTGGTGGGCTGATATTTTCCAACAGGGTTTGCCATTTCTTTAATTTGCCTGTGGCTGAAATGAGATTGATTGATTGATTGGTTGGTTGGTTGGTTGGTTGATTTGTGTGTGTGTTAGGAGATGAAGCGGAGTAGGATTTTCTAGAAGGAGCCTCTAGCTCCAGCAGCCATCACCCATCTCCGGGGATAGCGCAGGGTTCCTAGTGACTGTGAGTGAGCTGTGCAGCTTTGTCACGAGGACACCGAGGACACCGCTCTGCGCTTAGCTGTCAAGAGCCACCAGCTAGCTTGTGGCTCCCTCTTCTCTCTACTTCTGCCTTTGCATTTGGAAAACGGGGCTAATGATATTTCTTCGTCCTCTGGAGCCTGGGAAGCTTAATTACTGATGAATAAAGTATGGGAAACTGCTCTGGGCCAGAGCAAGAAAGGGTTTATCCTAATTGTTGCCAAGGCCCAGGAGTGAGTTCCCTGTCCCCAGAGCTGATGGCAGAGTGGCACCTGTACCTGCACAGGATGGCAGGACTGGGGATTGTTGAGTCTGAAGCTCATGTCAGTCAGAGCGAAGAGAGCCCTGGAGTGAAATGGAGAGAGGGTGCTTGAGGTGTGGGAATGAATTAAAGCCCACTAAGGACTCGGGCAGATATCAAGGATACGATGTGGCTCTGTAAGTCACTAGGATTAGGGGTGGTTCTTATGGGGGTGGGTCCAGGCTCTGGTCAGGAGTGCAAATGCATGGTGGGAAAGAAGGCAGCAGAGCTCGCCTTTGTCATATGACAGAAGAGGAAAGGAGTCAGTAATGGTGGGGCTGGAGGATTGCTGGGATGGGCATAGACAGGGGACATTCCTTGCAGGTGAACATAGAAAACTGGCCTCTGAAGGGAGACAGACAGATGGACACACACACACACAACACACACACACACACACACACACACACACACACACACACACACACACACACTGAAGCTTAGCCCAGCCACAGTCAAATTAAATACACTAGTGTTCCATTTGCTTCTCGAGCTGGATGTGGTGGTCCTTGTTGATAATCCTCTTGATCCTAGGACCCCCAAAGAGGGAACAGGAGAACAGAGTGGGGTGGCTATGTGGAGAACACTCCCAGGGCTGCCATCCTACCTAGGGATTCTCTTCTCACTGTGGTTAGGGCCCCAGCGGAGGAAAGAATGCATGTAGCAGTGCCCCTCCCCCACCCCCACATGCTTCGGGACCCCTTGCAGGAGGAGTCCCGACAGACACAGCTCCAGCCCATCTCCACCTCACTACTTGGACCAGATAACAACCACTGAGTTCAAGTCAGTCTGCATGTCCTCATTGAGCTCCCATTGTGTACCCAAAACACAGCATCGTTCATTAGCCTAGTTGCCAAACGTGAGTACGGTATATGGTCACAGACACAGGGGAGGGCTGGCCTTGCTTTAGAGCAAGGACACTGAGGCCAAGAGAGGTCACACAGCCCACCCACCCAGTCTCTAACCTGTAGAGAGGGTAGTAACCTAAGAAAGGGACCATCGCTGTTGGGGGCAGGGGGCATCCATTGGAGAAGAGATAGCCTTCCAGTCATAGGGCCCACGCCTCTCCCATCCCAGCAGGGCTGAAATTCTGGAGTCAGAGTAACATGGGGCCCTCAGTGGGGTTAAAGGACAAAGACCTTCCCCGGAATAGGGACCCATCTTTCCAGGCACAATCATTTCTTCAACGCCTCAACTTGCCCATCTGCAGTAGCCGTATCCATGCTGGCCCCAGGGAGAATCAAGCCGTCGTAACTATCACAGCACATTGGAAGAGGCTGACACATGAAGCACAATCTGCAGTGACTGGTAGGCCAGGCAAGGATGAAGGCTCAGGAGGAGCTCATTAAACCACAGGCCTGAAATTCCGCAGAGGAAGGGAAGGAGGGAGGAGGGAGAGAAGGTGGAGGGTTGTGTGCAAACGTGTGTGCATGCATTCGTAAAGACCTACTTAGACATGTTTGGGGCCCATGCAGTGGAGGTGGCCCTCCCCAGCAGCCAGAGACAAACGTCCTCTCTGTTCAAGTAGCTCAGGCGTCCCCACTGACCAGTCTCCATTCCTGGCCCTCTATGAACCAGACAATTTTAAACATTCACGAGGGGACCAGGAGACAGGGCAAGGGTAGGATGCTGGGCAGAGGAGGAGGGGGCAAGAATCATCAGGTCAGACTGCTGAGCACCCCCTAACTGTATCCTGTACCCCCTTATGCTCACAGGCCCTTCTCCTCCTGGGGCTGAACCCCGTCTCCACCTCCCTACAAGATCAGCGCTGTGAGAGCCTGTCTCTGGCCAGCAACGTCTCTGGTGAGTCATCCCTGCCCCTTCCCTCCCAGGATGCCAGCTTCCCACAGGATCTCCTTCCCTGGAGCTCTGAGCAGTGGTCTCTATGGGCAAAGATCTGGAACTGGAGTTCGTGAGTGGAAAGGGGCCTGTGATTAGCCAGCAGCCTCGGCTGTGGGCACAGGAGACACACTCAGCAAATGTACCACATGGTCACCATCCCATGGGCGACAGGGGAAGGAAGGCCCTCCAGGCCTCAGTGCTGGGCTGTGAGTTGGGGATGTTGGAAAAAGGACAAAGGTTGCTGCTGTTGCTAAACGTGCTGATGCATAAGGCTGCATGCAGCTAGCACAAGGGATGCTCGATACTGTCACCCATCTGACACCTGAGATAACTGAGACGCAGAGGAACACTATGTGCTGGAGCCTGGGTTGCGATGCCCAATACCTCCCGAATAGAAAATGCTAGATGGATGCAAATTCACCAAGGCCTATAGCTTATCCATTGACAAAGGGCTTCTGCATCATTATTTTATCCCCCAGGAACTAAAAACCTGATCTCTCTCCACATGGGGAAACTGAGGCATGAAAGAGTTTCATAAAATCCCCAGGATGTCACAGTCAGTGCCATCAGGGTCTGGTCCCAAATCTAGGCCTGCTGGATCCCAAGGCCAAGCCTCCTCTCACTCTGGCCATGGCCCCAGGGATGGCAGTTGCCAGGCAGGATGAGTAGAGATGCATTTTTGCCTTCTTGAATCAGCCGTCAAACACCCCTCATGCAGCAGATCCCACGAAAGTCACCAGAGGAGCTGAGAGGGTCTCCCAGTCTCGTCCAGGTCCCCAGTGCTGAGAATCAGAGGGTGATAGCAGCCAGTGGAGAGATGGACTCAAGAATGGACAGGAGGCAGGAGGAATTCATTTCTAAAGCTGATCCTGGTCAGAGGGGAGGCTTCTGCAACTGGGACAGTGGTCACGTGACCCTCTGCGCCTCACAGGGAGTGCTGGGCCCGCAGTAACCAACGGGGTCCCGTGCCGACTCCCAGCTGGTTCCGCCCACACCCCAACCGTGGAGCTAAGGACTGGTATCCACAGGAAGACTATGCCCTGGACTTCTTTGCCCAAATGGAGGGAGGGGGCATCATGAGGTCAAATGCACTGAGTTTTGTGGATCTGTTTCACAAACTGTAGAGCACAGATAGCTACTGGGTATAATCGTGGCTTTTTTTTTGTTTTTTGTTTTTGTTTTTTGTTTTTCAAGACAGGGTTTCTCTGTGTAGTTTTGGAGCCTGTCCTGGAACTCACCCTGTAGGCCAGGCTGGACTTGAACTCACAGAGATCCGCCTGGCTCTGCCTCCCGAGTGCTGGGACTAAAGGCATGCGCCACCACCGCCCACCCAGCCTAATCATGACATTTTAAAAGTACTGAGCATATACCTAGCAGGAAGAGAAAGTATACCCTACCTTACTTACTACAATGGAAGGGTCAGTGAGGCTAGGACAGGGGTAGAGCAAATCCAAGAAGCCTTCCTGAAGGAGGGGGCTTTTAAGTGAGCCTAGAGATAGAAGAAGCAGTGACTGAACACCAGTGGTTAAGTTTGGCAGAAGGACTCACCAGGGTGAAGGAGGCACTGGCCGTCGGAGCACTGGACTACCCACTGACTGAACTGAGCAGGGAGTGCATTGTGCTCACCTGTCAGCAGTCGCAGCCAAGAAGGGCAGGGAGGGAGGATGCCTGGAGGAGAGGTCTCCATCCCTCCTCCCCACCCCAGGCCAGGTCAGGCTCCATTAACTTGCTTGTGTTCAAGAGAAGTGACACCCTGGAGCCACACAGGTGTCACCTGTCCTTGGAGGCAGCAGGCTGTGATGAATGATGTTCATTCCTCCGTGATTTGTACTGGGTGCCCCACCCCCAC
Source organism: Peromyscus leucopus (assembly GCF_004664715.2). NCBI lineage: Eukaryota > Metazoa > Chordata > Mammalia > Rodentia > Cricetidae > Peromyscus > Peromyscus leucopus. The sequence continues at coordinate 88,335,778 of NC_051086.1, read as the reverse complement.
CCCAGCCGCCTGGCTTCATCAGATGCAATCCATCACCCTCCACAATGGCCTCCGCTATCACCATTTGTCATCTGATGGGCATTGGCAGAGACAGATGGTGAGGGTGGGGTGGAGGGCCCAGGACAGATGGATGGGCGTCTGGCCAGAGTGGCTGGCACTGTGCTGGAACCTTTGGGGGCCTTGCACATGCCTCATGCCAGGAGTAAGGAAGGGCTAGGTTCCCATGGCCAAGGCTCCCATCATGTGACAGATTACAGACTTGGCGACTTATAAAATCATGGCATGAGTATGACTGTGCCAGAAAGTAATAGAATTACTGATAGCACCCTAGACAAGTGGAATCAGAGTTCAGGAGGACCTGGGGTGACCAGTTCCCATCCCTGTTCTTAAGGTGGTAATGATTGGCAACAAACAGTAATAATAATAGCTAATACGTGTGAACGTCCACTTTGTGTCGGGCACAGTTCTAAGTGCTCAGCCTCATTCAGTCATCACAAGAGATTCATCAAGGATTTTTGTTCCTGCTTTAAAGAAAAGGAGTCTCGGACTCAGAGAGACTGAGTAACTTGACTGAGCATACACAGTCACCCAGCACTGGCCACAGGAGTTGAGCCAACTGGGCCTGATTTCAGATTTAATACACAGAGATCTATCATACTCAGGGCCCAGTGTCCTCGGTTCCTTGGAGACAAAGTGTCACTTGGAGGCACAATGTCACCACTGAAGTTTTCCCCGAGCTTGTATATTGCCCTACAGTTTTTTCAGCACCTACCATGTGCCTGGACTTCTACTAGGTATTGAGTGTGAAACTCAAGAGTGTTCAGAGCCACAAGACAGGAAGTGTGGCCCACACTCTACAGAGACACCTTTCTTTGTCCTGCTGAAGAGGCAGCTGAACCTGAGGTGCCAAGCCTGTCTGCCCACCCCCTTGCCTCTTTCAGTGCTGTGTTATCCAAACAGAGCAACTGTCCCTTCATCCTAGAGCACTAGCCTCCTACTCAGAGGAGTGCCCATCTCTGAGGTTGCCCCGGTGTAGACGTAAGTTTCTCTGGTCCTGCCTGGCCCCCCTGTTGGAACTAATCTCTCCCACCTGCATCCTGCAGCCACTCGGTCCCAAGTAAACACACAGAGGCTTATAGTATTTACAAACTGTATGGCCTATGGGTCAGGCTTCTTGTTAGCTAGCTCCTATAACATAACCCATTTCGATTAATCTGTATGTTGCCAAGTGGCTGTGACATTACCAGTCTGCTGGCATCTCTTTGCTCCTTGGACAGCAGTGGGCTGGCATCTCCCTGACTCCACCTTTCTCCTCCATGTATCTCTGCTTGGATTTCCCACCTGCCTCTAAGCTGCCTTGCCATAGGCCAAAGCAGCTTATTTATTAGCCAATGGGAGCAACACATATTCACAGCATACAGGAAGACATCCCACAACGTACCTGGCTGCTCCCCAGGTGGCCTCAGAGGAGTTGCTCCCAGAGCCTCAAACCTGATGGGCAGATGGCCTTCCTACCTGAAAGGGGGCTGCCAGTTATTCACACCCTTTGTGGTTCACCCAGAAGCCGGTGATAGGAGACTCCCTCCTAATTGGAGCAGGAGCATGGTTCTAGCTGCCCTCTGGCATTACCTACAGTGGAAGGGTCCTCTGAGCACATATGGGCACTAAGCTTGACAGGGAGGGAACTATGTGGCCAACTTGACAGAAGAAACCAGTGTCCAACTGTACACAAGCAGAAACTGGGCCACCCTTCAAAGGATCCTTATCTGTTATCTGAGTGGCACAGTGACAAGAACGTCAACCCCAGAGACCTCGGCAAACACCTGCCTCAGGACCTCTGTAGTGGCTGCTCCCTCTTTGCCATGTATGCCCAGGACTTCCCTCCCTCCTTCCAAGTTTGTGATTAAACTTAGTGTTTTAGAGGAATGCCAGATTAAAATAGCGCCCAGCCCATCTTTATCTCCGTTCATTATTTGTAGTATTTCTCAGTGGACAGCGCATGCTTGCTCGATCATCCTGTCTCCCACTGGGATACAATCATCTTGAGGCAGGACGTCTATTTTATTCTTTGTTTTGTTTTGTTTTTCGAGACATGGTTTCTCTGTGTAGGGGCTGTCCTGAAACTAACTCTGTAGACCAGGCTAGCCTGGAACTCACAGAGATCTGCCTGCCTCTGCCTTCCGAGTGCTGGGATTAAAGACATGTACCACCACCGCCCGGCCTATTTTATTCATTTGTATTTCTCTAGTTCATACCATTGCTTAGATGAGTTGAGTATTTGAATATTTTGTTTTGTTTTTGTTAAGAGAGGGAAAGAACATGAAGTTGGGTTGGTAGGGAGAGGGCAAGGAGGATCTGGGAAGAGTTGGGATAGGGAAAAGAATATGATCAAAATATATTATATGGAAATAAGAATGATTTTAAATTCCCTTCCATCCCAGCACTAGAGAGATGGAGAGAGTAAGTGATATGGCTGGGTGTAGAGAGATAGGAGCTCAGGTCCCTTTTGGCTGAGGATTTCATAGAGGTAAGAATTAGTGTCTGGCTGCTCTGCTTCTCTGATTTTTCAGCATTTACCCTGATATCTGACTCCAGGTTTTTGATTCATGCTACACATTCATACATATGTGTTTGCACAGTTACATCTATATGTATATGCATATGTGTATACTATCCCCATAAAGTCTCACCAACACAACTGCATAACTGAACATGAGCTGAACAAGGATAGTAACAATCGACATGCTAAAGTGGATGGAGGAAAGCCCAGGGGCCTCAATCCTACACAAAGCGCTATAGGCAACTAAGGAATGCTGAGGGCTGGAGAGAGAGTCTTCCCCAGGGAGGAGTTCAGGAACTGGTTATCCACCACCAAATGGTTATTCCTAAAAGCTTTAACACTTTAAGAGAAGCAACAGGCAGAACTGAGTTCTAGTGAGCAAACTTTTTTTTTTTTTGTTCTTCTCTATGAACATTTTCCATTGTGCTTATTAGTGACATCAGGATTTTTCTTACAAAAGCATAATAAAGAAATGAAATATAATTAGCATGGTTTTAAAGGTAAATTTCTATCTTCAAATCGGGTGTATCCTTTGGAGGAATCTTTTGATTGCTCCAAGCTGTATGTTAAGATATAATACAGAGGGGAGGTGGGGAGGGAAGAGGAGGCTACGGTTGGGATGTATTGTATGAGAGAAGAATAAATAAATAAAATACAATTCGGAAAAAAAAGATATACAAAAAAATAATAAATTCCCTGTCCATACGGTAACTCACTAGGAAGCGGTTCATAGGTGGCCAGCTGGCCATAGGAGAGTTAGCTCTCTGACCGCAGCTCACCTTCGCTGCTGCGGGCTGCTGAGTCTGCTTGGCTAGCAGACTGCCTTGGCCTGATCCAAACTGCTCCTTATCCCAAAACTCTTGATAACAAAGTGGGGCAATACCACCCCCACCCAAGAGGGGAGGAGAGGAGGCTGTTTGGGGTGGTAGTGCCTGTAGGGGATGTTGATCTAAAATGCCAAGCTTCGGGTTGGCTGAGATGGCCGTGGCACCAAACCTGGGGACCTGAGTTCCATCCACCAGGTCCACATGGTGGAAGGAAAAAAATCGATTCTCCCAAGTTGTCCTCTGACCTCCATATATACCATAGCAAAATAATTTGACCTTCAGCAACCCAGACTTTGAGATCCTTGGGTGCATCTGGCTGGGACATGAAGATTCCTGTGCTCTGAAATCAGTCTCTGCACCTGTTTCTCAAGGCATTTCCTCTGCCCTTCCTGGCTTTATCCTTCTTATCTCTTTGTCCCGGTCACCCTCACATACTCCAAACTTGGCCTGCTTTTTTTTGCCAGCTTTGTTTTCTCCTCTACTCAGAGTAGTTGGGTGGATGGCAAAGCACCCTTCACGGTGACTGGTAATATTCATGCTGATCCCCTCTCCAGGGTTTCTCTGTGTAACAGCTCTGGCTGTCCTGGAACTCGCTTTGTAGACCAGGCTGGCCTCGAACTCAGAGATCCTCCTGCCTCTGCCTCCCACACACATGCTGGGATTAAAGGCGTGCACCACCACTGCATCTTATTGGTCTTGTCTGTCTGCCAGATGCCCAGGGACCCTGCTCTCTTTCCCAGGCGTGGGGTCCTCAGGATGAGCTAGCTGCAAACGTTAGTCAGGCTGTAAGCACGTTACTGGACAGCGGAGGGCCCCAGGGAAGGTGATCTCTGGCTGGAAGGTGCTCTGGGCAGCACCATCTGAGGCTCTGATGTGCGGCTTGCTCCAGGCCCTCCATCCTTGCATCCCCGTGCTTCTTCCCTTCATCTGTTCGGCACCACCCCCACCCTAGATCTCTCAGAGGTGGACTGAAAACTGAAACCCTAGTGCTAGTTCAGCCGCTAAGTGAATCAGTAGAGCGTGGCCGCTGCTGCTGGTTGCCCGCCCCCATACCCTTGGCCCCGCCCTCTCCGATCCGCCCCACCCATAGGACCCCGCGCTGCTCTGAGAGAAGCCGGTGCCTTTCTTGTCGCCTACCCCATTCACCCCACCTCTCTGCTCCAGTCTTGAAATCTTTCACAGACTTTCATCCTCCAGGATGTTCTGGGCTTTTAGTATAAAGGTCGCTGTATTCCCCCAGATCACTTCAGCAGCTTCTGGGGAGTGTCGGGGACAGGCACCAGGAACGTGGCACAGAGAGGGGATCCAGCCAGATGCTGTGAAAGGCAGCTGCGAGCCGGGGGCCTCTGTGGGGGCGGTGAAAGCACCTGGGCTGGCCTCAGAAGCCCAGGGTTTCAAATCCACTCTGCCCCTTGGTAGCCTCTTGAGATTTGACCCCTGTGCATTCTCCGGCCTTCAGTGTCCCTTGTCTGTAAAGCAAGGAGTTAGCTCCCACATGGGCAGGGGGTGGGTGTTTAGATAACCAGAGTAGATTTTAGGTTATCTAAAGGAAAACCCTAGGGACGTTTGCCATTCTGCATCGCCCACCATCGCGAGGGTCTCCAAATCCTTTGACGAGCTGTGGGCAGAGTTAGTGCTCCGATTAGGGTCTTCATAACGGGGAACATTGGGGGATGGGGTTCCCAGCTGGAGACTCCTCCAGGCTGAACTGCGCCGCTCTAATGGGGCCTTGATATCAGCTGGTGCTAGCTGCAGCCAGGGCTTAGGTCCTTCCCCGCCTCTGGTCCCTGCAGAAGTCTGCCTGGGAACTGTTTAAGGAAGGAAAGAGGCACTTTGGCCGAAGGTGCTAGGCACTTCCTTCCCTGGACTCCTGACAGTGCGTTTAACCTCCCGGTGCTGGGTGAGTGTGTGAGCACTCTGTGGGGAAGGCATCCTCACCAAGGGAGCCAGCCAGCCCCTTAGCTCTTTGTTATGCTCTGGAACCCACAGTCCCCCTAGGGCCGTAGCCGCAAATCCACATTCTCGTGTAGGCTGAGCTCATTTCTGCACTGGGGCATTGCTTTTCCTGTCTGTAGCGGGGCTGAGGGTGGCGGGACTCTGGAGGGACTCCTGTCTGCCTGGGGCCTTGGCTGGACCTCACTTTTCCTCACCAGTTGTCTCTGTCCCTAGGCCCGCAGTGCAATGCCTCCGTGGACCTCATTGGCACCTGCTGGCCCAGGAGCCCTGCGGGGCAGCTGGTGGTCCGGCCCTGCCCTGCTTTTTTCTACGGTGTCCGCTACAACACGACAAGTAAGGACGGAAGAAGAGGGTGGGCTGCCGGGGGCTGGATGGCGGCAGTTTGGGGATGGGAGGAAGGCACCCCAGGACCAGCACTGCTCTCGGCTTGCTCCTGCTGATTCCTGCAGAGATAGTGTATAACTGAGGCACCAGGACTCAGAGAAGCTGGGGAACTTGCCCGAGTCACCAGCTGGTAGGGGGGTGAAGCTGGAAGGTGCCGGTCTGCCTGATGCCTTCTTCGGTAGTGGACAAGCTTCCGGTTAGTCCCATTGAGCCGCAGCCACTCCTGAGAGGTCTTGATGGTCCTAAGAGCCCCGACTTTGCTAATCAGGACCCTAGGGCTATGAAGTTCTGTGAAGACAGGGCACCTAGAATATGCCGAATCCATGATGGAGAACTTGTATTCCAGTCTCCCGGGCCCACAGGTGTGATGGGGGTGGGGAAGGACTGACCCGCAGACCAAACAGATACTGGATCCCCATGTAAACACCTTGCTCCCCAGAGGCCCAGCCTTCACGCTGGGCTTTGCAGCTCCTTGCCATAGCATCTGCCACCCTCAGAATTAATTTGCTTCCTCCTACCAATGACTCAGGTCCCTGCTATCAAGAGAAAAACAGATGGAGGCCAGGGGCCCCCCACAGAGGAGGTTGGGTTCCAGGTCCCTGGGGTTAGAAGCCCCTGGGTCAGTCCTGAAGGTGTGGTGGGTGATCCCCAAGCTCCAAACATGTGCTGCAAGTGACTGGATACCAGGCTGAAGACCTCTTCCCGCTCCAAAATCCCAGAGCTCTCCCCCTGCCCCTCCCTCCTTTACTAGGTGGATGAAGGGGTTAGGATTAGGAATACAGCCAGAAGGGTTTCCTAGGATGACTGGGAAGGTCAAGAGAGAAAGGGAAGAAGAACAGAATGGTCAAGGGCTCTAGGAGGAGAGATCCAGTAAGTAGAGAAAAGAGAAGACTGTGATGTGCAGTCGGCTAGCTTCCGACTTTAGTAGGGCACGTTTTGTAGAGGAAACTGAGGCATAGATTGGTTGATAACCTAATCAGAGTCACAGAACCTGAAGGTGGAGTCCAAACCGAGAGTCTAGGGCATGCACACTGCTCTGCATACACCCCACGCCTTGTCCCAGGACAGTGGCAGCATGGGCTGGCACGCCCAAGCTCCCCAGGAGGTCTCTCCCTTCACTGCAGCACCAGAGCCTGTCTGGTTACCTCCAAAACACGCATCCTCCCTACCAGCCTGCTGCCCAGTCTCAGGCACTCCAGTCTCAGGCCTAGTGCCCAATCTCACCCCGTCACCCGACTCGTAAGGCTACCATTGCCTGTATTCCTGAGTGGAGGCTCCTAGGCAGTCTGTGGTTATAACCTTGCCCACGTTGGCAGCCAGCCTCAGCCATTCTCCATGGGTACCCTCATTTGGGATTACCAAAGTTTGCTAGGCACATCCCAGTAAGTGCTGTTGGGCATTAGTGCTATAGTTTACATGGGTCCCCTACACTCTAGATCCATGGACAGTCCATAGTTCAAGAGCCCTTGGCTTCGGGCCCTCTCTGGCCTTTGTTTCTTTACCTGCAGAATGGATGGGGGCGTGGAGTAAGATATGCCCTGGGTCAAAGATATTCCCTTGCTCACCCAGTAGTTCCAAAAAGAAAGTTGAGATGTTGGTTTCCTGGCATGGGCTGCCAGCCTCCCCATGCAGGTGCCCCTGGCGCCAGACTATGGGAGTGTGCACACGGTAGCATCAGGAGGGGGCAGAGCTGCTCCTAATCATTAGCTTCTAATTAACTCATTTACTGATGAGGTGTTGCTAGGACTTCCAAGCTGCTCCCTCCTGCGGCATCAGGTCTTCAAAGAGATGGGAAACATTTCCAAAAATACCCATTTTCCCATGATCCTTTAGGAGGACTGCTCAGCTCAGCAATTAGACAGGAGGTTGGCTCCTCCCTGGCAACAAGCCCCTGTGCAAGGCTTCAGGTCAGTTCGTCCCTCTGGGTCAAAGCCTGCTGCTTCCGATGGTCCAGCCTGGGGACAGAATCCAGGCACCCTACGCTTGATGGGGGTGGGTGAGGGAAGCCGTTGAACAAAGAAGACTCTCATAAAATCTCCACCTGCACCTCCTTGGATAGAGACAAGTAATATGTTCTATTATGTAAGGTTATATAAATACAACCCAGAGACAACAATAATAAACATAAGACTGACACCATATGCCCGGTATGCTTCCAACTGCTAACTAAAAATACTAACCCAAAGAGGCCAGAGTGTCTTCAGGATGGCTCTGTCTCAAGACAGGGAAGCAGAGCGATCAAGTGACTCACCCAAGGTCACACAGCTTGTATAAGGGTGGTGCCAGCTTTTGAACCCAGACTCTGTAACTCCAGCGGCCCTGTTCTGAACCCTGCTTTGGGCTGCCTCTCTCTGCTTTGTGCTCTCCCTATCCATCTCTGCCCTAAGCCCCTTTCTCTGCTGATATTACAAGCAGCTTCTGGTTGATGCTGTATCAATCCCCTTGTCCTTGCCTCCTGTCCCCACAGATATCCCAGAACATCCTCATCGTGAGCCCCTTGGGGATCAGCTCTTATTTAACACCAGTGGAGAGCCTGTGGCCTCATTGCCAACTCTGCCCAGATCATAGCTTTGCCTAGGACACAGATCTGCTCACAGCGAGGCCAAACCGAGCTAGGAAAATCCATAAAGATAATTTCCCCCATCAGCTAGCTGCCGCCAGAGCAGCTTCTCAGGTTTGAGAGGAGGCCACAGCCTTTCAGCTTGGAAGGTCAAACCAGCTGCCTCTGTTGAGGCAGCATCAATTCCCCTGGCCCCTCATTCTTCATCTACCTCTGGTCCTGATGCTGCCAACAGAGGCGGCTCCCAGGCTGATGGTCCTTAGGGATCAACTGGAGCATCTCCACCTTTGGAAATTAATGGAGGGGCCGAGAGGCTCTAACCGCTCAGCCACAGCTGCGCTATGCCTTTGGCCCCTGTAAGGGCTCCGACCCCAGGGACTGGGGCTCTGGCAGCGTCCCCAGCCCTCTTCCAGCCTGTGAGTCAGTTGGAGCCACAGAGTGGACACTCGTAAGAGTGACTCCAGTGGAGATGATTCGGGCGGGCTCGGTTTTTGTTATGACCAGTGATGCTTAGAGTGAGAGCCAGAAACACAAGGAAGCATGCGTGGTTGACAGTACTGATTCCGGAGAGGACGCAGATGAGGCAGGGAGACGTCACAGGAGATGAGGAGAGTGCAAACCACTTGGTCCCCCTCCCTGGTGGATTTCCCAGCTCTGCTACCTAAGGGGCTATGCAGGAAGTGAATGAAAGGGGCTTTGGGGGCAACCCTGCCTCCCATGGCCCTAAAACTAAGTAGAGCAGCCCTGAGCCACCCTCCCAACCTCCTTAGGAGGTGAAGTTCTAGCTACGGTCCAGTCTGACAGTCACAGGATCCCCCACTTTTTGGGGGTGACAATGACACAGGCTCCCCCACCTCTTGGCCTGACAGTCACAGGCTCCCCACCTCTTGGTCTGACAGTCACAGGCTCCCCCACCTCTTGGCCTGACAGTCACAGGCTCCCCACCTCTTGGTCTGACAGTCACAGGCTCCCCCACCTTTTTAGCCACATCCTGTCTTCTTTTCCAGTGTCGCAGGCCAGGCCAAGAGCAGCAGTCACAGGCCTAGTAGTGAGCTGCCTGCCACATGAGAACCACTTGGTGTCGTCCCCAGCATACCCCTGCCATCTGCCCTTCCCTACCCAAAGGCCTCCCCTGTGGAGCCTCTGACAATACGGCATGCCATAGAGAAATGGTACCATTGGGACCTTCTGTAAGTCTGACCCATGTGTAACGCGAGAAATCCACGGAGTCTGCTTAAAGGGCAAAGGAATTTATTAGGGGAGAAAAACTCACTGTACAGAACAAAATTGTCACAGGTTCTGGAATGCTGGGGCACAGTCTCACGCAGTTCCGGCCCTCTGAGTCAGTCCCGCATCCAAGTCCCACAAGGGAGCAAAGAGGACTGCTAAGTGCATCTCAGGTCTTAAGGGTAGCCAAGAGGCCACGCCCCAGGGGCGTGTACTTCGAGGTCATGGGCAGGTGAGAGCAGTTAGAGAGCTATTAGAAGAAGAGCAACTAGGAAGTGCACCACTGGAGAGGATTTGTGGGGACGCAGCCCCTGGGGAGGGGGAAGTCCATGATAATGCCAGTTTGGGGTAACAGAGCCAACGCCCTGTGGGCAGCTTGTAGGGCACAGATGTGACTCTTTGTGGTACAGGAGGTGGAAAGAGGTAGGACATGGAGCAATCAGGAAGCCTCTCCCCCAGTTTTATTCCAGGGGTCCCAGCCAGGAGGCCCTGTGCTAGCTCAGATGTGTGGACAGACAGATGTCTCTTCTGTCATGATTTTCTTCTTTTCCCAGACAATGGCTACCGAGAGTGCCTGGCCAACGGCAGCTGGGCAGTCCGTGTGAATTACTCTGAGTGCCAGGAGATTCTCAACGAAGAGGTGAGGATAGGCCACCATACTGAGGGGCAGGCCAGGGCCACCTGCACAAGCTGGGTGCCTGCCACATGGCCAGTTGTGGCCTGGGAACTTTTCAGAAGCTGGTATTGAGGATCTGCCCTAGGGAAGCTGGTGGGGAGCTGCTGGACGTGCCAAGTATAGTGAATTCAGTCCTGGTCCCTCTTCCTTCCTTCCTCCCTTCCCTCCCCTATCTCTCCCTCCCTCCGTCCATCCCTCCCTCCCTCCCCCCTTCCTCTCTCTCTGATCTTTAGCTGCTTTCACTGGGTGTGGGACAGGGCTGGGGTGCCATCAAGCCAGACAGTAGCTGGATCCACACTGACACCAAACAGTGACATCAGGGCCCAGCCCTGGGACCTGTGTCAGAACCAAGGCTGGAAGGGGGGCGATGGTGCAGTTTGAAAAAGCTCCAGAGACACTTTGCAAAACTTCAATGGTTTTGAGCAGCTGTTGCTTACATGGAATGCAAAATGTAAAAGGTACAGATGGGAACACAGCAAGAAGTGCCCCCTCCCACTGCTGTCCCTAGCCAGTTTCTCATGTGTTCTGCCTGTATGAGTCAGTGTGTCTGTGCATAATGTTTTTAGCCCAACACGTCACCTGTTAAACAGACTACTTGGTGCTTGCTTCTTCATGTAGCCATCGTTCCCAGAGGTTGTTCATGTCAGTTTAGAGCGGACATCCTCATTCTCTTTACATTTGGACACATATTCTATAATATCCACTCTCCAGATGTGCCGTAACTTAGTGGGCCAGTCTTTATTCTCAGTCTTGGTTTTTAAGCTTGGCAGGTGTGTGAATGTGTGGGTTCCTCTGTGCCTCTACATACAGTCCCCCTTCCCCTCCTGAGGAGGGCGGGGTCAGGTTGCTGGGTCCCTGTGCCTTAGGAGTGAGGAAGGCAGACTGGTCCAGGGGATCCTGGGAATCCCATCATCTGGAAGGTCTGAGTTAGAAAGGAACTTGCAGACCCTCCACCTCAACCTGAGATTTCCAGACCTGCTTAATCTCCAGAGCAATTGTTCACACACAGTCACCAGAACCTATAAGGTCAAACTTCCCAGGGACAACCTGGGGATGGGCATTTTTACATGTGTATGTGATATGTATGCATGTATGTGCATATTCCTGATCATATGTGTGTGGGTACATGTGCACATGTATGTATCTGTGTGGACAGCAGAGGGTATCTTCCCAGATCACTCTCCACTTTATTTACTGAGGCAGAGTCTCTCACTGAACCCAAAGCTCAGCAACTTAGCTGGTCTACCTAGGCAGCTTGCCTCAGAGATCCTGTCTTGCCCACCAAGCGTCGAGGCTACAGGTGGGCCACCACAGCCACTCAGCTTTCAAAATTATTCTTCTTATTTTTTATGAGTGTTTTGCCTACATGTGTGCCTGTGTACCATATGTGTGCCTGTGTACCCTATGTGTGCCTGTGTACCCTATGTGTGCCTGTGTACCATATGTGTGCCTGGTGCCTGAAAAGGCAAGAGGGCATCAGAAACCCTGGAACCAGGTCCTCTGGAAGAGCAGCACAGTGCTCTTAACCACTGAGCCACCGCTTCCTCCCCGTCCTCAGCTCTCATGTGGAGATTTAAACTCCAGTCCTCATGGTCGCATAGTAACCACTTTCCCCACAGAACTGTATCCCCAATCCCAGGAACTGGCATTTTTAACAGACGACCCAGGGAGACTGCACATGGAGCGAAAGTGAGAAACCGAAGCCTGGAAAGTGGGAAGTAACATACAGTGTCGCATAGCCAGAGCGTGAACGTGCCCTGGAGTCGTAGTTCAGAACCAGTAAAGAAGCAAGGTGGATGGGCACAGTGGCTTGACCCACCCCAGACTACTTGGCTTTAAGCCACCAAGCCATTGATGTCTTCTTCTAGAAGCCAGGTCAGTTTCAGCTGAAAGGATGTCATGCTGCTGTCTATTGGTGGGAAAGCTCCTCGGGATGCAGCATGAAGGTTATCCGGCATCCAACGAGGCCTCGCCAGCTTGGTTGCCTGACCCTGACCCCAACTTGAGCAAGCCTAGGCTGGGCGAGGGTCAGAGCCCAACTAGGAAGCAGGTGTGCCAAAAAATGGTGGGGCAGGAGACTCCTCCTCCAGCCTACAGCAGAGGAGGCAGAGAGAAGGAGATGGGGCTTACGCTCTGAAAGGCAGGCCAGGCAGCCTCTCAAAGGCACAGTTCCCACCCAGAGAGGGGTGGTGCACATGGGAGCATGTTGGCAAAGCAGAAGTCTTCCGGCCCTCCTACTGCGGCTACCTAGCTGCAAGGTTAATGGAGGCGTCTGATGCCTCTCCAGCGGTCCCGCGAGGAGACTGACATCCCCACTACCACCTGCAACAACAGGCATCTGGCCCTTGGATTTGGGCAAAGCTGGAGTCTCCACAGTTCGAGTTCCCGCCCGACCCGCCTCTCTTGCCCTAACTTAATCTCCTTTCTTCTGATTGGCTGATGTGGGGGCTCACAGAAGCCTCCCTTCTAGGTCACCTGTCAGGATGGGAGTCTCCCTTCCTTCTACCAGCAAGGTTAGGTAAGGAGACTAGGAGCACCCCTCTTTGGCAGTGTGATTGAGCAGGATTGGCTTGGGGGTAGCCAGTTTGGGGTCTAGAGTCGGCTGAAGGTACTCCCAGGTTCTGTGACCTTGAGCAGGGAACTTTGTTGAAATCGCCTAGCCAGGCTAAGAATAACTCAGCTCTTGGCTCCAGGCAGGAGGGAGAGGGTATCAGCTTGAACCTTGGCGAAGAAAGGAGATTTATCCTCCCACCATGCCTCAGTCTTCCCCCAGGAAGTCAGGATAGGTGGCAGGGTAATCGAGAGCAGGTGACATGGATGGGGAAGCTCCAGGTCGCATGGGTCCTGACTTGGTGGGACTGAGACCCACACATACCGTGCAGAGACTCAGCCCTACCTGGTCCAGCTCTGTCTGGCTCTGCTGCTCTTTCCTGGCCGCCCCTGCTGGCCTGGCTGCATGGCCGCTCTAAGTGACCAGTTCCTTTAGGGAGCATACCATCTCTGCTGCCAGCCCCTAGCTCCAAGCTTCTCTGTCCTCTCAGATTTACAAAGAGGCAAGCATCTAGCTGAATGAGCAGCGGCTTGCTCAGGTCCGAGCCTGGGATTAGCCCAGATCAAGCACAAGCATGGAGGGGAGGATGGGGTGCAAATAAAGGCTCTGTCCTTAGTTTCTTTTCGGTGGCACCAGCACCAAGGCAACTTACAAAAGAAAGCCTTTCACTTGGGGCTCACAGTTCCAGAGGGTTAGAGTCCATGACCGTCACAGCTGGGAGATTGACAGCAGGGAGGCAGCCATGGCACAGGAGCAATAACGGAGAGCCTGTTGAGCACAGCCATGAAGCAGACAGAGAGCTAAGAATGGTGTGGGCGTTTGAAACCTTAAAGCCTGCCCCCAGTGACACACCTTCTCTAATAAAGGCCACACCTCCTAATCCTTCCCAAACAGTTCCACCAACTGGGGACCAAATATTCAAACATAAGAGCCCTTAGGAGTCATTCTCATTCAAATCAACACAGGGTCCTCAGAAAGCTGCCTGAGAAATGAAACTTGTGAGGGCATGGAGACGTCGGGTATAGAGATCTGTCCACAGTGGGCACCTCCTGAAGACAGATCCTCAGCTGGGAAACTTGGTTCATCTAAGCCAGGGATGGCACAGAGCCCCCCCCCCACCACCACCACCCTGCCTACACTAACTTCTGCTTCCTGTAACTTCACCCACAAAGTGCCCTTTTACACTGTCCTCAATTATTATCTGTTCCCCTGAAACAAATACTATCTCTTCCCCCACACCCCACTGAGCACAAGGCTTCAAGCTCTTCCTGGGAAGTTCCAGTGGGGACATGAAAGGGATTCTGAGAGCTTGAGTCAGGGGTCAGGGCTGGAGGTGGGGCAGTGATTGGAATGGGCTGCTAAGATGTTCAGATGCTCAGCAACTTCCTGGGCTTCTTGCTAAAGGGAAGGTTCTAACTAATTCTGTGCATCTGGGGTGGGGCTCGACTCTGCCTTTCTTTGCAGATGTCTGCAAACTCCTGACTGCTGTTGCTGCTGGTTTAAGGGCCACACTTTAAGAACTAGAGGTATGGGCCACCCACAGAGGAGTAAGAGAGGCAGCTCAGGAAGCCAGATGGACAGGAAATGCCCCGAGTATGATGAGCAGGGATGGGGAGTGAGAGAGGCAAGCCACCCGGAAGGAGCTGTGGAGAGCTCATTGCTTTCATCCTGGCAGGGCATCCGAACAGTTCTGATGGTGCTGGCCTCTGGGGCAAGAGGATTTCTTCCAGCCTGGTCAGAATCAGCTCAGCAGAAACTGCTTGTTAGAGTCTGGTCTTGAGGGCACAGCACAGAGGTCCCTCTCCAACACCCCACTGTGCCACCCTCCTCAGGGAGCCAGTGGATCTCAGGTCTCCAGACAGGACAAGGAAAGAGTACTGCTCAAGCTTCCTGGGGTTGGTTCTGTCCAGTTTGTGCTTTGGGAATACAGTGACTTCTGCAGTTCTTGTGTGTGTGTGTGTGTGTGTGTGTGTGTGTGTGTGTGTGTGTGTGTGTGTGTGTTTAGTTTTTTCGAGACAGGGTTTCTCTGTGTAGTTTTGGTGCCTGTGGACCAGGCTGGCCTTGAACTCACAGAGATCCGCCTGGCTCTGCCTCCTGAGTGCTGGGATTAAAGGTGTGCACCACCACTGCCCAGCTTTAGTCTGCAGTTCTTGATGGTTTGTCCCCAGGACTCAGGATGTCACTGACATCTTTTGCAGGGAGTCGGGGGAGATCATTGGCTGTCTCTTGAGACATTTACTGACTGGTCTCTCCAGGTGTCCTTGACAACCTCGTGGGGTGTTACTAGCTTTTCCTTGGGGTGATGCTGGCTCCCTCTCGGGGTGTTGCTAGGTGTCTTTCTGGACAGTGCTGGCTGGAGCTCTGGTTGTTAATGGAACTTTCTCAGTGTCACTGTTCGGCCTGGGTGCCACTGGATGCCTTCATCTCTCAAAGTACTGGCAACTGTCTTGATCTGGTTTTGTCATTGGAACAGAATACTCAAGATTGAGTCTTTTAATTTTTGAGACAAGGTCACATGTGGTCCAAGCTGAACTCAGACTTGTATCCAAATGAGGGGCTGGAGAGGTGGCTCGGCCGTCAAAAGCACTTGCTCTTTGCACCCACCACCAGGTTCCACCCCAGTCATTCACACGGTGACTCACAGCCGTCTGTAACTTCAGTTCCAGGAGATCCAATGCCCTCTTCTGATCTCTGCAGGCACCAGGCACATCCTTGGTGCACATGTATACATGCAAACAAAACACTCTCAGACATAAAGATAAACAAATCTAAACAAACTTTTTAAACTTGAACTCCCGTTCCTATAAGCCCAAGCCCTGAGTTCTGGGCTTACAGGCATAGGCCACCATTCCTGGTGTTATGGATTGCCAAGACTCGAACCCAAGGCTTCATGTATGCTAGGCAAGCAGTCTACCAGCTGGGCTGCACCCCTAGCTTGTGGGTCATTTATAATGACTAGAAATGGATTGGCTTTTGGTTCTGCAAGCTGAGACATCCAAGGTTGAGGGCTAGCATCTTGCAAAGGCCTTCCTCCTGTGTCGTCTCATGACAGAGGGCAAAGAAAGAGAAAGCAGATGGGCCTCACATCCTCTTAGAAGGAACCAGATCCTGCAGCGAGGTACCCACTCTGCTGGGAGGCCCCGCCTCCAGCAGCTCTGTACTGGGCACCATGTTTCCAGCACTTAACCTTTCATTTTCATATCAGAGCAGCTGCCATGTCTCGGGTGTCTCTGGCACTCTCTCCATGACATTGCCATCCCTGAAGCTGTCTTGGTGTTCTGGTCCTTGGATTGCATCAGGCCCTTGAGGTGTGAGGCAGGTGGAACCCAGAGCTTGACCCAGCTGGATCTCTGGCCCCTGAGGCATTGGGCTTTGTTTTTCCATTCCAGACCTTCATGAAGAAAAACCCTCTTGAGCTGCACTCTCTCTGCTGAAGCCCCTCCACCAAGATCTTGGACCCAGCAGAGATGAGAACCCCCCAGAGAGTGCCTTTTCCCTAATCCCTGCTTGTTCTCCTCATAACCCTAAGAGTAGAAGGAGAAGAGGACCCTACGAGCCAGGCTGGCCCAGGGTCTGATTGCTTGGATCAATTGTGTAGCCTTTCCAACCAGAAAACGAGAGGGCAGGGGCCAGTCTCAGTGACATCACTGAGGATTATGGTCTGGGACCCAGCATACAGTAGGTGCTTAGTAATGACTTCTCTCAAAACTACCCAGCTGAACCCCGATGAGCAAGTGGAGCAGCCAGGGGCGGGCTCTGACAGAAGAGGCAGCAAGCCCTTCTTCCCTCTCCCTCCTGGTCCAGAGAGAATGCTGGCGCATGGCAGCAACTCAGCACCACAGATGTTGTTATTACCCAGGGGCTTCTCAGCATGGATGTGTGGAAAATTTAATAAAAGAGAATCAAGTGCTGATTCCAGATAGGCTTTGCCATGTGCATGCCTGTCTGGAGCCTCTGGTCGGATCCTGGCATCTGCCAAAGGCCCTTAGAGACCCTTGGCATTTGAAGGGCAGAATGGACCCCTCCCCTTGCTTCCTGCCATCTCCACTCATGATCCTGGAGTCCTAGGGCTCCCGAGGCGTGAGCTGCTCATGTGATGTCCCGCCTTCCTGGAGCCTAGGAAAGGGTGCCTGGGAGTTTTGCCTTGGGAATCTGCAGAGAGCTGGGCCGCTATGAAGTAAGGACTTGATTTGTAACATCAGTGTCTTGCCAAGCTGTGCGTGTAGCGTGTAGATAGAGATGGTTTTTAAGCTGCAGTTGGTAATCCTGAACAAGCCTTCATACCTCTGGGTTTCTTTTCCCACGAAGGAGGCTACGGATGCATTTGCAGCTTTTTCCACAGTCACTTTGAAGCTTTAGGGTGAGGAAAACTCTGGGTGTGAAGGCTTTCACACATGTGTCAGTAGCTTCGGTTGTATACTCATAATTGAATAATTAAGAAAGCCAGGGGCCAGAGAGATGGCTCAGTGGGTAAAGGTGCCACTGAGTGTGACAAACCGAGTCTAATCTCCAGGATCGCCTGGTGAAAGGAGAGGCCTGGCTTGTGCAAGTTGTCCCTAACTTCCACACACCAGCCATGACACAAATGGCCATCCTCATGCTCCTACACACACACACACACACACAACACACACACACACACACACACACACACACACACACACACACACACACACACATTGAATAAATAAATGTAATTGAGCTGGACAGTGGTGGTGCACACCTTTAGTCCCAGCACTTGGGAGGCAGAGGCAGGCACATCTCCATGAGTTCGAGGTCAGCCTACACTACTGAGTGAGTTCCAAGGAAGACTCCAAAGCTACACAGAGAAACCCTGTCTCAAATAAATAAATAAATAAATAAATAAATAAATAAATAAATGTAATTAAAATGTTTTTTAAAAATTATGAATGGCTGAGGATGTAGTTCACAGTAGGCAGAGCATTTGCCTAGCCTGCTCAAGGCCCTGGGTTCAATTTCTGCTATCCATAAAGAGGGGAGGAAATCTAAGAAGGGAGAGAATGAAGAGAGATTGTTCACTTGGGGCAGCCCCTGGGCCAGGCAAGGAGTAGGGAAAGGCTCTGGGAATGAAGAATGTATGTTCTTTCTTTCAGGGGTATATGTACGGTACATGCATGTGTTCATATATAGACACATGGGGGAAACACATCCATGAGTACCTATGGAGTACCTATGGAGGTCAGAGGCAGATGTAGGGTGTTTTCTACCTTTTATTTTTTTTTTTTTTTTTGAGACCGGGGTCTCTTCACTAAACCTGAAGCTGACAGTGTCACTGGAATAGCAGGCCAGGACCCCAGGGATCCAGCTTCTCTGATACCTGTTGAGATTCCAGATCCCCACAGTCACACTTGGCTTTCATGTGGGTGCCAGGGATCCAAACCCAGGTCCTGGTGCAGCCAGACTCAGGTGTGACCAGGAAGATGGGGATTCAGTTCAGAAGTGAATGAGGGATGGAATCTCGGAGTCTCTGGACCCACCACAGCTGTGGTGTCAGGACAGAATGAGGCACGAGCATCTGCGAGCACAGGCGTCTGTGGGTGGGTGGGTACAGTGTTTGTTAAGGTGGCTCAGGAGCCCTGTGTGGCATGGGTGCAGCTTTCATTCCTGTCTATCTAACTGCACGGCATGGCAGACAGACTGACCCAAGTGGATGGTGCTACTCCGAGGCGGCACATGGCTCACGGGGTCACTCTGGAGCAGGGCAAACCCTGTGACTATTTCCCACTCTTCCCCCTACACCCCTCCCCGGTGCTGTCCTCACGGAGCTGTTTTGTTCAATGGGGTGCAGAGGTGTGGGTGTGCGGAGCCTCAACTCTGACTCTCTCTCCTGCCTCAGAAGAAGAGCAAAGTGCACTACCACATTGCCGTCATCATCAACTACCTGGGCCACTGCATCTCCCTGGTGGCC
Source organism: Peromyscus leucopus (assembly GCF_004664715.2). Lineage (NCBI taxonomy): Eukaryota > Metazoa > Chordata > Mammalia > Rodentia > Cricetidae > Peromyscus > Peromyscus leucopus. The sequence goes on along the minus strand of NC_051086.1, from coordinate 88,317,108 downwards.
CTCCTGGTGGCCTTTGTCCTCTTTCTGCGTCTCAGGTGAGAAGGCCCAGGCACTGCTTCCTGTTAGCCCCTGGGCCCCTGAGCATGCGCGGCTGAGGCAGAGAAGATACAGGCGTAGCTCCAGCATGCGGGTGCTGACAAAGGGGGTCACTGCCTCCCGCTTGAGTACAAGGGAATAGCGAGCATCTGCGGGAATCTTGGGTCTCTTAGGACTCTGGCAGTCATATCTGTCCTTTCCCCCAGCAGCTGCTGGAGGATGCAGAGTAAGGAACAAAGCCCAGGCTCACCCATGTTACCAACTCCTAAAGCTGGTCCTCATCCCTTTTGGGGTTATCGGGCAGGTAGATCCTGGACGGTGAGAGTTCCACAGAGTGATATCCCTGCCTCAAGGTCTAATGTGTCATGGCCCAAGTGGTAGGAAAAAGCTGGGCGTGGGTGGGACCAGGAACTGAAAGTCCAGAGGGGCTTACTGTTGGAGATCTCTTCTTTTTGCTGAGCCCCTCTGCCTCTCAATCCTGCAGTGTGGAGAACAAAGGGGGAACCCCTGACCACACCAGGCTCTGCCAGGAGTGGATATCTTGGTGGCCCCAGATAGGAAAGGCCCTGTGGAGCTCAGGCCAACCAGTCAGCCCCACTCACTCCAGGCTTTAGTCCCTCCGTCTTGCGTCTGGGCTGGAGGGATGCTGGCACCCACCCTCATCCTCCCCCCCTCCTGTTGCTGTTACCACCTGCCCTCTCCCGCTGCCCCAGGAGCATCCGGTGCCTGAGAAACATCATCCACTGGAACCTCATCTCGGCTTTCATCCTGCGCAACGCCACGTGGTTTGTGGTCCAGCTCACCATGAGCCCCGAGGTCCACCAGAGCAATGTGGTGCGTCCCAGCTAGGGAGACAGAAAAGTCCAAGCCTGGGTCAGAGGGGCTAGAGTGGAGCTGCCCTGTAGAAGGGCCAGGCCTGGGTACCCACAGAACAAGGACCCCAAAGAGCCTGCGGGTGGGGCACTGTCCCTGACCACCCCCAAGCTCATTGTCATCTCTGGTTGGGCAGGGATGGTGCAGGTTGGTGACAACTGCCTACAACTACTTCCACGTCACCAACTTCTTCTGGATGTTTGGCGAGGGCTGCTACCTGCACACGGCCATTGTCCTCACGTACTCCACCGACCGTCTGCGCAAGTGGATGTTCATCTGCATTGGCTGGGGTGAGCTGGGCCAGCCCTGCCCCTGAGTCTCCTCACCAAGGACATGGGCTGTCCGGGTCAGGAGGGTGGTGTGTGCACTCTTCTTAGGCGTGAGAGTAGTGGGATCCCCATGAAGGAAGCATCGGAACTCAACTCCCAGAAATCCCTGCTCGGTTATAGTTCCTGGGCTGTCCTGGGGTCTTCCATCCAAGTTTCAACGACAACCCCTCTCTCCCTCAGGTGTACCTTTCCCCATCATCGTGGCCTGGGCCATCGGGAAGCTGTACTACGACAATGAAAAGTAAGTCACTTCCGAGATCAGAGCCTAGCTCTTCAGTGTGCTCCCCAGGGGACTTTGGCTGTTGTCTGTCCTATAAAGACAGTGGCTTCTGCGTCAACAAAGGCAGAGCTGAGCACTGGCCTCAATTCAAGGGTCCTTTCCAGTGCTCTGCCAAAGGTGCAGCCAGACAGCCAGGGTCTCAGCCTGTTACCTGTCTGGAGTTTGAAGGAGAGCAAGACCAAAAGTCAGGCAGCCCAGGGTCTGAACTGTGCCATCGCTAAGTAGCTATGTGACCTTGGGGCTGTCACAGCAGGCCTCTGTTTCCTCATCTGTGAAATGGGCATCTTCATTCTAGCTACTATCCCAAAGCTGTAGTGAGGAAGAAGTGCATCCGTGCACACTCAAGCACATAGAATTGTGCCTGGTACCCAGTAAATGCCACACAGATGCTTGTTACCATCAAGGCGTGTTTTACAACAAGATTGTGTGCATTTAATGGAAACTGGTCCAGATGCTTTCAAAGACTCTTCCAGCTCCTCTCTGAAGCCTCGGATTGTTAGTAAAGCAGACTCGTGCATTCCCAGTCCACCCTGAAGTCACAGCTTGCACGTGTGGGAATTCCCAGCTGCCCCTCACAAGAATCATATGGGAAGACCTAGAAAGTTCTGTACCTTAGAGCTCCCTGCTGTGGGCCTGAGGTGTGGTCTGGGTAACAAGGTGGCTCCAGTGTGAAGCTAAGATTGAGAACTTCATAGAATGACGGAGAAGGTGAGAGGAGCCGGGCAAAGCAGAAGCCAGCCCCTGTGGCCCGTAAGCATGTCCAGATCCCAGCTGGCTGACCGATTGACTCGGGGTTCACAGTGGCAGGCCCTCCTCTCCCCGCACTGGGCTGCACCAGAAGTCTGGAAGAGTGTCATCCACATTTGTGAAAGTGGTTCCTTCTGCCTCAGGCTGGAGCATTTGCGCAGCGGCAGGGTAGGCGGCAGGCTTCAGGAAGCCAGTTCACTGAAGTGGGGGTGGGGTGTTCCCGGGGATCCTCTTGGGAATTCCTGGATGGGGGTGCCTGTGCTTTGTAGGATGCGAAAATGTGAGTGCAAGAGATGGGGGTGAGGGAGCGGGGGAGAGAAGAAAGGAAGAGAGAGGCAGGGAAAGCCCAATTACTTGCCTTCCCACCCTGGAGCAGAAAGGATGCCAGCTAACAAGAAAGTTAGGTCTGAGCAGCCCTGAAGCCCCATCTGGTGGACAGATGCAGGCAGTGCCGCGGAAGGATTCTGGGCGTGCGAACATGGGAGCAGGGGGAGGATGGGCAGAGGCCTCAGTTGGAGCCCACAAACAGTGGTGTATGACCTGAGTAGTGTTAAACAAACTTGTTCCAGCCAGAGGGTCGCATATACAAACTTCACATTCTAGTCTGCAGAAGCATCCATTGCATCCATAAGGACACAGGACTTCAGATTTGCCGTCCCCACCTACTCCCCCAGCTTGCTAACGGGCAGCTCAGGAGACTACAAAGCAGCCCTGCCTCTTTCCATAGATGTTGGCCGTGACATCTCTCCTGCACAGGCTGCTCTCCAATGGAGTCCGACAGAAATTTCTAGCTGTTAGAACCACTTGGGTGGAAGGGCAGTGAGCATGTTAGCCACAGCCACTCCCAGAGTCCCTCGGTGGGCGCCGGAGATGGCAGGGCTAAGGCCAGGCTCCAGGCTGTTTCTGGCTTGATGTTTTTAGAGTTCTTTCCCTGAAAAATACAAACAGCTACCCCTTCCCTGTAGGGTTCCAACGACAAACTCAAATGCAATTCACAGAAGTCCAACTGGGAAAACCAGTGAATTTACTGGGATCACTTACAGGGCATTGGTGAAGGGTTATTTTTAAGAGCATTGGTGACCTCAAAGTAGCCACGCCACTAAAAAGTTTCCCCACAGCATGGGTAATGACTTCCTATAGCCACATAAATGGAGTATCACCTCCAGTTAACTCTGTAAACTCTAGCACCTCCTAAGACATGAGGCTATGTGCAGTTAGGGCAGAATTATCTATAAGGGCCCTAGAAGTACAGGAGGAAATGGCTGGGATCTCAGGCAAGGGTCCACTGACCCTCCCTCCCTACTTCCCCTTCCTGTGAGGGAATGGTAACAGTTGGTCCCATCTTGAGGGTCCCTTACGAATAGTCACAACTGCATGGATGAGGGTGATGGCTGTTCAGGGGCCTTTTTCATGGGCTCTCCCTCCACAGAGCTTGTTCCAACTTCACATCCCACAGCAGAGGGTACCATCCACTTTACAGATAAGATCACATCCCACAGCAGAGGGTACCATCCACTTTGCAGATAGGACCACATCCCACAGCAGAGGGTACCATCCACTTTACAGATAGATAGGACCACATCCCACAGCAGAGGGTATCATCCACTTTGCAGATAGGATCACTGAGGCACTGAAGCAGAGTCCGCTGGCTTGGATTTCTTAGAAATTGGGGTGCCCTTTCCTGGCCACTGGCATTGATCCTGCTCTAGTCAAGCACTGCCCTGTGGCCAAGCACTATGCCACTGGAAGGGCCCTGCTGACCCCTCCCTTCCCTTTCCTTCTGTGGTCTTCTAGGTGCTGGTTTGGCAAACGTCCTGGAGTGTACACTGATTACATCTACCAGGGCCCCATGATCCTGGTCCTGCTGGTAAGAGCCTGGGGAGGTAGCTGGAGACAAGCCACTATGGGAAGGGACAATCTGGATAGAAAGGACCCTCTACTAGGTGGCCCCAGAGGGGAACCTGGGCCAGGAATTTTAAGTGTTAGGGAGAGAAGGACCGAAGAAGAGGAAGTGGGAGAGGGAGCAAGAAGAGGGCAGGGTGAGTGGCTGCAGAGAAATACCAAGAGCAGAGCTGAGAGGACTGAGGACCTGGCCCGCCTACCCCCACCCACCTCCATTTCCTGCATATGTCCCTGCCACATGTCCCCATCCCTGCCACCCATCCTCACTCCTGCTGGTATGCTCCAATTGCAGATCAACTTTATCTTTCTCTTCAACATTGTCCGCATCCTCATGACCAAACTCCGGGCATCCACCACGTCTGAGACTATTCAGTACAGGTACCTGGCTCCCCAGGGGTACTTCCGAGGTACCAGCCTCCTCTGAACCAGCTCTCTTCCAAGCCAGTCAGTCCACCCAGAAACTGCAGCTCCACCTTCTTAAACACCCCAGAGACCATCTCCCAAACCCATCACTCTCCCCAGAGCTAGCGGGCTCACCCCTCCTGGGTAGCCTGTGACTCTCGCCTCTGTTCCACCCTAGGAAAGCGGTGAAGGCCACTCTGGTGCTGCTGCCCCTCCTGGGCATCACCTACATGTTGTTCTTTGTCAACCCTGGGGAGGATGAGACCTCCAGGGTCGTCTTCATCTACTTCAACTCTTTTCTGGAGTCCTTTCAGGTACCTGCATCCTCCCTGAGCCTTACCACTCTGGCTCCGGGAGAACCTATTTGCACCTATAAGAGTGAGGATTCTTCTGGCAGAGGCCTGGAGGATTGGGGGGCTGGAGCAACCTGGGCTGGTCAGACCCCACTCACCTCTGACTCCCGTCTCCCCCTCAGGGCTTCTTCGTGTCTTTGTTCTACTGCTTTCTGAACAGTGAGGTAAGAACCTAAGACCGGGGCTGAGACTACCAAGACCGGGAACTGTCCCCTCATGTCTCTTCTGCCCTGGGCTCCCTTCCCTCCCTCTTCCCAGGTCCCATGGGTTGCTGCAGGGAACTTTGAGAAGTCCCTATCCCTGTCGATCTGCACCTGTGAGGACAGCCCCCCTTCTGACTTTAGGCATGGCATGGGGGATGGCTAGAAGATAGGGTCTCTGTCTTTGGAGGAGTTGGGAAGGTAGGGGTTCTGTATTGGTGAGGCCAGATGGCACCTTTGTTAGACTAGAAAAGGGTGTCCCTTCCTCACTTGAGAAAACGGACTCGACAAATAGCAAACCAACCAACAGTAGTAATTACGTGAATTATACAGATCCTGTCGTGACACCTGCTTGTAGCAACCTAGAGGATGCTGGGCTGGGGGCGGGGGTGTCCTGAGCCTGAGCTCTGATGTCACCTGTCATCCTGTGCCCACAGGTCCGCTCTGCCGTCCGGAAGAGGTGGCATCGGTGGCAGGACAGGCACTCGATCAGAGCCCGAGTGGCCCGCGCCATGTCCATCCCTACCTCCCCCACCAGAGTCAGCTTCCACAGCATCAAGCAGTCCACAGCAGTGTGAGCTGCAGGCCACAGAGCAGCCCCCAGTCCTGAGGCTGGGGGAATAATGCAAGCTCCCTGGTGAGCCTGTCTGCAGAGGCAGCCGGCCTTCCCACTCCTACCCCTGGGCTGCAGACCTGAGCGCCTGCCCAGCTGTAGACGATGGCTCATAGCATTGGGCTGGGCCCACAGCATCTGGCTCCCTGCTGCCCATTCTTCTCGGAGAGCGGAAGTGGAGACCGGGGGCTAGAAACCCTGAAGCAGGTTAATGGGCCCTGTGAAAGCTGTCTTTCCCCCAAAGCAGCTCACCGAAGATCTTGAGTCTTCGGCAGCTGTGGGGAGGCCACTTGCTACCCCAGGGCATCATGGGAAACTCTCTCCTGTGATTGTGAAGCCTCTGAATCTTGGCGATGCCTTTGGATGCTACCGAGAACCAATGTCACACGGTCCAGTCAGGGGACCTGGAGATAGCGGTAGAAATCTGGCGGCGTCATCAGATAGCACTCCACTACCCTAGGAGCCACTCCTGAGCCACCAGAATGTCATCAGCACCGTGGCGCTGCCACTGGAAAGCCCTGCCTTGCTGCCTTCCACCCTTAGACGTTTACTATTCTGCAGGCCAATCCAGCTTTCTGCCACTTACCCACTGACAACAGTCCCCTCGCCCTGAAATCCTACCACCTCTTGCCTCTGGGAGTCTTCTGATTTGTGAGAAGGTGGGGGTTGGGAAGGGGACTGAGTTGCCTGTGAGGGACAATCAAGTGGGCCCAGCCTTTAAGGAAGTAGTGTCCCCTGGGTGCCCAGGCCACTAGTTTTGTTGGCTGGCCTCTGGAACACGCTCACAGGCTGAGTGAATCGAGAAGGGCCCTGTGCTCAAGTGCCCTGAGCCAGGACAGGTGGCTCCTGGGACAACTAACTGGCAGACCCCTTACTCCCAGGCATGGAATGGCCCAACTGTCACTGTGTCACAGGGCTGAGGCGCTGCAGCAGGACCCAGGTGGGGGGTTGTGATATAAATAATATTTATCTTTTCAACTACCTTTGTGAAGGTTTGCACTCTGCTGGGGCTGGGAGTGAGCCATAGGGGTCCTCTGAGAAGTAGACATCAGGGACTACTGCGTAGCATGAAGCCTGATCCCACTCACACCATCCAGGATGAGCCCGAGGGCTGGAGGCAGGGTATGGACTCCAGACATGAAGATATGGGTGTGACCAAGGATGCTTACCTAGTAAGAAACAGCTCTTGCCGGGTGGTGGTGGCACACACTTTTAGTCCCAGCACTCAAGAGGCAGAGCCAGGTGGATCTCAGTGATTTCAAGGCCAGCCTGGTCTACAGAGCGAGATCCAGGACAGGCACCAAAACTACACAGAGAAACCTTGTCTCGGAAAACAAAAACAAAACAAAACAGTTCTTGGTGAGGAGGCTTCCCAGAAGCAGACATGGAGATGTGGTTGCCAGGGCAATCCCAAGGCAGGACTGGAGGTGGGAAGGCCAAGCACGGAGAGAAAGGGAAAGGTCGGATGGCATACATGCGCCGTGGCAGGTGGCTGGAGCTTTGGCTTGCTGAGGGGCCTGGAGCATGAGGCAAGGGAGCTGAGTTGGGATATTTATCCACCAACTCCTGTCACCCATTGTTCACTGATTTGAGCTGCTCCCAAGGGACATGCGTTTCCCTGCACTGGCTACCTCCATGTGATCGCAGAGTTGTCAGGGGCAGCACGCTGCAGGCCTCTAGAAGCCAGCATGTTGTACCTTGTAAGCACAGAGACTGGTGGAATTCCCATGAGGGTCCCAGTGCCACCTGGGACATGCCTCTGTGTCTCTGACCAGGGAGGAAGGTCACCTATGCATGCACACACATGCACACAATTGCATACGAGGGTATGTGGCATGAAATGCCAGGAGCAGACTGAGATGGCTGTGGCTGGAGAGCTCCATACCTCCTGCTGTGCCAAGGGGGTTGATGGAGGAGGGGGTGTATTCTTCCAGGACACATGGAGTGCCCTCCCTGCCGATTACCCAAACAGAAGTGTGCCCTCAAGTAGAGGTGGGCATGGGAGGCCCAGAGAACACCCAGACAGCAATGAGCTGAAGAGGCTTCTACATCAATTTAGGAGTATGGGGTGGCCTAGGGAGAGCAAAGGACAGCCCTGCCAGATGACCGCAGGGACCTAAAGTGGCCGAATGTCAAATAGTCACACTGAAATGGTTCTCCACTCTTGTCTTTCAACCTGAGCAGAAGAGGGAGAGAGCAAGGTGTCATTCAATGTGGCAGCATGGGCCTGTGTTCTAAGGAACCTGGGGCCTGCTGTCTCGGAGAAGCTGGTGTGCCTGAGCGAGCAGGGGCGGGTTGAGATGAGGGATGGGCCTCCTGTCCAGAGGCTGTAAGAGGAAGCTGCCTGGAGATAAGTAGGAACACTAAGCAGTGAGTAGCTTCAGGCAGTGTCTGGGCAGGCCCCTCAGTGGACATCAGGGGCCATTCTGCTCCGAGGTTGGGGGGGGACTTCCTCTGGCTGTGAGTGGATTGACCCAGGCCACTATGTGGAAGGGCCGAACAGTTGCCAACTGGAGTCACAGGGCCCTCTTCGGCCCCAGGATGGATCTGTCCCTCATGTCCGAAAGAATGCTTTTCCATATCACACCTAGGGAACACAGTCTCCTGAGAGCCACCCTCTTGCAAAAGATCTCACTTCTCCTGCGGTTCTCTTGGTGGACACAGAGCAACAGGGGAGAAGCGCTCTCTTCCTGAGGGCCAAACAGTTCCCACCCTGGGATTCTGGTTCCCCAAGCCTCTGTGCTGAAGAGGCATTTGCCTTAGGACTAAGACAGGAACAGCCAGATCAAGATAAACTACCTTCTGAGGAGGGAGGGGGAAAGGGTTTAGGATTCAGACAGTCATCCTTACCTTAACCGAGTCACCTGTAGGTTGCTTTATCATCTACCAAATCTATTCTCACATGTTCTCCAATCCTTAACTCAGTGGGGAATCAGCCCATTCTGCAGCAGAGGAAACCAAGACTGGGGATGGAAGGCTTGGTTGCACATCGGGGTGTAGGTAGAGTTTTCCTGCCTGGCCCACAGTCAGAACAAATCTCCCTCACCCGCCAGTCCCACAGCTGCTCAGATCCGACCAAGTAAACACAGAGACTTATATTGCTTACAAACTGTATGGCTGTGGCAGGCTTCTTGCTAACTGTTCTTATATCTTAAATTAATCCATTTCCATAGATCTATACCTTGCCACGTGGCTTGTCATGGCGGCTGCTGGCAGTGTCTCTTTCTGCCTTCCCGTTCTTTGTTTTCTCCTCTCTGTTAGTTCCGCCTATACTTCCTGCCTAGCCATTGGCCAATCAGTATTTTATTTATTGACCAATCAGAGCAACACATTCGCCATACAGAACATCCCACAGCATCAGGGATCTTCCCTTTCTGGAGTGCTCCAGCCTTGGCTCGGAAGGCCAAGACCCACACAGCAACACTAGAGCCAAGGGACAGTGAGGTTGACATAGGTTCTCAGGCTGATCCCAACAGTGTGTCACATTGGCGTCATCAGTGGCTCACCCCACGCCCAACTGCCAGGTCAGCTGGGGAAGAAGTAATTGAGGCTGTGTGCTCAGTGTCTCTCCCCTTCTCCACTCCACTCATCCCCCTCCTTCAAGTGATGCTTCATGTCAAACCGTACAGCCCAGGTCACCAGAAGCCACTGTCAGCCTTGTGTTCCCCATCCAGGATCCACTCAGTCCCTGCAGAGGATTCCACTAGCCTCAAATCCATCTCCTCCAGGTCCACCCATGATTTCAAACTCACCGATTTGACCACGCTGGGCCCAACATGAAGAGGGAGACTCTGCAGCCACCCTGATCCCAGCCCTGTCAGTGGATACCAGGCCTCAGTTGGGGGTCATACTCACTGCTCGTCATTCAACCCTATAAAGCAGCTGCTGCTCTCCCATTTAATGGGTGAGAAAAATGGAGCCCAGAGAGGATAAGAGGCCTTCCTGAGGGTACTCAGCAGTGACATGGCTGGATGAGAACCCAGGCAGCCTCAGGTGCTCCAGTATTCCACCACTTACCCACAAGACCCCATTGCAAGGTGGCTCTCTATCTCCTCCCTTTGGGGACATTCTTCAGCTTCCCAGTCAGTTGACGAGTAGTACTCAGAGACGAGCTAGTGGAAAGAGCCTGCAAAACACAAGCCTGAGACTGCCCACCTCCCAGTGTCCCAGTCTGCCCTGGCTGCACATTCCAGCATGGCCTCCCAGTCTCCTGCTAACACACCAACCCTGTAGACCCTGGAGCTCAGGGTGGAGGAAGACCTGGACTGCGTGGATTTTGCAAAGCTCTTCGCATTCAGGGAACAGTCGTGAGATGAGTTCCAGACCACTGGCCACTCCTCCTGTCTCTCTGTGGGGTTCTAGACAGACCCCCCAAAGCCCAACCTCATTACCCATTGGACAAAGGCACAGGGCAGGGGCAGGGCCTTTTAGAGACCCAGAGAGGCTGAGGAATATCACAGACACCCAGCTAGGGTGGGCAACATGGAAGTGTCCCTTCTTTGGCCTTCATTCCCAGGGTGGTGGGGAGGACACAAATAGTGTCCAGGCCCAGATCTGCTCCAGCTGGAAAGGTGTGGGCCATTGAGCCAGGCCAGGAGAGGGTCTACGGCACCTGGTCCCTTCCCCACCTCCTAGAGTCCCTGCCCTAGGCTAAGACCCGCTGCCCCATCTGCAGTCCTCCCTACCTTGATTGGATGAAGATAAATATTCCAGCTGCCACCTAGACCTGGTCCCCCTGGAAGGCAGACACTTTGTCCCAAACTACCTGGGGAGCCCCTGAGATCCCAGATCCTAGGTGAGGGAGGCAGTGGGGATGTCGGGCAACAAGGCCAATGCAGGAACTCACCCAGAAGGTTGTAACTGGAGGTCTTTAGAGGATTCTGCAGAAACAGAGCCTGGAGAATAGAACACCAGCTGCTCCTGTGGAGGCACTAACAGAGGCGCCAAGTAGCCACACAGACAGGAGGACAGACAGTTCCAGGGCTGGTGGACTGGGGGTTCTGGGCCACCAGGGGCTGACTAGGTCTCCCCAAACCCCCAGTGAACCAGACACAAAAGGCACATGGAATGAAGGGTTCAGAGAATTCTGTGGACCTAGGGCACCCCCAGCCTGAGGATCTTGCACGGGGGATGGTAGAACCAGCAAAACGGTGTGCTCACACAGTCTCAACTTCATTAGGGCACCCACCGGCGCCAGAGTCCTGATGACCAAAATTGAACCAGTTCTGGGGACAGCGCTACTGCAGTGGACCAAAGTGAAGTCTTGGTTTCTTGGTTTTAGTTTTTTTTTTTTTTAATGGTATAATACACATGAACGTAAAAACTCACATTCCAACATGTGAAAGCACACAATTCTGAGGTGTTAATTTCATCGTAGCCTACAAATGTGTTTAGTTATTATATGTCAATAAAATACACCACAACACTATTTCCAGAATGTTTCATCATCCTGAATGGAAACCCCATCCCTCCTCCTCCAGCCCTGGCCACGGTGAATCTGATTTCAGTTCTTGTGGGTGGATCTCCCTAGGATGCCAGCTTCCACAACTCTCGGTATAACTGAAGAGGAATCTGCCAGCCTGCTTCCCATATGGCCATGCCACTGTGTTCTCAGCAGCTGCGCAGAAGGCTCTAGCTTGTCTGTATCTTCCCTTGTGGCCGAATTGATTGGTTGGTTGGTTTTGAGACAAGGTCTCATGTAGTCCAGTTGGCCTCAAGCTTGCAATGAAGTCAAGGATAACTTTGAACTTCTGAACCGCCTGCCTCCACCTCCTGAGTGCTGGGATTATGGGCATGCAGCACCACACTTGGAGCATGCAGCGCTGGGGATTGAATGCAGGGCTTCACACACACTGGGCAGGCACTCTACCACCTGAGCTACATCCTCAGCTGTTGGTTTTTTAATAATAGCTGGCTCCATGGATGTGTTGGTCTTGATTTCTAAGACTCTCTACGGGAAGCAGGGCTTTAGTAAGGATCGTAGCCTTTGGTGAAGGCTGCCTGTCTGGCCAGCATCTGAGTGCTTGGATCTAGAGCAGTGATTCTCAACCTATGGATTGTGATCGGAATGACCCTTTCACAGGGGGTTGCCTAAGATGATCAGAAAATACAGATATTTCCATTACAATTCGTAACAGTAGCAAAATTACAGTTATGAAGTAACAATGAAAATAATTGTATTGTCAGGGGTCACCACATCATGAGGAACTGTATTAAAGGGTCACAGCATTAGGAAGGTTGAGAGCCACTGATGTAGAGGGATACACTCAGAAGAGACATTGCTGCCGGGCAGTGGTGGCGCATGCCTTTAATCCCAGCAATCAGGAGGCAGAGGCAGGAGGATCTCTGTGAGTTCGAGGCCAGCCTGGTCTACAGAGTGAGTTCCAGGACAGCCAGGGCTACACAACGAAACCCTGTCTGGAAAAACAGAAAACAAAAAAAGAAGTGACATTACCACGTGCCCTGACAACAGTTGTACATGCTGAGCCTCCGCCCAGCCCCAGGCCCCTTAGCAATGCATCTGGGCCCCTCGAAATAAAGATTCTGGAGAAGGGACTAGAGGAGCCCATGGCAGCCCCTCCCTGGGCCCTGCACACTGCCCCAGCGGGTGGCAGGTCGCCAGTCCATTGTGCTGACTCCCTAATGTGCTTCTGACAGCTCACTTGGCGTCGTAATTACTGTTGGCAATGTAATTAAATGTTATGTTAATGGATAGATCAGAAGCGCACAAACAAGGGAACACAGTTTTGATGACAATTCATTTGGCTGCTTTGAAAGACACAGTTGCAAATGAGTCACCAAAAACTAAGCTGTCCAATTAGGTGTTGGCAAGACCAATGTAAATAATCAGGGGCAAGAAAAAGTCAGAATCTAAATGTGGCCTGCTGACCACTTTACAGTGCTCCTTAAAAAATGGCCTCCATGTCAGAGAATCCGAGCTGGGTTCTGGGAATATCTTTCATCCCCTCTTATTGACGTGGAGTAAACTAGGCCTTTGCAGTATAATCAAATTAAGAATGCATGGGCTGTAAGTCATGGTGACACAGACGCAGACAGAGACAGTGCTGTGTGACAATAGTTCCAGAGTGAAATGACTCACTATAAGCCAGGATGGCCCCAAGGCTCACTGGCCACCGCCTAGGAAGAGGTAAGCAAAAATGCTACCTAGACTCTCCACGGCCCAGGCTGCTACAGTAAGTACAACAGACAAGACGTTCAAGCAACAGGCATTGATTCCTCGTGTTCTGGAGAATGCAGCATCCAAGACCAAGGCGCCCACTGATTCAGGGCCTGAAGATGGCTCTCCACCTATTTGGAAGGGCCCCTCTCTCATTGTGTCTTCACAAGGCCAACAGAGAGATTATCTCTCTGGCGTCTCTTCAATAGGTTCTAAGAACCTGATGGGAAGGCTCCTATCCTACGATCTAACCACCTTCCCTCACACTGTGGGCTAGGCCTCAGTGTGCAGATGAAGAGGGGACACAAACCTTCAATCTATAGCCTACTTACACCTTCCAGAATTAGGAGGGAATGCATTTCTGGTTGTTGCTGTTGTTGTAGCACACATGAGCACACATGCACATGGGGCAGGGGCGGAGGCAGGGAGAGAGGGAGAAAGAGGGATGGGGAGATGGGTGAGGTTATTATTTGAGGCGGGATCTTTGTAGCCCAAACTGGCCTCAAACTCACCATCTCCTGCTGCTGCTTCCCTAGTACTGCAATTAGGTATGCCTCACTATACCTGGCTCATTTCCAGCATTTTCTTTTTTAAATTACACTTTATTTATTTACTAAGCGAAGGGTGTACATGTGCCACGGCGTGTGTGTGGAGGTCAGAGGACAACTTTCAAGAGCTGGTTCTTTTCCTGACACTATGTGGGTTCTGGATTGAATTCAGGTAGTCAGGCTTGGCAGTGAGCACTCTTACCTAAGCCAACTCGCTGACCCCATTTCTGTTATTTTAAGTCACATGGTTCATATCATTATTTAGGGAAGTCTAAGCAATTAATGCAATGAATAGGGGCAATAGGGAACACTGTCCCTCCCGTGTGTGTGTGTGTGTGTGTGTGTGTGTGTGTGTGTGTGTGTTGTACAGATGTATGTATGTAGTTGTCTTACTTTTCTATTCCTGTGACCAAACACCATGACCAAAGATACTTACAGAAGGAAGAATTTCATTTGGTCTGTGGTTTCAGGGAGAGAGTCCCTGACAGCAGGGAGAAGGAACAGCTGAGTCACAAGTTGGTCCACAGCCACTAGGCAGTGGGCACACTGGGCATGGCACTAGTCTTTTGAAATCTCAAGTCCTGCCCACAGTGATACACCTTTTCCAACAAGTCCACACCTCCTAATCCTTCCCAAACAGTTCCACCAACTGGGGACCAAATGTTCAAGTAAATGAGCCTATGAGGGACCATTCTCACCCAAACCACCACTATAGCAATGGTGGAGATGTGTGCCCATGGAGGCACACGTGGAGACCAGAGCAGGACACAGCAGTTATTTGTCTCTCACACACCCTAACCAGGTCTCTTGAGAGAGTCTCTCACTGGACCTGAAGCTGCCTAGGGAGCTTCTGGCTTATCTCCACCTCTAATGCTGCGGTTACGGGCACATGCAGCCATGCCTGGTTCTTTATGTGGGTGCTGGGATCCAAACTCAGGTCCTCGAGCTTACAGAGCAAGCACTCTTATCCACTCAGCCATCTCCCCAGTCCTAGGATACAGGATGTTTTTTAAGGACTTCCCACTTCAATTGACTTTGTTAATGAATCTGTCTCCCACCCAGTCCTCAGCATCACCGTCTCCACAGTCCCCGAGCCAAATGCTAGATGCAATGGTGACATGCTATGTGCAGTGATAACGGATGCTCTATGCGGTGATAATGGGTCAACCAGGGACTCTGCCACTTAGCAGCCTAAATCTGGTTCCTAAACTCAAGTAGGACCTTGGAAAGGTTCCCTGACTGCCCTGAACATCAATCCAGAAACTCACTCGCCCACCCCGCACACATTTTCTGAGCATTGCTTTCTGTTCACGGATCTTAGAATACTAAGCAGGGTAGATGGTCTCTGCCTTCACAGACCTTGCGTGTCTTCAGCAGGAGCTAGAACATACCAGACAGGTGCATATGCGTTAAGTGCAATGTAGTAACTAAAACCTGCATTGGGATGGTGGCATCCTGAGAAGGGGGCTGGGTTGTTGTTTTTGTTTTTGTTTTCCTGGGGATGGTGATAGAGATGATATTGGAGCCAAGGCCCAGATGCCATGGTCAAGCAGCAAGTGCCATAGCTCATACTGCCAGGAGACTCAGGGCAGAGGGCAGGTCGGTGGGGCTGAGGATATATGGATCAGTGACAGAGTGCTGGCCTAGTATGCACATGGTCCTAGGTTCAATCCCCAGCACAAAGAAAGAAGGGGGTTGGATAGTTAGCAGAGCTAAGGGGCTTCCAGTTGGAGCAGGTGGACTGTGCTCGGGGTTGACCCAGAGAGAGCTCAGAGTTAGGGCATAAACCCATACTGAGATTCCCTGCTGTACCTGAACCACCTCTACAAGCCCTGGAGACCTGGACCAGTTCCCACCGTGAGGACCTCATCCTGAAACGGAGTCTCTGCTCCTGTACCAAGAGGCTATGCTGGTGACTGATGGCAGGCCTCGTCTCCAGCAGTGAAGTGTCACAGTATCACAGGCAAAAAGGTTTGAGTGCCTGACAATAAGGAGCAGAGGATGGCTACAGGCCAGTGGAAAAATCATGGAAACATAGGAGGATGGCCACTCCCCACATCCTCGCTTTTGGTCTCAGGAGCCCCCGGGTACCCCACTTGTGGGTGGCTTGAGGGAGACTGGACAGGATAATGTGGGCAAGTATGAGAGGACATCAGAGATGGGGTAGAAACTTGCTAGCACCAAGGGTGGGTTCTTGATTCCAAACTCAGCTCCCAGCTCAGCCTCAGAAGATAAGCAGGGAGACCAGCCTAGAATTCACCTCAAAAGGTTTATGCGACATCGAAGTCCAAAGGTTTAACTAGTACAAGAACCTTGTAGACTGGTCCACTTGGACTACTCTGAGCCTATTCTACTCTATGATATGGGAGTATCGGGTAAGGCTAAGTTACTGTAACAAAGACGCCCATGACAAGCAGATAGCTTATTGTGGAAGATCACCTATCTCCCTAGCAGCAGTGAGCACCCCAGATAACTGTTCCATGCCGTTGCCCAGGGACCCCCACTCTCTTCGCTTTGCCCCCTTCCTTCAGGCATTGTCCTCATCACAGTCCTGTCCTTGTCCTGAGTTGCAAGAAAGTTAAAGAGTGAGCAAAAAGCTCCACCCTATTTCATCCTAGGTTCTATGAGGGAGGCTGGTGATGAGCTCTGGACAGAGGGATTAATTTAGAAGGACAGTGTACAGCCTCCAGCTAGCGGGGGTATTGTATATGTGCAATGGATACATAAAAAACACCTTGCCCCTTAACATGTGCGTGCCATGGAGCTCCGTGCGCTGGAACCTAGAACCTGGTGTAACATCCTCATTACTTCACAGTCAATGAAATGAGTCCAGGGACTGGAGAGAGGACTCAGTGGGGAAGAGCACTAGCTGAGAAATCATGAAGACCTGAGTTTGTATTTCCAATGCCCAGATTTAAAAAAAAAAAATAGGGTGTGGCCACACATACCTGTCACCTCTGCCCTGTAGGACAGAGAAATAGAATCACTGGGGCTTGCTAGCTGCCGGCTTAGCTCCAAGTTCAGGGAGGAAACCCATCTTAAGGGACTATGAGGAAGAGTGATGGAATGATGAGGAATCGGCACACAGAGTTCTCCTCTGGCCTCTGGGTGTGCATAGGTATAAGGACTTACATACGCACATGTACACACATAATATACACTATACACACTGTCCTGGTTTACTTTATACTGCTGTAATAAAACACCATGACTGAGCTAGGCGGTGGTGGCACACACCTTTAATCCCAGCACTCGGGAGGCAGAGGCAGGCAGATCTCTGGGAGTTCGAGGTCAGCCTGGTCTACAGAGTGAGTTCCAGGACAGCCAGAGCTGTTACACAGAGAAACCCTGTCTCAAAACAAAATAAACAAAAAGAGGAAAAAGAGAGAAAATGTCCCTACAGACTTACCTACAAGACAATATATTGGAGGTCTTTTCTCAACATAGGTTCTTCTTTCCAGATAACTCTAGCTTGTTTTAAGCTGACAAAACAACAACAACAAAAACTAGCCAACACACACACACACACACACATACACACACACACACACATACACACACACGCACACACAGAGAGAGAGAGAGAGAGAGAGAGAGAGAGAGAGAGAGAGAGAGAGAGAGAGAGAGAAACCAGTCCAAAGAGGAGAGCTGGCCTGGACTGCCTAGGCTATCCAGGAAGAAAGATGAAAAACTGTTTCCAGAATCCTGCCTGGGATCTCCAGCCCCGACACCCCACACTTACTTCATCTTACCTGGTTTCGTCCTACCGGGCGCCTGGGCAGGGAGGAGATGTCAGATGACCTCCCTATTGGATCCAGGGTTGGGAACATGACCCTGAGAGGAGCCTGCGTCCCATAGCAGTGCCCTTCATCACTTTATGACAAGGTAGGTGTGGCTCTGGTCTCCAAGACAAGTGGCCAAGCTACTCTGTGACAAAGAGCCACACCCTTGCCCTGGGAGGGGAATAGAGCTGTGGGCAGCTGTCTCCTTGGGAGGACACAGTAGGTGGCTGAGGAGGATGTTGTGCCTGGGTTCCCTCCTCCCCATGGGCTCACTCCTCCTCCTCCTCCTCAGCCCTGAGGCCCGGGGGGAATACGGCGTGGTCCGCATCGTGTCAAAGAATTGGAGCAAGGACTATTGTGTCTTGTACAGCTCCGACTACGTCACTCTACCCCGGGACCTGCACCATGCCCCATTCCTGCCTCTGCATGACGGCACCAAGACACCATGGTGTCCGGATGAGGACTTCCACCAGGCTCAGGACGGCTCCCCTAGACAGCGACCCCTCCACCAGACTACTACCATGGTGATGCGTGGAAACTGCAGCTTCTACACCAAGGGCTGGCTGGCTCAGGGCCAGGGTGCCCACGGGCTGCTCATTGTGAGCCGGGCCAGCGATCAACAGTGTTCAGACACCATCTCCAAGTCCCAGGACCCCAGCAAACCCCGGCCTGCCCTCACCATCCCGGTGGCTGTGCTCCGCTATACCGACCTGTTGGACATCCTCAGACACACTCACGGTGACACCAATATCCGGGTAGCCTTGTACGCCCCCCTGGAGCCCGTCATCGACTATAACATGGCAGTTATCTTCATACTGGCTGTGGGCACTGTTGCTGCAGGTGGCTACTGGGCTGGCCTGATGGAGTCGGACCAGCTGCAGAGGCACCAGGCCCGAAGAGGAGGGGGGTTTGGTGGTCGCCATCAGCCACAAGTGGAGGGAGCTGAGAGGTTCCAGAGGGCCCAGGAAGACGAAGATGATGATGATACGTCTGTGGATTTTACACCAGCCATGACGGGCGCTGTGGTCACCATGTCCTGCTCCATCATGATTCTGCTCTACTTCTTCTACGACTGCTTTGTCTACGTCATGATCGGGATCTTTGGTCTGGGTGCCAGTACTGGCCTCTACAGCTGCCTGGCACCCATAGTGCACCACCTGCCCCCGTGGCAAAACCAATGGGCACTGCCTGACCGCCGGGCTTATATGAAGTTGCCATTACTACTGCTGGCAGGCCTGTGTGCCACGGTGACTCTTCTCTGGGTCATCTACCGCAACGAGGACCGTTGGGCATGGCTCCTGCAGGACACCTTGGGGGTTGCCTACTGCCTTTTTGTGCTGAGGCGGGTGCGGCTGCCCACGCTCAAGAACTGCACCTCCTTCCTGCTGGCCCTGCTGGCCTTCGATGTCTTCTTTGTCTTCGTCACACCCCTCTTCACCAAGACTGGCGAGAGCATCATGGTGGAAGTGGCCTCAGGCCCGGCAGACTCTTTGAGCCATGAGAGGCTGCCCATGGTGCTCAAAGTGCCCCGACTGAGCTTCTCAGCCTTGACATTGTGTGACCAGCCTTTCTCCATCCTTGGCTTTGGTGACATCGTCGTCCCCGGCTTCCTGGTGGCCTACTGTCATCGCTTTGATGTGCAAATCCGCTCTCGCCAGGTCTACTATGTGGCCTGTACGATGGCCTATGCCATAGGCCTGCTGGTCACCTTCGTTGCCATGGTCATCATGGAGATGGGCCAGCCTGCTCTGCTGTACTTAGTGTCTAGCACCCTGCTTACCAGCCTTGCCGTGGCTGCCTGCCGCCAAGAGCTTACCCTTTTCTGGACTGGCCAGGGCAGAGCCAAGATCCCTGCTGGGCCCGTGGCAGAGCCCTCCATTGCTTCTGCGGTAAGCTCCAAGCGGAAGCTGGAGGGTGCGACAGATTCCCATAGAACCAATGGGTTTGAGGAGGCCGCCGACCAAGAGTCAAGGGACTTAGACAGCAACCTTGGGGATGACATGTCAGAGATGGTCACCCTCTCTGAGGACGAAGCCACAAGTCCAGAGGGCCACAGTGAGAGCTCCGAAGGCTGGAGTGATGCCAACTTGGATCCTGGTGAACTATCCCCTGGTTCCCCCATGGCCCTGGAGGAGCTGATGCCTCTGGCCATGTTGATACCACTGATCCCACCAATGCCACCCCCCTCAGAGCTGGGTCGCATCCACACCCAGGCTCAGGTCCACGATGCCAGCCTGCCCTGGATGGGTCTGCATAGGAGAAAGGGCTTGAAAGTGAAGAAGTGCCCGTCAACCCAAGCTCCCCTATGAACAGAGCTCCCGGGACCTGGACCTCTCAAAGGACTTCCAGAACACTGAACAGCAAAGCCAGACAGGATAAGAGATCGGGCATTAGAGAAACTCCCTATCTTCCTCTGGAGTCTCTTTGCTTGTTAGGACCATAAGATAACAGTAACACAGAATAAGTCTGTGCAAAGTTGGGAAGGTCCCTGTGGGCTGGTGGCACCTCCAAATTGTGCAGAGGGGGAAACTGGGGCTCAGGGAGGTCACGTGACTTGCACAGGTCCACTCAAGATTTGCCTCCCCCACCCCCAGAGTTCCCTGGGCAGCTCCTTGCCCTTTCTTTGCCTGCCTGGCTCCTTGAGCCAAAACCCCCAACCCCTTCATCTGGCACATAGCTACCCATCCCATTTCCTCCACCTCTAATGTCAGCACCCTATTATGGCTTCTTGATCCCTTCACATTCTCTTCATCTCTATTTGCACTTGCTGTTCCCACTAACTGGATGCCTTTCCTGTCACAGAGAGACCCCAACCCTAGAAATCGTGAGGCTTCCTTCCAAACTCAGCTCACATGGGCTTGCTGACCCCCTCAGCTCAAGGCCCAGACACCAACACTCAGCCCCATCCCTGAGACATTGACTGTGCCCCTGCTGTGTGTCTCCTGAGGTAGTGGGCATAGGAGGAGGACCCGGACATCACAGAAGAAGAACGGGAGTATAGGGCAAGTAACAACTTAAAGCCAGGAGTGCAGGGAGCTGGGCCTGAGATGAGAAGCTTTACAGACCACGGGCCAGTTGCCACTGGCTCTGAGTAATGACAGGGTCCTGCAGAACTCAGAGGTCCCATCTGCAAAATGTGGCTTATAGGACTGTATCCTCTGAAGCAGGGGCATTGACAAGATGATCTCCTTAGGACTCCACCAGGTTTTAGATCATGTGGTGTGTTTAAAAGCTGCTTGATCAGTGCAGCTAGACCGTAGAGTGAGAGAAGGCCTTCTGAAAGAGGCCCTGTTGGGGGGTGGGGGAAGGTGGTCACGTCCCAAGGGGCAGTGCTGCAAGGTTGTTAGTGACAGAGCTGGAGATCTCAGCTCCACACTGACTTAGAGTATGTCACTTAGGGGAGACTGACCCTCTCCATGCTCAACTTGCTTATCTGTAGCACGGGATGAGCAATACGCTCTACTGTGGGACTGTCAATAGGTTTGAAACGGTGTCCGTCTGGTGGCCAGCACCCAGCCGGGAGGAAGAGCTGCAGGCTTCCTTCCATCCTTCTTTCATGAAGTGCTCTGACCTTGTTCATACCAGTGTACCCATAACTCTGGTTTTCTTGTCCTTTGGAGTCGAGTTCAGCTTTGTGAGGGCGAGGACTTTTGTCCTCTTGGTTCATAGGTTATATTTCTGAGCCAAGGACAGAGCCTGACATGTCATAGGTATTTAGTTTCTGTTTGTTAGATGAGGGAAGGAGGAGGGAGGGAGGGAGGAGGGAGGGAGGGAGGGAGGAGAGGGAGGGAGGGAGGAAGGATTAGGCATTGATCTCATTTAAACTGTAGAGAATAGAGTGTTTCTGAAGAAAGACCCCATTGTCTAGGCCTCTTTCTTGGAGTTTGGTCAAAGTGGACAGGCATCTCAGAGCCCACTTTCAGGGAACAAACACTTCACAGCAAACAGTGGCTTCAGACCCAGCTGGAAGGATCAGGTGAAGCCCTCAAGCCAGGGCTCTGACCTGAGGCATTGGCAGACCCTCCCACTGCGGCCAGTGGCCATCTGGCCTGGCCAGAGGGGCCGCCATAGGTCCTGGCTCATCCCCAGCCCGGGCAGCCTCCCCACTGCTGGCCTGCGTCACTGGACCCATGGGGCAGGCTGCACCCCTGTCAGGCCTGAAGGGAAGGGCTGGACAGAGTTCAGACCTCAGCCCCCTCAGTCCTGAGTGGGAGGCAGGCAGGAAGCTTCCTCTCCCGGGCATGTGCAGCGGGAAGCTCTGAAGATGCCAGCCCCAACAGGTGTGACAGTGATGAGGCAGACACAGGCCTTCAAGGAGCAGAGCCTCGGGGTGGGTCAGGACAGGGCAACTAACTGTCCTTGTTTACCAGAGTCCAGGTGAGCAGGAACAGTTCATAGATCCGAATTTGCTTAGTATGTGCTGTTGGGACATTGAAACAGCCACAGAGATTCAGAGAACAGGCCTGTGCTGGAGTTGACCCAGTATTCCGGACACCCCAGTGCAGCCAGATCTCAGCTCCTCACTGGAAAATCATTCCTGTCTATGAAAACCCAGCTCCCCTGGGCACAGCCCTCTCTCCCCATCCCACCCCCAGGATGCCTTGGGGAAGCGTTTGTGTGAATAACCCAAGCTCCAGAACTCACTATGGACTGGCTCTCCCCCCACTCCCAACCCTGCTCCCTGCCCTCACTCCCAGGTGTCTCCCCAAAGGCCAGGCCTCTCCTCCTAGGACTCTCCTGAGCCCCATTCCTGGGATCCCAAGCTAAGGCAAAGGAACCACAGCCTGAGTGTGACCTGCAGAATGATCTAGATTCCCAGCCTGCATCTGCTGAGCTGCTGTGTCCCAGAGGGCTAGGAAGGGGCAGGAGAGGTCCAGGGCCTTTTTTTTTCCTATCAAGACTATACCACAGCAGTTCTGCCTACTGTAACCAGGTCTGGGCAACAACTCCAAGTAGATGATGCAGCCTGGGGTGTTTAAACACAGACACACAAACTGAGCTGCATATCAGGTACTCAGCTGGGGACACATTTGAAGAGTTCCTGGGCCCCAGATTCTGACCAAGTGTACTTGAGTGGAACCAGGTATCTATGGATTTGAAGGGTTCCACCTCTGCCTAAGGCTGAGCTTCTTCGGAGTTGGGCCCTGGTCCCTCTGTGCATCTGGGCTAGCAGGTGGGAGGACATAGACAAAAGCTCAAGGTACAGAACCCAGGGCAGCCCCCCAACCAGCCTTGGCATGTACTTCCAGCCAGCTCCTCATAGATTCACCTGCCAGGGCCCTAGACACAGAAGTCCATCCCCAGAGGCTCAGGCTCCATTCGGCTTTACTGGCCAATGCTTGGGCAGGAGGAATTGAGTCAGATTCACCAACCCACCAATCAGCTTTATCCATGCCCTATACTCTAGAACATTCTGACACCAAGGCAAAGGCTAATTTTATCTGTTCATCATGTATTGGGCCTGATACATCACAGGTGCTCAAGAAAGCAGTTGTCAAATCAGTTGTGGGGTAGAGGAATGCTCCCCTTGGCTAGCTGGAACCATGGGGACATAAAATATTTTTACCCACTGACAGGACAAAGTAACACTACCTGGCCTGGCATTTGCGTTCAGCATTACCATCTGGGAGTGATCGGAACCCTGTGCTTGGCACAGTCAGAAATCTCAGTGTTGCGGTTGCCACTCTTGAGTGGCTCTGTTCCTCTACCCAGAGGCGGCCTCCTATGTACCTGCCCCACCTCACTTTGCAAGTCTACTTTCTAGGGCTTGTCCTCAGTAGCTGGTCCAAGCCATACCCTTCTAGAGCAGCCGAGAGCTGGCAGAGTTCACCTGGAAAGACAAAGATACAGGATGCTATTCATGTGCACCCACACAGGAGCATACATGTGTACTACACTATGGGCTTGTACAGATACACCGCATCCATTCATGCTACATTATAGGTACTTGTACAGATACACACATACAGAGACATACACACACACACACACACACACACACACACACACACACACACCTGTAGCAAGCACACATTCCCTAGTGTACACCTTACCACACACATCCACACATAAGCTCTAACCTGTTCCCCTCAGAGTCCAGCCTTCCCCACCAGGCTTTTCCTAGCTCACGCACAGTTGGAGGCTCTGAAGATGTTTGTCTGAGCACGTAGGAGACACCAATCCCTGGCACATGGCAATCAAGCTGACGGCCAGGCAAGAGTGGCGCAGGGGCTTAGCCACTTGTACTTTCCGTGGCCTCCAACAGTGGCCTTGACTCAGACACTTGCTCGGCTTGGGGGCAGGCCTGGGTGATGGACTCCCCAGATGAAGCCCCTCCCACTTGATTGGATGTGGGCCCCAGCCCCACTTGACCTCTGCTTCCTTGAGAGTCCAGCCTGGAAAACTGGAGGGTCCAGGGCAAGACTAAGACTCCAGGTGGCCCATTTCTGTATGGAGGCTGCACCTCTTCTCCCTGGGGCCTCATTTAATCCCAGTCAGCACTCCATAGGTCTTGAACTTGAGCCTCTTAATGAGTTTGGTGATAGATTCCTGGATTCCCCAGCAGAGAGCCAGCAAGGACCTATGGAAAGATCTGGTTCACATGAGGAAAGGAAAGCTCAGAAAGAGTCAGTGCTTACCCATAGTCACAGCAGAAAGAGTCAGTGCTTACCCGTAGTCACAGCAGAAAGAGTCAGTGCTTACCCGTAGTCACAGCAGAAAGAGCCAGTGCTTACCCATAGTCACAGCAGAAAGAGCAGTGCTTACCATAGTCACAGCAGATCAGTGCTACCATAGTTACAGCAGAAAGAGTCAGTGCTTACCCATAGTCACAGTAGAAAGAGCCAGTGCTTACCCATAGTCACAGCAGATAGAGTCAGTGCTTACCCGTAGTCACAGCAGAAAGAGCCAGTGCTTACCCGTAGTCACAGCAGAAAGAGTCAGTGCTTACCCGTAGTCACAGCAGAAAGAGTCAGTGCTTACCCGTAGTCACAGCAGAAAGAGTCAGTGCTACCGTAGTCACAGCAGAAAGAGTCAGTGCTACCGTAGTCACAGCAGAAAGAGTCAGTGCTTACCGTAGTCACAGCAGAAAGAGTCAGTGCTTACCCGTAGTCACAGTAGAAAGAGTCAGTGCTTACCCATAGTCACAGCAGAAAGAGCCAGTGCTTACCCGTAGTCACAGCAGAAAGAGCCAGTGCTTACCCATAGTCACAGTAGAAAGAGCCAGTGCTTCCCCATAGTCACAGCAGAAAGAGCCAGTGCTTCCCATAGTCACAGCAGAAAGAGCCAGTGCCTACCCATAGTCACAGCAGAGTCAGTGCTTACCCGTAGTCACAGCAGAAAGAGTCAGTGCCTACCCATAGTCACAGCAGAAAGAGCAGTGCACTGTCACCGATAGTCACAGCAGAAAGAGTCAGTGCCTACCCATAGTCACAGCAGAAAGAGCCAGTGCTTACCCGTAGTCACAGCAGAAAAAGGACTCAGCTCCAGGCTCCTGCCTCCCAGCCCAACATGTGGAATCAACTCCTGTCCTCAACTTCCTATGGTGATATTTTATTTGTGCTGAAATGTGATTTTATGTGTATGTTAATAAATAAAGTTGCCTGGGAGTCAGAGCTAATAGCAAGCCATAGCAGAAGCCAGGAGGTGGTGGCTCACGCCTTTAATCCAATCACATGGCAGGCAGAGTCTGTGTGTTCAAGACATAGCCAGCTTGGTGACACAGGCCTTTAATCTCAATACCAACCATAGAGACCTGGAGGTCTGTATAGACAGGCAGTGACGAGGAGGTCATGTGGTTGGGTTAACAACCAATGAGAAGGCAGAACAGAAGGTCAACAAAAAGACGACACACAGGAAGTAGGTCTCTTTCTGAGGGGAAGGACGGCAGCAGCAGCGGGTGATAAGAAGGCAGCCAGTGGTGATAAGAAGGCGGTTTTAGTCTCAGCTCTTAGCCACTGCTCTGACCTCTTGGGCTTTTAACTCAGCATTTGACTCTGTGTTTCTTATTTAATAAGACCGTTACATCTACAACCTCCTCCTCCTTTGGAAACATACGCCTCTCCCACTCCAGGAAAACTCTGGGTCCATTGCTCCCTTACCTCATTCCCCCCAACAGACATTCACACCACCAGCCCTGCATTCTCAATGAGAAGTTTTTCACCTGACGAGGTGTGGTACCTCAGGCACCTCCCCAGCTAGTGAGAAAGGGAGGACGCAGTTGAACCTGTCTCCCCGACCTGATCTTAAAGCCAGCATCACTTTTGTTTACCATGAGACTTTGGACAAGTGGGGCCTTCCCTCTGAACCTGCCTTCTCCTCTGTAAAGTGGACTGATAATACCTACCCGCTTTGCTTACATTTAACACATGCAGACACACAGCTAATATTTGCTGCATGCTTGGAACAGCTCAGAACGACAGGTGGTGTGTCATACACCATCCAAGTTAGCAGGTTTCCAAGACAGTATCCTCTTCCCTGGAGGCAGTGTGTGGATGGTCTGGGGTGTTGCTACCAGGAGGAGGCATTGCTGTGGGTTACCAGAACAACCAGACCATTGCGCTGTTTATCCTTCAACTCTATGCTTGTGTGCTCCTGTGCTGCCACCTGCTGGTCAATGTGCATGCAAGCAGGCTCCGGAATAACTCCATAAGGTGAACTGCTGTGGTGTTCCCAGTTGGTCAGGATTGACCCTTTAGGATCTGATTTGTGAGGGAGTGAACGTAGCCTGGGAAAAGCATTCTGGTTCTGAGAGGAAGTAACTACAGCACAGCCTCAAGAAGAACACATAAAGACGATCTCTACTCCACATGGGTCTTACCCACAGACCACAATGAACCAGTGTTCTTGAGAGGGAAGGCTTCTCCACAACGCCTGCCCTAGTGTGCACACCTCCAAACTCATGAGAACTAGTCTGCTGCAGTAGTTAATTTTATTTCTAAACTCCCATGTTACTGTTGTTTGAGACAGAATCTGGCCTAACTGAACTCTGAAGTGCCAGGATTCCAGATGAGAGCCCCACGCAGTGTTTTCAAGTGCATGACGTATCTTTGTACCACTGGTCTGGGAACTCTCATCTGGAGTGTTTCCTGATGTGAGAGCCTGAGAGAGAGCCCAAATCTCACTCCTGGCCCCTCCTAGGATGACTCCACCCACAAAATGACTAGAAGAGGGTTTCAAAATCATGGTGATCACAGAGACCTCCTAGAACTCTCCAGAGCTGCAAACACAGAGAGAGCACAGCCTGCCCAAGGTCACCTAGCCACCCATCCCCATGGGGCAAAGTGCTGTCCGTTATAGTCTTGGTTTTCCTCTCTCTGGGAATGGCACGCCACAGTCACTTACACATCTTCCTTGGGAAATGTTTGTTCAAACATTTTGCCCATTTTTAATCAGGTTACGGTAAACTACAGTACCAGGCACATAGATATGATGATTTTTTTTTATTTCCAGAGGACTAGGTATGTGAAAAATCTTTAAAGCCCACAATGCACTTTACTAAATTACTCTTCAAATCATGTGTGCCAATTTCTCCTCTCGTGAGCTAGAGCATGGAA
The DNA here is from genome assembly GCF_004664715.2 of Peromyscus leucopus. Taxonomy (NCBI): domain Eukaryota; kingdom Metazoa; phylum Chordata; class Mammalia; order Rodentia; family Cricetidae; genus Peromyscus; species Peromyscus leucopus. The sequence goes on along the minus strand of NC_051086.1, from coordinate 88,290,312 downwards.
GAGACAGGAAGTTAGATCTGTTAACTTGGTGTGATTGAAAGTGTATCAGTCTTGGTTTGTATGTCTCGAAGCTCCTGAGGCTGAACTTCTACTTCCATATTCTGGTATGTTAAGGGAACATTCCTCATTCCAGAGCTTAGAGCATCTGGTCAATTACCATCTCCTGCAAATCTTACCCTGAGAAACTCTTTGGGAGTTTCTCAGTATCTGTCACATCCTTTGCACTGTTAAAGCCATAGATGGAAGGAAGAAGTGGGGCTGGAGAGAGTTTGGACCACAGGTGCCAAGTTACAGATGGTATGCTTTGGCACTGAGGGTAACTACATTAATAATAGATTGCAAATTTCAAAATAGCAAGAAGAATCTCCAAATGTTCTCATCACAGTGAAATGATAACTGTTTGAGGTGATAAGTATTCTGCTAATGACTGAAATTTGATCATTTACACATCATATGCATGTATCCAAACACCATACAGACCTCTCATAAGCACATGCAATTATGTTTTCAATTTTTTAAAATATAAAGCCCAGCTGGGTATGCTGGCACACACCTTTAAGCCCAGTGCTCAGGAGACAGAGGCAGGCAAATCTCTATGAGTTCAAGGCCAGCCTGATCTACAGAGTAAGTTCCAGGCCAGCCAGGACTAAGTAGTGAGAACTTGTCTCAAAACAAACAATGGTGTAAAGCCTGTTTCTAGATGCCTGTCCCATTTCCTGGGAATTAGGTGAAGCAAGATTCTAATTAGTCTTAACAATTAAAAACCTGGAGTCATATTGAGGGTGGAAGTTGAAAGATCAGAGAAGCAGAGCAGCAGCCACTAGAGACTTCTTACCTCTACAAAACCTCAGACCCAATGGGGGGGCTGAGATCCTGTCTACACCCGCCTTATATTCCTGCCTCCATCTGCCGGTCCTGTTTCTCTTTTAGACTGGTTCAATCTCATGTAGCCTAGGATGGCCTTGAGCTCCTGATCTTCCTGCTTCCTCCTCCCAAGTGAAGGGATTAAAGGTGTGTGCCACCACTGCCTGGCCTCTATGGTTAACAAGCGGCTTAGCTCTGCCCTCTGATCTCCAAGCACGCTTAATTTGTCAGAACACAAACAAAATATCACACAACAATTAGGATCCTTGTTAAAGAAAAGAATACAGCTAATGTCTGTTATGTCCCTCCAATGCTTGCCCAACAAGTCAGTTCCCGCCCTTCAGCCTGGGGTTTAAGGTCATCCAGGATCCATCTCTTGCCCTGGCCAAACTTAACTCCCAGGAGCCCCTGAGGACCTGGGTGATTCTTATCTGGGTCTTCACTCATTCTCCCCATACCCATGTTCTGCTCTTCCACTAACCCAGAACTTTATCCTACTTCCCACACTGAATCTCCAGAGCTGCCGCTAGCGTTTGCCAGTCTGCCTGTGCTGGGTACTGTCCAAGGTCCTGGAGAGAAACTTGAGCCACAATCCCCCAAGATTCCCAACTGAGAGGGTCTCACCGAGGAAGGCAGGTGGGTGGGGTGGAGAGCACAGGCATCCCTTCCCTCTCTGCTTCTCTCTTTCTCTCCCCATCCCTCTTTCCCTCCTCCTCCCTCTTCCTTCACTCTCTCCTTTTCTCTCCAGGGTCTGGTAGCCCAGTCTAGCCTCAAATTCTCTGTGTAGCCAGCCAAAGATGATCGTGGACTTGTTCTCTTCCTGCTTCTGCCTTTATTCCCAAGGTTCTGGGATTATGCACTGCCTCACTTGGCTATGCTTGAACTCAGCCTTTGTGCATACAACACTCTTAACAACTCAGCTACAGCTCCAACATTTTTATTCTTATCTTTCAAGATGGGAGACGGTGCTGCCCAAGCCGGCCTCCAATATCTATTTGGGCTCAAATCATCCTTTAGAACTCAGTTTCCCTAGGAGCTAGGACTAACAGGTATGTGCCACCATATATCTCCATACTAGTGCATTCTGATAAGGACCCTTTGGAGGCCAACCATGGAGGCATAACCTGTAATCCCGGCACTTGGGAGGAAAATATTTTTATGAGTTCTCTTGGGAGGAAAAAACAGATAAGTATCCAATTTGAGGTTAATCTGAGCTACATAGCAAGAATCTTTCTTTAAAAAGAAATGTGATGAACTATGAACCAAAGGCTGAGGGGCCCCCAGCTGGATCAGGCCCTCTGAATAGGTGAGACAGTTGATTGGCTTGATCAGTTTGGGAGGCAACTAGGCAGTGGGACCAAGTCCTGTGCTCATTGCATGAGTTAGCTGTTTGAAACCTGGAGCTTATGCAGGGACACTTGGCTCAGTCTGGGAGGAAGGGACTGGACCTGCCTGGACTGAGTCTACCAGGCTGATCGCAGTCCTCGGGGAGGATTTGCCCTGGAGGAGGTGGGAATGGGGGTAGGCTGGGGGTAAGGGGGGGGGTGGGAGGGGGAGAATAGGGGAACCCGTGGCTGATATGTAGAACTGAATGGTATTGTAAAAAAAGAAAGAAAGAAAGAAAGAAAGAAAGAAAGAAAGAAAAAAGAAAAAAAGAAATGTAAATCTGATGACCTGAACTTGATGCCAGAATTTACCTGCTCTCCATCATACATACTCAATAATAATAATAATAATGAGAAGAAGAAGGAGAAGGAGGAGAAGGAGGAGAAGAGAGAAGGAGAAGGAGAAGGAGAAGGAGAAGGAGAAGGAGAAGGAGAAGAAGAAGAAGAAGAAGAAGAAGAAGAAGAAGAAGAAGAAGAAGAAGAAGAAGAGTTCAAACAGAAAGAAAATAAACCCTTTTGTCATCAAAGAATAGAAACTTCCTCAAAGGAACTCAAGCGAAATAGCCAAGGAGACCGACATAGAAGTCTCATAGAACCAGTATAAACATCCCAGGCTGAGCTTGTGGGAACAGGGCCGTGAAAGCCTTTCCATGCTGCGGCTTCTGTGTGCCTCCACTACCTCCTCTGCCCTCACTGAGGTAGTTGGCCCTCTCATTTTGCTTTTGGTCCATGGAGGAGGCATTGGCCCTGACTCCACATCCCTGCATCTCGGTCTAGGGGTCACCACCAAGGGCAATGGAGTTTATACAAATGGAGTTTATTCCACCATTCAGAATCCCAAGAGAGTGATTCTGCTTGGCTTTAATTTACCATTTGGCCAGGCTTTTAACCTTGACTGTAGATGAGTCTTTGGGCCCTTGACTCCTGGATCCACCTGTGGTCAACCACCGAGGCTGAAGAGAGGCCAAGAAGAGCAGGGTCAGATGGTATGAAAGTGGTTCCAGCCCCAGGTCATTCATGTGCATAACAATTCTCCAGCTGGGGAGAGCAGAGGTTCTGGAAATACGGTCCTTGATCCAGCAGCCTCAGCACTGGCTGAAATTTTGTTTAAAATGCATATTCCTAGGCCAGGCCCAGCCCAGATGAGTCTAAAACTTAAACTAAGTTGCAGCCCATTGGATGATTACATGTGAGCCAGAATGGAAACATCATTACTCTAGAGCAGAGGCCAACCATCTTCCTGAAAAGGGCTCAGACAGTCAAGACCTCGGGCCTTGCTTCCTCCTTTGAAGCCTGTGGGTGTGTCTTGGGGTTTCTGTTGCTGTCAAGAGACACCGTGACCACAGCAACTCTTATAAAGGAAAACATTTAATTGGGTGGCTTACAGATGCTCAGTTCTTTATCATCATGGTGGGACATAGTGGCATGCAGGCAGACACCGTGTTGGAGAAGGAGCTGAGAGTTTTACATGTTGATATGCAGGCAACAGGAAGTGAACTGACTCACTGGGCATGGCTTGAGCATATATAAGACCTCAAAGCCCGCTTTCACAGAGACACACTTCCTCCAACAAGGCCACACCTACTCCAACAAGACCACACCTCCTCCAACAAGACCACACCTACTCCAACAAGACCACACCTCCTAATGGTGCCACTCCCATTGGGGGCCATTTTCTTTCAGAACACCTATGGGTGTAATGCCTAAGCAGCCATACTCAACAGATAACAAAGATCAAGCAAATACAGCAGGCAGAATTCTTAGTGAACCCACCCACCCACCAGTGTCTTAGACCCGAGAAGGGTGCAACCCAGAATCTGGCCATGAAATGATGCCTCCCCAGTGACCAGATTACACCATGTGCAAAGTGAAGACATTTCACAGAAACAAGACAAGTCCTTAGTCAGCTGCCTCTGAGGGAACCAAAGGAGAGATTGTCCCAGGTGTGCTTGGTTTTTTTTGTTGTTGTTGTTGGTTGGTTGGTTGGTTGGTTGTTTTTTTGTTTGTTTGTTTCGTTTTTGGGTTTTTTGTTTTGTTTTGTTTTGCTTTGTTTTTGTTTTTGTTTTTGTTTTTTTCTAGACAGGGTTTCTCTGTGTAACATTCCTGGCTGTCCTGGAACTTGCTTTGTAGATCAGGCTGGCCTTGAACTCACTGAGATCAACCTGCCCCTGCCTTCCAAGTGCTGGGATTAAAGGCTTTGATCAGGTGAGTTCTTTAAAGAGAGTTTGGTGGTAGAGCTGGAATGGCTCAGTGGTTAAGAGCAATGACTGTCTGGGACCTGGGTTCTAGTTCTAGCACCCACATGGTGGCACACAACCATCTGTGACTCCAGTGCCAGGGAATGCAATGTCTTATAGCCACTGGGAGACCAGGCACACACATGGTGCACAGACATACATGTAGGCAAAACAACCATACACATAAAGTAAATTAAAGAGAGTTTAGAGGTAAGAGACAGCAACCCTTAAAGATGCTCTTCTAGATGAGCAAAGTGTCTCCTTGAGAAAGGGTCTGTGGAGGGGACAAAGAGTGACTTCCAGACAGCAGCGGGGCATGGGGCCCTTAGTCCTTGACCACAGAAATCAAATGATCTAACCACCTGAGTGTGTTGGGAGAGACTGTGGTCACCCTGGGAAACCTTGATTTCGGCCTGGTGAGATGCTGGGTAAAGGACCAACCTAACCCACCACCTGACTCCTGACTCTCAGAAACCACAAGTCAGTACGTGAGTTAGAATCACTCACCCTGCAGCAATAGAAAAGTCGCTCACCGTGGCTGAGCTCTGACAAGATTTTATGAAAGCAGGGGGTAGGAGGGGTTAGCAGTTTGTTGAGCCCAGTCTGGAGGCATGGTGTGGGAAGTGCTTTATCATGTCTGAGCAAACAATCCGAAGCCAAGAGCTACACGGAGACTGGACTACTCAGGAGACAAGAGAAGGGATAGCCTGGTGCCGCTCACTTTAGGCTCTCGGCCCCTGAGATGAGGAGGAGAGGAAGGGTAGTTATCTGTTTCCTACCAGACCTGTGATAATAGAGTTTCCCAAGCCACGCATGAGTCATGGCATGTGGAAATCTCACGCAGCCACCAGTCTGGAGGAAGGTCTGTGGGTTGGTCATGGGGAACCAAGGCTAGTTAAGGTGAAAGAGGCAAGACTGAAGGTACAAAAGAGATTCTCACCTTTGTCCAGAACAAGGAAAGGATCACAGAAGACACTTTTGACAGCAGGGCTGAGATATGGGGCTGAGAGGCAGTGGGTGGCTGGCTTTCCCCCAAATGCCCCATCTTAGTCATAGAATGCTCCAACACAAATGAACTCCAAACACAGCATACTACAGTGCTACACTGTTTTTAGACAGGGTCCCACAACTGAGGCTTGTCTTGGAATTCACTATATGACCAGACTGCCTTCCCCCACCCCAAAAGTTCTAGGATGATGGGTATGAACCGCCATGCCAGGAAAAAGGTTGGGGGCAGGGGCTATAAAGATGAGTCCGATTGTAAAGCTGCCTGTTGCACAAGCCAGAAGGCCCGAGAGTGATGTCTATAGCCCATGTAAAGGGGAGGGAGAGTACCAACCGCCCAGCTGGCCTCTGACTTCCACACATGTGCTGTGGCGTACATGTGGGCACGCTCACACATCATGAACACACACAATAACAAAGAGGTTGGGGTTGTTTTTGTTTTGTTTTGTTTTGTTTTTTTACATTTTTCCTGTGGTGCTGGGGATAAAACCCAAGGCTTTGCACATACAGGCAAATGTTCTCCTTGTTAATGTCTTCTAGACTTTAGATTTCCATTTTCTGTTTATTTATTTGTTTGAGGTTTAGTGGCTCTTGCTTGTCTGTTCTTTGTTTGTTTGTTTGTCTGAGACGTGGTCTCATGTATCTCAGACTGATCTCAAACTTGCTGTGTAGCTGAGGATGATCTAACTTCGGATCCTCCTGCCTCCTCCACAAGTTCGAGGCTAACCAGCATGTACCAACACACATGGTTTATGAGGTGCCAGGGATCAAATCTGGCTTCGTGCACACTAAGCAAGCACTCTGACAACTGAGCTACACTCCCTAACCCCACCTGATGGGTATACACACACACACACACACACACACACACACACACACACAAAGGTCACTGTGTTGCCTTGTAGATGGAGTTCATTCTTTCTGGATGCTTCCCTTCTGCCTGTGGTGCTTCCCACAGGACTGGGTGGCTCAGATGTGGGAGGCTGGCAGCCATATTTTCGCTTGGCATTGACTGGAAAAGGAACCACATTTCCTGGGTTTGATTGTTTGGTCAGGAGCCCACCTTGCTGGTCTGAGGTATGGCTTCAGTGAATGAGCAAAGGTCAGATGGGTGATGAGGGGACAATGAAGTCCCATCCACTTCCTCCCATGCCCACATGGCCTAGCAGTCACCTATATGGACCCCCAGACGCTCCTTGTTTGCCTGTTTGAGCTGCTGTAACAAAACAAAACTTTCAGGCTGGGAGGCTTAGAGGCAGCAGATATGTGTTTCTTACAGTCTAGGGAGTGTGAAGAGCAGATGAAGTCTTGAGTGGATGCACATCGTTGACATGAACACAGCCAAGTCACAGATGCTAATGCCTTGCACCCACGGAAATGGCAAAGCCTTCATCCGGTCTGAATACAGATGTTGACAGTGTACAGTGTATGCAGAAGTATCTATGGTAACTTCCTCATCCTGGATGACAGAGCCTGAGACTGCTTCCCTACAGAGACCACCTACTCCCCTACAGAGACCACCTACTCCCCTACAGAGACCTCCTACTCCCTACAGAGACCACCTACTCCCCTACAGAGACCGCCTACTCCCTACAGAGACCGGCTACTCCCCTACAGAGACTGCCTACTCCCCTACAGAGACCACCTACTCCCTACAGAGACCGCCTACTCCCTACAGAGACTCCTACTCCCTACAGAGACCACCTACTCCCCTACAGAGACCGCCTACTCCCCTACAGAGACCACCTACTCCCCTACAGAGTAGCTAGCTTGCCTCCTGCAGTACATAAAGACACTTGTTCCCAGACTGCTGGCACATCTCCATCAGAGAGCATACATCCCTCCCATATCCGAGGCTTTCTTCCTTCCTTCCTTCCTTCCTTCCTTCCTTCCTTCCTTCCTTCCTTCCTTCCTTCCTCCCTTTCTCTCCTTTCTTTCTTGTTTGTTTATTCCTTTTTTGGTTTTTGAGACAGAATCTCACTATGTAGCCTTGGCTGGCCATGCAGACAAAGCTGGCCTTGAAATCACAGAGAGATCCACCTGCCTCTGCCTCCTGAATGATGAGGTTAAAGGCATGCACCACATCCAGCTGGATGGTGAGTTTTAAATGCCGTCATTGGCTTCTACCAGTTTCTTGTGATTACCATGGCGTCTGGCAGTTCCAGACATCAGAAATCTATTCTCAGTCTGGAGATCAAGTGTGAAGGACAGGTTCTGGGATGGCTGTGTGTGGTGGTAATCTAATTGTACTGAAATATTATTTTGATTGTATGTTAATAAATAAAGTTGTCTGGGGGTCAGAGCTATTAGAGCCATAGCAAGAGTGTGGCGGTGGTGGCACACGCCTTTAATCCCATAAGATCTCTGTGTGTTCAGGGTCAGAGCTATTAGAGCATAGCAAGAGTGTGCGGTGGTGCACACGCCTTAATCCATAAGATCTCTGTGTGTTCAGGGATACAGTCAGCATTGGAGACATATACCTTTAAGACCTAGGGGCTGTACATTCAGACGGTGACGAGGCAGTCATGTGTTTGGGTTTACAACCAATGAGAAGGCAGAACAACATACTTTAAAAAAAACTAACCGACAGGAAGTAGCTCTCTTTTCGCGAAGCTGGGACAGCAGAAGGAAGGGTGAGATTTAGCTCTGAGCTCTGACCTCTTGGCTTTCTCTTTTACATTGTTTCTGTGTTTCTTATTTAATAAGACGGTTGGTTACATCAACAGCTGTGTGCCCTCTGAGAGGTCTCAGGTAACTCAGGGTCCAGTGACCCCAGGGTCCTATAACTTGTGGTTGCATAGGTTTAAGTCCCTTCTTCTAAACCCCTGACCTCCTATCCCTGGGAGTATTTTAGTGTAGTGAGAGTAGGAAGAAGGGTCCCACACAGCCCAAGCTGGCACTGAACTTGCTGTATAGCTGAGTTCAAATCCTGATTCTCCTGCTTCTACCTTCCAATGCTGGGATTACAGGCAGGCACCATCACACCCAGTCTGTGCGGTGCTGGGGGTCGAATGGAACTTGTGTTTGCTCCTTTCCCAGCCCCACTCCCCTGGGTCAGGAGGCCACCTCTGCCTGTCTCTCAAGCTTGGCTTTAGAACCACATGGGTGATCTAGGACAAACTCCTCCAGAAGTTCTTAAGCTACATCTGCAAAGACGCTTTAGCCAGATAAGGTCCCCTTTACAGCTTCTGGATGGACGTCTCTAGGGGGAAGTGGCCATGCAACTGACTATATCATCCTTCTGATCAAAAGCACAGGCCCCACTGGGGACCAGTGATGTCCTGCCTCATCTCCATCTTTAGCAGAGCTACAGTGACAAGATGCTTAGTTAACCCCATAATAGAGCCAGAGAGAACCTCAAAGAAACCAGGTTCCTGGGATGCCTCTGCTCCTGCCCACAGCAGTGCCCACACCCACCACTTCCTGCTGGCTTTCAGGGCTGTGGCTAGGAGATGAGATAATGCCCTCAAGGGGAGTCAAGCATCTTGAATGGCCTCCCGGGAATTACAGGGCTGGTGCTCTAAGATGCACAGCCCCCTCCTGCAGCTTCCGCTCTGCCGGCGTGGAAGGTTTTACTAGAGCCAGGACTGCAATTAAGAAGGAGACCATCCGCCAAATGGTGCGTTCTGGGGCCTCGGCAGCAAGCTTTCTATGCAGCTTGTCTCTGCCAAGAGAGAGAGAGACTTCCCAGAAAGCTAGAAAGCAAGTTGCATCCAGACAAGACCCCGGCCAGATGCCCTCTGGAGTCATTAGGTCAACAATAGTGAATGACACCCAGCAGTCCTGGTCTGCTGTACTTGAGGGACACCGGTAAGAATGAAGTCTGTGACAGCTGGGGTCCTCTCTGTACAGGACAAGGGAAAAAGGAAGACCAAGAGGGCCAAGGAGAACTGGACAGATGTGGGCGGCAGGAACGGGAAGGTAGACTAGACTTGGGCTCTCTTCCTAGCTAGGCTGCTAATTAGCTGTGTGATCTAGGAAATTTTTTACAGAACCCTTAGGATTTGTAAGAAAAAGACAAATGATCCAAGAGGGGGAAATGGAAAAAGAGTCTGAACAGGCATTTTGCAGAAGAAATACAGATGGTCCAAAAACACACAAAAAGATGGCTGATCTCCCTAGTAAAGAAAGAAACAGATTTTGAACAACCAGAACATAAGTGAGGAATTTGGTGACATCTGACTCAAACCCCCAGTGAATAACAGCATTGATTTCTTAGTTTTGATCTTTCTCTCTTCCTCCCATTCTTTATTTCTTTCTCTCTTCGTTATTGTTTTACGATAGGGTCTAATCATAGGGCGAGGCTGACCTAGAACTCACTGTGTAGTTAAGACTGATCTCAAACTCAACGCAGTTCTCCCCTCAGCCTCCTGGGGGCAGGAATTAGAGGGTGTAAGGTTGTTGTTGCTGTTGGTTGGTTGAGATTTGTATTTGGTTTGGGTTTTACTTTGTTTGTTTGTTTGTTTATTTGTTGAGAAAAGGTCTCACTATGAAGCCCTGGCTGGCCTGGGACTCTCTATGTCAGTGATTCTCAGCCTTGGTATTGCTGTGACCCTTTAATACAGTTAGTTCCTCATGTTATAGTGACCCCAAACCATAAAATTATTTTCATTGCTACAGCATAACTATCATTTGCTACTTCTATGAATCATAATGTAAATATCTGTGTTTTCCGATGTGTTTTCTTAGGTGACCCCTGTGAAAGGGTTGTTGGACTCCCAGGGGGGTCATGACCCACAGGTTGAGAATCACTGCCCTCTGTAGACCACACTGGCCTCAATCTCACAGAGCTCTTCCTGCCTCTGCCTCCCAAATTCTGGGATTATAGCCATACACCACTGTACCTGGACTGAATTTCTTTAAATTTCTCTTGAAGCTTTGACTGCTTCCTTCTCTCTATTCTACACTATCCTTCCTTCTTCTCTCTCCTACACCATCCTTCCTTCTCTCTTCTACACCATCCTTCCTTCTCTCTTCTACACCATTCTTCCTTCTCTCTCTTCTACACCATCCTTCCTTCTTCTCTTTCCTCTTTTTGCCATTCTCTCAACCCACTGTCTTCTTTTTCTAGTATTTGGCTATAGTCTTACCTTACTCTTTTCTTTACTTATTGTGTGTGTGTGTGTGTGTGTGTGTGTAAGTTAAAGGTCTCCATCTCCTATCTTCCTTAGTCACTCTCCATCTTAATCTTTGTAAACAGGATCTCTCACTGAGCTTGGAGCTTGTCCCTTTGGTCAGGCTGGCTGGCTGGCAAGCCCTGGAGATGCTCCTGTCTCTACCTCCCCAGTGTTGGGATGGCAGGCACACCAAGCCTGGCTATTTCCATGGGTGCTGGGATCTGAGCTCAGGTCCTCCTGCTTGGGAGTCATGCCCTTTACCATCTCCCCAGCCTTTCTGTGCTGTGGGATGATTTGTATGTCCTGTGGGAGCCCTTCTTGGTTTTGTGGCGTTACCCAGCAGTCCGCATAGAGGATGATTAGACCACGGCCTGAGTAGGTGTCTGAGATGGTCTGCACTTGGCTGTGCTGGGGGATGGTCTGTATGTCAAGTTCTGATTGGTCAATAAATAAAACCTGATCGGCCGTGGCTAGGCAGGAAAGATAGAGGAGAAATAAAAGGACAGAAAGGCAGAAGGAGACACTGCAGCCGCCGCCATGACCAGCAGCATGTGAAGACGCCGATAAGCCACCAGCCACGTGGCGAGATATAGATTTGTAGAAATGCGTTACTTTAAGATATAAGAATAGTTAACAAGAAGCCTGCCACGGCCATACAGTTTGAAAGCAATATAAGTCTCTGTGTTTACTTGGTTGGGTCTGAGCGGCTGTGGGACTGGTGGGTGACAAAGATTTGTCCTGACTGTGGGCAAGGCAGGAAAACTCAAGCTACATTTCTGTCTTCAGTTGGTCAGTGAGATCAGCCATTATTGAGAACCCCTCCCTCTGGAGGGCTATATTTCTGATACCCCTACATTAGAGGCCTCTCCACTTGTCCATATTTCCTGTGGTTTGCGCTTGGTTCCTCATGCTGGACACTTGCAGAGTGTCCTCCTGCCTGCTTGCCCACAGCTGACCCCACCCTGTGCACCTCTGAAGGATGAAGGGGAAGGTGTTGCCTTGAGGCAGACTATAGGAAAGGCAGAAAAGCTTATCCAGTCAAACACTGGCCTGGATTTTCTGTGCCCCCTGGAGTAGCATGGCAGTTATGAGGGCTCATTCACCATGTGGCCACCAGAGGACAGAGCCTCTTCCAGCTCCAACTAGAAAAACCTTTGAAGTGGACTGGTTTGGATATTGAGCTCATTTGCATGGCCAGAGAGAGGATAGCTGGGCAGGAGCCCTCCAGAGCCACAAAATTCAAATAAAAGGATATTCTCTGTCCTCAGCAGCTCAGGCAGTAGCTGTCTGTCTACATCATCCACATCAGGCTGGTGGCCTGGTCCTGTTGCACATGAAGATGGGCAGACAGGACCCACGTGACCTCCTCCACCTCTAACACCCAGGCCTGCCTTCCCCTGACGTGCCCAGCCCTCACCGCCCAGACCCTGCCTTCAGGACACTGGCTTCTGAGATGCTGCTGCTGTCTGCCTCTTGAGCAACCAGTCCAGACGTCTCCGCTACTCAGATTTATTCAGCGCTTCCAGTGTTGAGATCTGATCCGCCCTGAAAGGCAGCATTTGTGTGGGACAGAGGGCAGCTTCTCACCTCACCCCGGGATGCTGCTTTTCAAAGGACTACAGACATTCTAGAGCTAAGAAACTCTTAGAGGTCTTCTCCAAACCCCTTCTTTCCTAATGAGGCAGGAGGTGCAGGGCTGGGGAAATGACTCAGTAGATAGAGTGCTTGTCACACAAACATGGGGGACTTGAGTTCGAATCCCCAGAAGCCACATAATGCCAACTGGGGTAGCACACCTGTCATTCCAGAGCGCCTATGGTGAGATGGATGGTAGAGGCAGGAGAATCCCAGGGAGTTTGCAGGTCAGCTCAGGGAACACAGCGGAGAACGAGAGACCCTGTGTCAAACAGGGTAGATGGTGAGAATGGACACAGCAGGCTGTTCTCTGTATTCCACATATGTGCTTGTGGCATGTGGATACCTGAACACACATCACACACACACACACACAAATAGTAATGATAATAATAGTAACATAGTTATACCAGACTTTTTAAGAATTAAAGTCGAAGCTATTTCTGTAACTACATGAATATAACTCATTATTTTTTTTTCTTTTGTGCATTTGTCTGCAAAATGCTTCACCTCTACATATGGCCAACCATTGGTGGAAATGAAACGTGTGCAGCCTCAAGCATGTTGGAGTCCTGTTGCTGAAGCAAAACACTTCCCGGCCCTGGAGAAGTCAGAAGTAAGGCGGTTCTTATTGCACTGACTGGCCGCCACCTGGTTCATCTAGCAGACTCCCACCCTTGCTGTCTTTAAAAAGAGCACCGAATGATCCCTGTAATCCTCTAGCGTAACTTTTCTTCTTCACTCTGTTCATAATTCTAACTCCATATCCTGACGCCAGGGCCACTGGCTAGAGAAAGACTTTATTGTGGATGAGTCCACGGAGCACGCAGGCCCCAGATGCTATTGTTGAACACAAAAGCCCCTCTGTGAGTGGTGGAGCCAATGCTCCACATCTTGCGGGAAAGAAAGAAGGGTACTCCCTATGCCCACGCTCTGTGTGACCCTCCTGAATCTGTAAACAACCCAAACACAACACACAACACACAAGTTATGGGGTTTTCTTTTTAGCATGCTGGCACTTTTAATATTTGTTAGTGGGCTCTGTGCCCTGTTTTTTACAACCTTCTGCATTTGAGCTGGGCGGTGGTGGCGCACGCCTTTAATCCCAACACTGGGGAGGCAGAGGCAGGCAGATCTGTGTGAGTTCGAGGCCAGCCTGGTCTACAGAGTGAGTTCCAGGACAGCCAAGGCTACATAATGAGACCCTGTCTCAAAAAAAAAATAAAAAATTAAAATTCAGGTATGGTGTCACATGCCTTTAATCCTAGCACTCAGAAGGCAGAGCAAGGCAGATCTCTGTGAGTTCAAAGTCAGTCTACAGATCAAGTTCCAGGACAGCGGGCTACACAGAGAAACCCTGTCTCAAAAAAGAAAAAAAATTAAAAACAAAAAGCTTCTGCGTCTGAATGGACTCCACCGCTGTTTTGAATTGGGTGTCTTTTTGGAATGTGGATTGATGTCTGCATCAGGGTGTTGTAACAGTCAGAAAGGGCAAATTCATAGTGCAATAACAAATAGACCTAGATGGCACAAGACTGTTGTCTATTTACAAACCCTGTGCCCTCTGAGGACCAGCAGTCCTGGAGCATCCACAACATCTCAGCAGATGGAAAGACCCCTGGAGGCCCTGGGACAGCAATCAAGTGACGCCAGCTGGAGGTGTCGCTTGCCTTTACAACCCTCTAGTCCGGAGCAACCAAACAGCACCACCTAAAAAGGGGTCCACAGGCCAGGCGGTGGTGGCGCACACCTTTAATCCCAGCACTTGGGAGGCAGAGCCAGGCAGATCTCTGTGAGTTTGAAGCCAGCCTGGTCTACAGAGCGAGTTCCAGGACAGGCACCAAAACTACACATAGAAACCCTGTCTCAAAAAAACAAAAACAAAAATGGGTCCACAGAAAGAGGTTCCGTGCCTGTGTTTGCTCACCAGGGGAGGAGAGTGGTCTATTATCCAGCCTGGGCCTCCATGGGTGCAGCATGCAGGGATCTCACTTTAACACTGGGACAGGGAACAGTCTCAGGAGAACCTCGTGCCAAAGCACTCAGGAGCCTAAGCACTAATTATGGGCAAGACTCTTGTACTGGCTGGTTTTGCGTGACAATTCGATACAAGCTGAAGTCATCAGAGAGGAAGGAGCCTCAGCTGAGGAAATGCCTCCATGAGATCCAGCTGTAAGGCATTTTCTCAATTAGTGATCGATGGGGGAGGGCCCAGCTCATGGTAGGTGGTGCCATCCCTGGGCTTGTGGTCCTGGGCTCTACAAGAAAGCAGGCTGAGCAAGCATGGGGAGCAAGCCAGTAAGCAGCTCCCCTCCATGACCTCTGCATCAGCTCCTGCCTCCAGGATCCTGCCCTGCTTGAGTTCCTGTCCTAACTTCCTTCAGCAATGTGAAAGTGTAAGCCAAATAAACTCTTTCCTCCCCAACTTGCTTTTTGGTCATGGTGTTTTGTCTCAACAATAGAAACCCTAACCAGGACAACTCTGAATGAGACAGAGGAATCAGGAACTAGCATTTAGATGTGTAACCAGTGTCACAGGGTTGCTGCAGAGGTCAAGGACACTGCTATAATGCTAAATATTCTATAATGTACAGGACTGTCCATCAAATCAAGATGTGTATGCCCAAAGCTCCTCAAAGAGCTACTGAAGGGAGGGTTTGTGTAGGCTCACAGATTCAGAGGGATCTGTCAGTGGTGGCATGGCTCCACGTACTTGAGTGGATCATTCATCAGCAGGAGTGTGTGCCAAGAGGTTCCTCACCTCTTGGTAAACAGGAAGCAGAGGGCATGACAGGAGGTTATGCCCATTCAGAGGTTAGCCCATTATCATCATGGTGGCAAGCATAAAGCATGGTGGCACTCAGGCAGGAGCTGGAGCAGTAGCTGAGAGCTACATCCTGATCTGTAGGCAGAGAGACAGAGACTGTTGCTGGCACGGACTTTTGAAACCTCAAAGCACACTTCTTCCAACAAAGCCACACCTACTCCAACAAGGACGCACCCCCAATCCTTGTAATCCTTTCAAATGGTGCCACTCCCTGGTGACTAAACGTTTAAATAAATGAGCCTATGGTGGCCTGGCCATTCTGTTTGTTTGTTTGTTTTTGTTTTGTTTTTTCAAGACAGGGTTTCTCTATGTAGCTTTGGAGCCTGTCCTGGAACTCACTCTGTAGACCAGGCTGGCCTCGAACTCACAGAGATCCGGCTGCCTCTGCCTCCCGAGTGCTGGGATTAAAGGCTGCGCCACCACAAGAGGCTGGCCTGGCTGTTCTTGTTCAAACCATCGCACTCCCCAAATTACAACAAACAAAATGTCTGCTGTCAGGTACACCCTTCATACTGAATGAAACCTATCGAAAGAGCCATATAGGATGACCCTGAGACAGGCCACAGCAAGGAAGGGCCAAGGTGAATGAGGTCATACCTCTGATTACTGGTTACCAAGCCTTTACACTTCCTTTCCTGTAAGGACAGCCAAAACATCTGCAGGTATTGCCAGACATTCTGGAGACAAACTGCCTCTGCCTGAGACCACTTGGCTAGAGCTTTATAGTTTACAGAGGCCAAGTTCAGCTAGGCAGAGGAGGGAACCAGGCCTGGGAGCATTGACGCCTGAGTTTAAAATATACCACTGAAAATGTCCTAGATCTCCCTCTTTGGACCTCAGTTTCCCTATCTGTAAATTGACAGAATTCAATGGGACAACTTCTGAAATCAGTTCAAAGCTATTAGAATTCTTCACTTTGACCCTGTTCTAATTCTTCCCTCACCTGGATAGACACACACACACACACACACACACACACACACACACACACACACACACACAACTACACCATGAGGATATCACTCCACTTAACTTTTCCATTGTAGTGGATTTGAGACAGGGTCTCCTGTGGCCCAGGCAGGCCAAGAGCTGGCTTAGACTGAAATGACCTTGAGTTCCTCATCTTCCTGCTGGGATGACAGTCCTGCATGGCAGGCACCCACTTAGGAAGTGCTAGAGAATCAAACCCAGGTCCTTGATGTCTCAGGTAGTCACGCTACCCATCAAGCCTAGGTAATGAAAGGGGTGGGGTAACCCCAGATCGGGGAAGGCTGGTGGCCAGTAGAGTGGTTAGTGGGGGTCACAGTGGAAAAAGATAGTGTCCTGGTTAGTTTTATGTCAACTTGACATAGGCTAGAGTCATTTGGGCAGAGGGAGTCTCAATTGAGAAAATGCCCTCATAAGATCTACCTGTAGGCAAGTCTGTAGGGCATTTTCTTAATTAACAGTTGATGTGGGTGGGCCCAGGTCCCTGAGGGAAGTGCCATCCCTGAGCGGGTGGTCCTGGATGGTATAAGAAAGAAGGCTGAGTAAGCTATGAGGAGCAAGCCAGTAAGCAGCACCCCTCCACGCCCTCTGCTTCAGCTCCTGCCTCCAGGTTCCTACCCTGCTTGGGTTCCTGACCTGGTTTCAATCAGTGATTGTCCGTGATGAGGAACTGGAGTAAAAAGCTACCACAGAGGCAGACACGGTGGTGCATGTGTGTAATCCCAGCTCTGGGGAAGCTGAAGCAGAAAGTTCATGAGTTCAAGGCCAGGCTGGGCCACAGAGTGAGTTTGAGACTAGCCTGAGCTACAAAGTGAGACCCTGTCTCAAGAAGGAGGGGACTGAGGCTAGCTCAGTTGGCAGAGCACGTTTGAAGCCCTGGTTCAACAGCAGCACTGCATGAAAGTGGGCGTGGTGGCACCTGCTTATAATCTCAGAACTCCAGAGGCGGAGACAAAAGTATCACAAGTTCAAGGCCAGCCTGGGCTACATGAGACTCAGTCTCAAAGAGAGATGGAGGGGAAGGAGAGAGGAGGAGGCAACATATACAGAGAAAAGAACATTCATGTCTAAGAAAGATGAAGGTGTGTGTGTGTGTGTGTGTGTGTGTGTGTCGATTATGTTGTAAACAAAATTCACCCCAAAGCCACCGACAGTATCTAAGCAGCTCCACCAGTGCTCTGGCCTCTGGTTCAGCTGTGATGAGCCAGGGCCGGAAAAGATAAGGAAGACAGGTCCCCGTCCCCACCACTCGCAGCTCCACCTGCGTCATTTCAGAATCCAATAAAGCCTGACAGTGGCCGTGAGCGGGAGTGAGAGGAGGTTAATGAACAGCATTCCATCTGAACCACGACTCAGGCCTTTGGAAAATAAAGTGGCTCACTCACCTCCTCCTCCACACGTGTCCCTTTCCCTTGTCTTCCACGTGGTGGTTTCTTTGCAGCTGCATTGCCATTTTCTGGGGTCCCAGACTGTGGTGTACCCCCAGAACCACACCTATTTCTCAGGAGTATCCTACTGGCTTGTTCATTTCTGAGTTCTTCCTGCGAGCCCTGTTTTGGAATGAGGATGTGAAGAAAAACACAGCTGAGGGATTAGAATGCTTGCCTAGCCATGCATGAGGGCCTAGGTCCCATTGTCCACCACACACACACACACACACACACACACACACACACACACACACACACGAATAAAGCTCAGTCTGGGAGATGAGAGCATCACAGCATCTCACTCATCTGAGTCACTCCCCAGTGGGTCACCTACAGTGACATTTGACACTGAAAGTGGAGGCAAGAGGGTCAAGAGTTCAAGGTCACCCTTAGCTACACAGTGAGAGCAAAGCCAAACTATTTGAAATACTATCATTAAATAAAACACAAACAAAAAAACCTACCAAGGCTAGAGAGATGATTTAGCAGTTAAAACCATATACTGCTGGTGGTGGTTTGAAAGAAAATGACCCCCAAAGGGAGTGGCACTATTAGGAGGTGTGGCTTTGTTGGAGTGGGCGTGGCCTTGTTGGAAGAAGTGTGTCATTGTGGAGGCGGGTCTCAGATATGCTCAAGCCACACCCAGTGTCTCAGTTCACTTCCTGTTGCCTGCAGGATCAAGATGTAGCCAGCATCATGTCTGCCTGCACACTGCTGTGTCCCACCATGATGATAATGGACTAAACCTCTGAACACATAAGTCACCCCAATTAAATGTTTTTTCTTTATAAGTATTGCTGTGGTCATGGTGTCTCTTCACAGAAATTGAAACCCTGACTAAGACACTGCTCTTACAGAGGACCTGAGCTGAAATCTCAGCACCCACAAGGTGGGCTCACAACTGCCTATTACTCTAACTCTAGGAGATATGATGTCCTCTTCTGGCTTCCGAGGGCAACCACACTCACACGTACACATACACATAGATGTATAACTAAAAATAAAACAACGGGGTGTGCGCACGTTTATCCAGCACCGGAGCAAGCCAGCGATCTCTGTAGTTCACCAGCTGACTACCAAGTGAATCAGGAAAAGCGCAAAGCTACACAGAGAAACCCTGTCTCGAAAAACCAAAAATAAAAAAATAAATAAAACAAACTTTTTTTAACTGACTATATTGAAAAACCTAAAGAGGAACTCTAAGTGCTGTCTATGACCTCTAGCATAGCTTACTTCAGACGTGTCTAACCTTGTGACATTTCAATGCAATGTTCTCATCACTAGCGTTCAAAAACATAAATGCAAAAAAAAAATCTCTTAACACTTTTGGCAAATTTATGAGTGTTGTGTTACATTCACAGCTACCGTGGAAGGCATTCAATCCATAGGTTGCTTGTTGAACACTCCTAGAGTAGAGGCAAGAATGGATCTAGAGATGTTTGTGAATGGAAGGCTAGAGCTGCAGGAAGCCACATCCAAAGCAGCGTTCCAGAGCTGACATCAGGTCAAAGACACCAATCAGGGTGAGTTGCTGTTCATTCCCCATGCAAGGCAAAGCCAGAGTGGGTGAATGGAGTCAGCCCCCTGCGATACACCTCAAAGCCCAGAGGGTCTCTCCACTGGGTGAATGGAGTCGGCCCCCTGCAGTGATACACCTCAAAGCCCAGAGGGTCTCTCCACTGGGTGAATGGAGTCAGCCTCCTGCAGTGATACACCTCAAAGCCCAGGGTGTCTCTCCACGGTGAATGTCAGCCCTGCATGATACACTCAGCCCAGGGTTTCTCCACTGCCCCAGCTGTCAGCTCCGCTGCTCCAGGTGGAAGGAATTGACATTAGCTGTCAGAACGGCAACCTGCCATCTGCCCAGCCATGAGCTGTAAAAACTGCCTGGCGGGCTGATGCCTCAGAAATTTCCATGCACAGTGAGATGTAAACTACTGGGGCAGCTAACTAACGCCCAGGGCTCTCCCAGGGCAGTGATGGATTTGAAATGCTGCATGATGCTGCAATAAGTTTCATTTAATGTCTTACGCCACAGATAGTTTCTTCCACAGACACAGATGGAATAGAAGCCAATCCCCTGGAGGTAAAATCTCCTACCTGACTCCTGAATACACCAGGGACCTTGTCACAGCAGACTACACTGTGAAACTAGAAGTTGATTTTTCAAGGCACACCAGGTAGTCGGAATTCAACCATTTCACACTGCCGGCATGGCATCTGACCCCTAATTATCTTTTTGGTTTTTTCATAGAAATGTTGTTTAAATTGAATTTGAGACAGGATTTCACATAACCCAGGCCAGTCTCAAACTTCCTATGTAGCCTAGAATGACTTTGAACTTCTGATCCTCCTGCCTCCAGCTCCTAAGCAGGACTTACACGTCAGCAGTCCTGGGGATCGAACTCAGGGCTCCATGAAAGACAGAAGAACACTCTAAATGTCTAGCCTTTGCCTTTCCAATGTTTAATTTTAAAATTAGACCTTACTGTTTATTTAGAGCAATTTTAAGTCTATAGCAGAATTGAGCAGCCAGGGAAGAGACCTCACAGGCCTCCAACTATACACAGCCTTCCTTGCCCATCATCCACAGCCTGAACAGAGAGGCACACTCATCACTCTTTAGATGACATTTGAAACATGAGCTTAATTAGTCTTATCAATTAAAAAAAACAGGAGCCAGTGGGCACAGCTAATCAAGGAGGAGAGGGGATTGGAGTCAAGGCACCTGGCTAAAGGAGTCAGGAAAACACAAAGAAAGAAAAAAAAAAAAAAAAAAAAAAAAAACAGGAGCCAGATATCAGGGTAAAAACCTGGAAGATAAGAAAAGCAAGGGAGCAGCCACAGTCACTTCCTATCTCTCTGGATCCTCCCACCAGAAGGGATCAAGATCCTGTCTCCATGTGGTTTTATCACTTCCAGTCTCCACCTCCCAAGTGCTGAGATCACCACTGCCCAGCTTCTATGGTTAACTAGTGGCCAGCTCTGCCCTTTGATCTCCAGGCAAGCTTTATTTGTCAGAGCACAAACAAAAGTTCACACAACAGACATTATCAGCCAAAGTCCTACGGTTCATACTGGGGTTTACTATCTGTGGTGTACACTCCGGGTATGAGTAAATGTGTAATGCCATGTGTACTAGTCTGGGTTTTCTTTTCCATTGCATAACAAAACACCTGCCAGAGACTTGAGGAACGAAGGGCTTATTCTGACTTACAGTGTGAGGTAGAGTCTGTCTTGGTGGGGACATCATGGTAACAGATGCATAAGACCTGGTCACAGTGTTTCTGTAGTCTAGATGCATGATGGCCAGCCAGTATAGCTTAATCAACAAGCCCCGGGCCCTAGGAGGGTACTCTAAGCTCAAAACCAAGGTGGACTCAAAACTCAAAAACCTAAAGAATGACACTCATTTGACCTCTGGCCTCCACACACATGTGCACGCATCCATACACACACACCACACATATATGCACACATGCAAAATAAATGAACCCTGTCCACTTAACAATGGATATTAACCATCAGAACATGGACCACCATCCTAGTACAGCATGGAACAGGTTCACAGCCTGAAGCCACCATGCTCAGCCTCTTCTGCTCCCAGCCTTCGCCCCTGGTGGATGATGATCTTTGGGGGCCATATTTTGAGATGGGATCTTTTTATGTAGCCCGGGCTGTCCTTGAATTTGCCATCCTCCTGCTTCTACCTCCCAAGCACTTGGGTTACAGGCATGTGCCACTATGTCCAGCTGAGGTCTTTTCACTCTGCCCACATCTAACAGTATATAGCTGAAACCCTCCCAGGTTGGCTCATTTTAGATTTTTAAGAAGAATAGAAGTTAATAGGTCACTAACGAGTCATCAAGCTGAGCAGCCAGGGAGCTGTGTCACTGCTGCATTCACTGGACTTTGGAGACAAGTTCATGTCTGTTGAAGAATAACTAGGATGAACATCCTGCTTCTCTGGGAGAAAAAAACCCAACTGCTATGTAATTACAGCCAGCAATTGTTCTTGGGATAGGAGGTTCTACCTAGAACAGTGGCATGGGTCTATTGTACTAGCGCTTGCAAGGAGGAGGCAGGAAGATCAGGAGTTCAGGGGTATCCTCGGCTACATCATAAGTTCCTGGTCAGCCTGGGATACATGAGACCCTATTTCAAAAAGCAGAAAACAAAAGCTTTTACCTGAATAGAGAACAGCTTGTAAAATAATGCAGCCACGCACAAATGACAGCCTTCAGGTCACGAGACTAAATGCAGACTTGTAGGTGTTGATACATTTTAGAATTCTGGTGACTTCTTCCAAACAGAGGGAAGCTTGCAAGTGACAGCATCTGCTGAAGTGAGAGGATGCCTGCTCCTCTTTGGTAAGTTTTGAATTTGAGCACCTCTGAGCACCCCACCCAAATGAGGGGATTGTCTTCCAGGCAAGGATAGTCAGTGTCAAGGTAAAGTCAAATATGGGGCAGTAGGGTGACTCATCCACCCAGGACCATCCTTGATTCTTGAGTGGAAATTAGACTGCTGTAGCCAGCCCCCTCTGCAGTGACCCTGACGAGGGGAAACCAGCATCAGTGGGACCCTAAAAGGAAAGGAGAGGAAAGATTCCAGAAATGTCACACAGGCCAGGGACCTTAACTTCAGCCAAAAAAAGTCAGTGAGATGTAAATTAGAGAAATTAAGCCCCAGGTCATTTTGTATATCAATGTATTTACATATGAGCTCATGAGTGGATCATGTTTCTTTTTTTCTTTCTTTTTTCTTTTTCCTTTCCGTTTTTGGTTTTTCAAGAAAGGGTTTCTCTGTATAACCCTGGCTGTCCTGGAACTCACTCTGTAGACCAGGCTGGACTCCAACTCCAGGATCTACCAGTCTCTGCCTCAACCCCCACCCCCAGGCCTGGAATTAAAGACCTGTACCATCACATCCGGATGAGTAGATCGCATTTCAACTGCATCAGAGGGAAGGGATTGGCACTAGAGAATCTGACCATAGGCTCCTTGAGCCAGCCAGTGCTGTGTGTATGTTGCTGAGGTATTATGCATCCTCACCCACCGAGATATCTCCAGCTAGCTTTGAAGGAGAACTGTCAGGCATCTCTTCACAGCACCGGCTAGTGATTAGACAGATCAGATATATGGAATGCAGGCTAGACTGTCTCAGCACATCCTGAATGTGGGCCTCTGAACGCAAAAAGAGACAATAGAGGGATACAGGTTTTGAAAGTAGTCGTCTGCTTCAGAGAAGATACCTTTTGAAAAATGTTTTCAGGAAATGTTCAAAGAGAAAGACTGCTCCTTCATGATTGGAATTAGCAAGTGAGTTGGCTTCTATGAAGCTTCTGGGCTCTTCTCCAGTTTCCTGGTACTGAGCTGGTCACAAGGCCCTCTACAATAAAGTAATATAATTGTCATTGTTTATTATTATAACCATAGTCATGTGTACTGCTAATGCTACATTCATTATTAAAAATTTCAATTTTAGCCACACTTGTCAAAATATGGTCACTACTGTGGAAGATCAGCTCCGATCAGTTGAAGGGTTCTTGCAGGGAGGAGAGAGGAATGGGGATGTATTAGATAGAAATACAGACATAGACAACTAGAAAGACAGAGACACAGGATAGCTTCGG